>NC_051040.1:24635162-24995162 GCF_904848185.1 Acanthopagrus latus | reverse complement strand
TATATACACAAGGCAGTGTTTAACCAATTACCAATAATACTTAAAGACAGAGTAGCTGACGTGAGTAAAAAGGTAGTAGTACTTGTAGAAAGGTAAAAATATATTTGAATTTTTATTGAGAGAACTACACTGTGTGCAAATAGTCCCATTGTGATTGACCTTCTCTGTTGTACAGTGCACCATAAATTGGAGTTCTCTGTTCAGTTGCACTTCCCCATGGCCAACCAGCTAAAGTACCAAATGTCAGTAAAAATACAGTGACATTTTATCTTAACGTTTGAAGTGTAGTGTTGATTGAAAATGTAAAAACTTGTAATGCAGATAAAGGAGATTAATAGCCCAACACTTACCTCTTGTTTCAGTTCACCGTTCTTTGTGTGTGTGTTTAGTATGCTTCTATGTGATAAGTCCTTGTCTTGTGTTGCTGTTTTCTACAGGTATGAGTCTCCAGAGATTGCCCTAAACTGTGGTATTATGTTGAGGGAGTGCATCAGACATGAACCGCTGGCCAAAATCACACTGTGGTCAGAGCAGTTTTATGACTTCTTCAGATACGTGGAGATGTCCACATTCGACATCGCCTCAGACGCATTTGCCACTTTCAAAGTAAGTTGTTTAGCAGATTTTCTTTGATGGATGCTCTGAAACATCTGTGACTCCTTTGCAAGATAATTCAAAAGCATCGATTCAAAAGTAACTCATTAACATACTGTGATTAGTAGAGATGCTCTCTATAATTTCATGACATCTCTCTTCAGCATCCTCATTTCCTACTTCCTGCTTCTTCGTTGATGGTTTATTCACATTATGTAATTTGAAACATTGTAACTAATTAGACAGCTCAAACAGCAAATTTGAAAAGTCTTGACACCTGCTCCTGCTGCTGTGCCTGCTGCTGCCCCTGCTGCTATTGCAATCACAGACATGTTCACATGAGCAGCCGACAATGGCTTTTTATGAAGAGAAAGAAAGGGTTCATAAACAAAGTTATGCCATTATTTATGGACCTGAATGCACCACTTGAGCTGACGATCATCTGCTCTCTTGTCAAAATCTCCTTAATGCTCCACTTACTTCAGTTTCTGATTTCAATGTAAGGTTGGAAATAAAACACTTTGATTATGCGTTTAAATTAATTAATGTGATCATTTAAACCATTGCTAGTTTTGCAGATTGTTGAGGCTTTTATTAGAGCGGCTCAGTTTTAAACTGACAATTAAAAGTGTGGAATCAATCTGTTGCTGTTTGGACCAACTCTAACTGCTTAAGCGTTCAGAAGTCCTGATGAGGTTTATTTAATTACAAAGCATTTTTTATCTGGTCCAGTGAACGATTCATTTGCCAACATAATTGCAACATATAAACCAGTCTTCTCATGGCTTAGAAAATGATTATGTCCAGCAAAATACACACTGTAAGCCAAAACATTTATTTCAGTCTAGTTTTAGCTTATGGTTTTTTTTTTCAGATTTGAGCAATACATTTCTAAGGATTATTTTGCAAGTGTTTCACTGTGTTGTACCTAATGTTTCCAAAAATGAGTCAAATGGGACCAGTCAGAACCATTAAGTCTGAATTTATTTGCATTGTCTATTTCCAGGACCTCCTCACAAGACACAAGCTACTGAGTGCCGAGTTTCTGGAGCAACATTACGACAGAGTAAGTCCACACTGATGTGACACCTAGTATTAAATTGGGAATGGATTCAGTCAAAGGGAGAAAGAAAGGCTATAAAGTGGTATGTATGTTAAATGTGGTGATGTAATCATAGAGGAAAGAAAGTAGTTATTCCTACCACTAATATTTATAGGCTGCTAGAGAAATGGATGATTATTCTATCTTAAAGTATTGTTGTTTTACATTCGTATTTAGTTAAAATATTCATCAGTTCAGAGATCATTACAACAAATGGAACAAAGAATCATTCATCCCTGTACATGACTTTAGATGTTGTGGTTGTTTGAATCTTTGAAGAACTGCAACATTTATTTCTTAAAACCAGGTGAACTTTTCTTTTTACCAGTTTACATTTAAATTAAAACTGGTGGTCTGTGTGTTTTGCATGCAGGCAGTCTGTTTCCTAACATCATCAAACCAATGATTTGAGAACACAAAGTAACTGTCAGTCTCTAATTTTCCTGTCATTGTGTGTTGATACAAGACACGAATGCAATTGTGAAAAACACCACTTGACACATTTAGATGACTCCATCTCTCTCACCCCGACCCCTTCTATTTTTTCTGTCTTCTCTCTTTTTTTTCTACTTCTTCCTCTCTCTCTAGTTCTTTAGTGAATATGAGAAGTTACTCCACTCAGAAAACTACGTGACTAAAAGGCAGTCCCTCAAGGTAAGGAGCCTGGGTTGTACCAGTAAACAGGTTTCATGTAGTAGTGCAACTCTTTTCAGAGAGCTATTTAAAGATGGGGTCTGGTCAGAGTGTTTGGTTTCTCTGAACCATTCCATCTCCATCACCTTGTTGTTAATACCATCTAGTGGTGAGCGTACTGTGCATATGCTTGACCTATCTTGTAAGGCTAGTGTATTCTTGACTTGCCTTATGTTATTGCTCTGAAGCTACAATCTGTAATCTGATGTACAGAAAAAGGCCCCGTAATTATTAGCTGCTATTTGTTTATCAAAGTAATTCTCAATATCTGATTCAGGTCTAACACTACAATGTTTGTACAAACAGGAGTAAAACAGGCCTATAAGGTTATGCCGGTTTTATTAAAGTAATTAAGCTTAAGGTAGTCAGCCTGTTAACTTGATGAATCTGCAAATTGTCTGAACATTTAAAAAGATGTATCACATTTCTATCTGTTTCCCTCTGAAATTATGTAGTTACTCGGAGAGTTGCTTCTGGACCGGCACAATTTCACCATAATGACGAAATACATCAGCAAGCCAGAGAATCTCAAACTAATGATGAACCTGCTACGGGACAAGAGCCGCAACATCCAGTTTGAGGCTTTTCATGTTTTTAAGGTAAAAATTCAAAGATGTGGTCAACATTAAATGGAGTGCGCAATCTTTACACATGAACATCGTTGTTATCTTCCTCCACCATCAGGTGTTTGTGGCCAACCCCAACAAGACGCAGCCCATACTGGACATCCTGCTGAAGAACCAGACCAAACTCATCGAGTTTCTCAGCAAGTTTCAGAACGACAGAACGGAGGATGAACAGTTCAATGATGAAAAGACTTACCTGGTCAAACAGATCAGGGACCTCAAGAGGCCTGCCCCTCAGGAGGCCTGAGGAAGGGTGCAGAGGTGGGGGGGAGGAGCCACCAGGACCATGTCTGGATACCATCCAGACAATGTCTGCTTAACGGACCCATCAGCAGCTGCTGTTCTGGTTTCTGAACAAAAATTGAGGAAACAAATGAAAAACCAACGTACCCATTTCAACTCATCAGGAAGTTGCCAGCTCCTCTGCTCCTCAGTGAACATTTGATGATATTCTTTCTTTTTTCAGTCTTTTTCCTTCAAAAGAAATAAGAGAAAATAATAGATGCTGCTGCTTTCTTGCACATTGAGACATGTAAGGTATATAATAATGACACAACAGTCCATCAAACATAGTGACATAAAATATTTGTGCATCCAAAGTAAGGCAGACTTCCTGATAGACAGATGCACATACAAAACACACCCTATGAACAAAAGCAGACACATGTTTACACGCATATATAAATTAGATTTAAAAACATGCATACACACATACTGCAAGAATATCAGCTAAAACCTTGTGATGGAAATGGTACGAGAGACTTGAACATTGGTGTGTTTGTTGCATGCCTTGAAATGTGACAGATCCATGGCTGTACCCAGTGTCGGCTCTGTGATGGCCTGCCCAGTCTGGCTCCCATGTTCAGTGCCACAGACTCGGAAACGCACGTGCATCACAGTAACCGCTACAGTTTGCATCTATGCCTTCATCCAATAAAGCAACAGTGGTTCATTCTAGCGATTTGTGGGGACAAGCTCTCAGAGGCCATCACACAGAACCATTTACCTCCCGTGTGCTTTGTTACGACACAGCACTTGAAGCACATGAGGAAAGGTGGGAGGGATGTAAGGTATGAATTTGGTGAAGCCCAAGAGTTGGGTCTCTTTATTGTTTTCTGGGACAGGGTGAACATGTACATATGCCTTTTTTTGCTTTGTAGATTTTTGTTTAATCTTGACATATGAATATATATTATATATATATGACCTTAAACATCACGTTTTTGGTTAATTGTAATCAAATTACTTTCTAAACCATAAAAGAAACAAACAAGTTAAGTGACATTGTTTTTGCATTTCATTTTACTGCTGAAATGGTTGCTGGTGGGTTTTCTTTGTACATAACTTAAAGGGCCAGCTCACATTTAGCTAACCTATAGGATATTAACAATTTGTACAGCAGAGGAATGTCATGGTATTAGCTCTGGATCTGTTAATCCTCTTTTTATTCTCCATCTACATTTTGAGTATTTCTCAGACTGCTGAAAATGTGCAGGGGTGTGAGCAGTGCAGGAGGGGAGGGAGGGGATTTGGAGAGCATTAACTGAAACATTTAAAGCCTGTGTGTTTGTGCACTTTGTGAGGTGCCGAGTGATCAACATCACCTAACTGGAGTCAAGGATAGCAGGGATCCCCCCCCCTTCAAATTCATTAACTTGTTTTTTTTTTTCTTCCTCATCCTCAGTCTGCTAGTGGATAGGGAGTGCTGTGCGGCCTCACAGTGAGTGTGCTTCAGGACATTGGCAACTCAGCACATCATTCTTAATTCCCCCCCCCTTCTCTCCATGTTTGAGCATTTCCTCTTTGAGGGTTTATAATTCCAGTACAATGATGAGTGTAAAGCATTGTGGGTAGCAGAGTACTTTGGGCATGTTGGGTCGTCCTCATGGTGCTGAAAAAGCAAAACTGATGAAACCAGATACAGATACATTTAAACAGGCAAATGAGAAACCATCTGAGTGCAGACAACAGCACTTAGATAGATAGCCCACAGTTCCTCCATACGCATTGAACATGCATGTTACTCCACTGGCTGTGCATGATGCTATACTAAAGATGTTGTACTGGAATTGTTTCTTTTCTCCAAGTATTTAACAACATTGAAATGTCAAATTGAACCATTGGCTGTATGGCTGTATGCTGATTTTGACTTCAGTTTCAGCATAGAGCGTGTGGGTGCTTTCAGAAGTGTCAAAGGCCTGGGCCCTACAATCTAAATAAAGAAAAAAAAACAACATTTGGAATAAAATAAAGCTGTGGTCATTTTTAACAACTGATCTGTCAGATGTGTGTTAACATTGGGGTATGTACTGCTGTATCTGCTTGGTATATTGATGCAGTGCCTTCATACTGGGTGCTTATGAAAAAATACTCCATTGTGCATGAAAATGTACTGAAGTCAGAAAACATACGTATAATGAGCACAATGTACTTTCCTCTCAAAAAATTGTCACCATTGCGCTGTTTGGATCCTGTATAAGATAACGTATAGCTTGCTGAGAGGAACACATTTTAAAGAGTGCAAGTTTAAGTAAGGATTGATACTCACTGGGTGTAGAAAATGGCAAAACAAGGTAGGTCAATTTCCCACAACCCAAACATTCTCAGTTTACTGTCAAAGAGGAGTAAAGACACCAGAAAATCTTCACATTTGAGAAACTGGATTCAGAGAATTTTGACCTATTTTGCCTTAAAAAATTATTTAAACTGACTAATCAAACTAAAGAGTTGGCAACTATGGCTAGTCATTAAAGCTCCAGTACAACTATCTCACTTCTGCTTTTAACGCAAAATACCCATAACAGATCAGATCACAGAAGCTTACGTAGACTAAAAAGAGATTAATGTACTCTGAGAGGCAATCTGTAACACCCACGTATTTGTTTTTTTCCCCCCCATTTAACCATAACATGTTAAATGTCTCATAAATATCCAAAAACATGTAATAATTGTGGGTTTGTGTGCCATTAATATTGGCTACTACCTTATAAGGGTATTAGCCAACAGGTTCAGATTATTTAGAGCAACACAGTGTAACTTTACCTTAGAATAACAGCTAAAATCACACTGATGGCTCTGTGTCTTGCAGTAGGCTGAATGTTGTACCACTGGTTTCTGCACAGACACAACATTGTTATGACTTCTGTTTTTTGTGACCTCCAACAAACTGTTACAGAGCTCAGATTTGTACCTAGGACTGGTGTTTGGGTCAAAATCTTAATATCTACATAATATTGCTTTAAAATTAATTAATTCAAACATACCTTTTCTTTTCTCCCCCACACTGTAATATCATCATTCACTGATAAGCTTCTTCAAGATAGGTTTGGTTCCCTAATGTAACTTTACATAAGTGGAGGGAGGTTATGTTGTTCTGTTAGGCAGGAACAAGTGATTTTGATGTACACAGCATCATGTAACATGTTGTATTGATTAATGACGACTGACAACAATAGTGCGTTTTTCTGAACTAAAACGTTGTTTATTTTCAGCACTACAGCAGACACAAAGCAGCGGACTGGTCCTTTAAGGGCAGATATGTTTAAAAAAAAAAAAAAAGCCCACTTCCGGTTGATAAAGACAAAAACAGACAGAGAGGCAGCCCAGCGGTGAGAAGAGGACGGCCCGTCGACGAGTGGAGGGGAATTGTTTCAGGAAGAGTGACCAGCTTTTATTTACACAGACGGAGAGTGAAGGCGCCTGTAGACAGACACACAGACAGACGGACGGACGGACAGACAGACAGGCAGAGGGACAGTGACACCGAGCCATGGTGAAGATCAGCTTCCAGTCTGTCGCGGGACAGAAAGTGGAGAAGGAGAACGATGGCGACAAGACCGAAATCCTCATTCCTCATCCGCTGGTGAGCAGCGCGTGCCCTCTTGTCATCTCTCTTATTGATAACGCCTTTTTACATTTCTTTCTTTCTTTCTTTTTTTTAACCGTCGATATATTGCATGTGCCCCCCCCTCCCACTGCCTGCCCGGCTGGCTGCACCTGCACGGCCATGGGCAGCAGAGGGGGATTTTGACACCATCTATCGCCATTTGGTCGGAAACAAAACATGTCACTGCTGTGATGGTTTCCTCTGCGCCAGTGCGCTCATTGCAGCCTCGGTGCAAGTTATCACAGTGTGCAAACGCATTGCTCCTCTTGTATAGGACGTATAGAGGATCACAGGCAGAAAGCAGTTGAACAATAGAAAGGCTCTGAATGGGGTTTTTGCTTTATAGGCGGCGTGGCCTCTCACGGTTTTCTCCTTCCCTGCAGATTAAAGTAAACAACTCCCCAGCTGAATTATATGCATATGGGGGGAATCAGAATGCCAGAAATGCATAAGCCTTGGGTGACAAAATGGCAGATGGGTTGCTGAGGCTTGCAGCGCATGCAAGATTATTTTTGTAAAGGAGGCAGAGCAGTGGAGTCCTCAACTTTGCAGCAGCAGGAGCAGCATCCCCTCAGACCTTATCAAAGATACATGACAGAGCCCTGGAGATGATGAGCCATAATGGAATATAGATAGGACATCAGGCATGCATATAAAGTGAATATTGCAAAAAAAAAAAGTGCAGAGCCAGAGTTGACTGTGTGACTGTGAGGTCTGTACGCCCAAGTGTATTTAGCAAAGAGACAGACAGGCCTCATGGCGTGTCACGCTCTCAGCTGGTGTGAAAGAGCCTCTATCTCTCTCAGTGGGGTGGGAGAACACAAAGTATCACAGAAGTGTGTGTTCGCACGTACACAGTTGTCGCCTTGTCCTTATGCGCCCCTCTCTTTCCAAGTGTCTCGGCAAAGAACAGCCACTAAACTGAAATGAGTGTCATAACATAAAGATACTCTTGAATCAAAGGCGCCGCTCTCAAGCTCTTTGTGCCATTTCCTTTTCAAAAAATGATGGAACATGCTCACACAGGACTGTCATCATTTTCTCTGAAGTCTCTGACAACAGCCATTGCACTCACGCACACAATCATTCCTCCCCTCATAGCTCCAGCTAAGAATAGCAGCCATTGTTTCTCTATGAGACACTTTTTTTTTTTTTTTTCAGAAGATAATTGTACCTGCCACAGCCACTCCACACTTCAGCTACAGTCATTATTTTTGTAAATGGAAGCACACAGTGAGCGGCTACTATCTGTGACTGGTGCCAACCTGCCTACTCAGTTTTTCGGCGCGTGGCACTGGCAGATGGACTGCGAGACTCGAGGCGTCTGGGAAGATTACTCACCACCTCGGTTGAGTTTTCATTTCCCACCGTCGGGCTCGGCGCTACTAATTCCTGCTTGAAATGCAGAGTCGTCATTTTTGGGAGCTTCTATTTTAGCAGTTAGTCAATTCGGGTCATTTTTTTAGCCGCTCGTCATGCCGGAGATGAGTAAGCTGGAAGTTCTATTGAAGCTGTATTGAAAATGCCTTTCTGTGCTCATTTGAAGTATTCATGTGTGTGTGCGTGTTTTCCAGGATGAGGACGAGCTGGTCCTGCCACTGCGGCCCAAAAAGTCTCCCCTCAACGGGCTGTGCTGCCTGACGTTCGGCCTGGTTGTGTTCATGGCCGGTCTGGTCTTGGCCTCCATTTATGTCTACCGCTACTACTTTATACCTCATGTAAGACCTGATTATTACTGTGTGCTGTATGTGTATCAATACTGTATGTACAAATAAAGTTATGTCCTTTAGTTTTATTTAAGTAACCCTTAAGGTTGTTCGGGTTCCAATATCGGTACAATACTGTCTTAAAAGCTGGATTGATCATTTGTGAGTACCATACAGTGTTAGTAGTATACAACTGTAAAAATGATTAAAAAAAATATTTATTTATACATATATCTTATCTTTAATGCACTGGTTTTGGATCTGAACTGAAGTTCCTTCATCGGGAAGGAAAAAAGTCTGTCTGAACATCTGTATTTCCGAGTGTTCGTGCTGATCTGTTGATCTAGATGTTGGTGTGTGTGTGTGTGTGTGTGTGTGTGTGTGTGTGTGTGTGTGTGTGTGTGTGTGTGTGTGTGTGTGTGTGTGTGTGTGTGTGTGTGTGTGTGTGTGTGTGTGTGTGTGTGTGTGTGTGCAGATCCCAGAGGAGAACCTGTTCCACTGCAGGGTGCTCTACGAAGACTCAGTGTACGCCCCGCTGCGTGGGCGCCAGGAGCTGGAGGAAAATGTCGGCATCTACTTGGCCGACAACTATGAGAAGATCACGGTGCCCGTGCCTCACTTCGGAGGCAGCGACCCTGCTGATATAATCCACGACTTCCACAGAGTGAGGGCAAACACACACATCTGACACACAGAACACTCACTGAGTATGTGCTTCTTTTTTTTTGTTTGTTTTTACTACAACTCACTAATAGCAGTGGATTTTTTTTTATAGCACACCACAAACAATTTACAGAAAAAGAAAATTCCTATGAAAAATATTACATATAAAACAAGAATACAGTCTACAGCCATACTAACTGATCTCTCAGGCAGAGCAGTGCAGAGTTATATATTTGGTCACAAACCAGATTACTGGACAAATTGTACAACATTTTGATCTGATGTAGACAGATAAAGACAGAGAATCAAGTCAGTAGTATTCATCCTCTGGAAGCAATCAAGTTAATATTTATTGTCAGTTTGGACCAAATTGGTGTATAGATTATTGAGATCACTGAAATTAGTAAGATTTTACCACAAGGAACTGCCAGCAGATGACTAGCATTGGAAGATTTGCATGAAACAAACTTAACATTGGTCTTTTCAGGTAGTCTTTAATAAATTGCTTTATTTTCCAGGGACTGACTGCTTACCATGACATTGCCCTGGACAAGTGCTACGTTATTGAGCTCAACACCACCATCGTGATGCCTCCACGCAACCTCTGGGAGCTTCTCATCAATGTCAAGGTAACACAGCTGCAGTCTTAGATGACCTAATGTCCATACCAGCACCTTTTTCTCTTTAATTCTTAGAAAGCAAAGGTTTGGAGTTTTAGCCTTCACTATTCCCAAATGGTATGAACTGGTTAAGATGTCCACTGTAAAAATGTTTTACAAAAAATAACACACAAAAACTACAATGGCACTCAGTAGAGCGCAAACCTCTGCCTTGGCCCAACAGTCCCCTGTGATTCAGTCAAACCTAAGCCAATATCAATTTAAATGTATTTAAAACAACTAAATTCCTATTTGTATTCAGATGCCCATTAAATTCAGCGGAAATTGGCACAGCGAAATTTGTCCTAGCATCTTTGCAAAATAGGCAGTGCTAGAGGCTTTTGGACAGA
Organism: Acanthopagrus latus; assembly: GCF_904848185.1. Classification (NCBI taxonomy): domain Eukaryota; kingdom Metazoa; phylum Chordata; class Actinopteri; order Spariformes; family Sparidae; genus Acanthopagrus; species Acanthopagrus latus. The sequence continues at coordinate 24,984,883 of NC_051040.1, read as the reverse complement.
GTGACAACTTGCAGGGTTATTTGGTGAACTACAGCAGCTAACGTGCTAATAGCTACCATGTCTGCACTCCTGGAGGGTGCTAGCACAAGTCACCTTCTAGCGGTCTTCGAGCTTCTAGATTCTGAACATCTTATTGGCTTTTACATAACTTCACTATAAAAAGGGGGAAATGCTTGCTAGCTGTCAGTTAGACATGCTTGGTCACTTATTGGCCCGAACATTCAATTGGCTCCGTTCTCTTAAACTGTTGAAAATGCTAAATATTTTGTGTAGCAGTTTATTCTTCACCAGAGGCAGGTTAAATAAAACTGGATGGAGCAACATGTTCGATAAGCTATGATTGATTCTTCCATTTTGGACCCTCCAGCTCTCCATTTTCTGGTCAGGTTAGTGTGTGTGTGTGTGTGTGTGTGTGTGTGTGCGTGCGCGTGTGTGTGTGTGTGTGTGTGTGTGTGTGTGGACACCCAACGCTGTCTGATTTTTTTTTTTTGTTTGTTAGTTTTGTTGTTCCTGTTGGAAAATATCCCCTAGTGAGCTTGTTGTTGTTGTGTCTCTTGCAGAAGGGAACATACTTGCCTCAGACCTACATCATCCATGAGGAGATGGTGGTGACTGGCAAAGTGCACAACATGCGTCAGCTGGGACCCTTCATCTACCGCCTGTGTAATGGAAAGGACACATACCGTCTGAACCGGCGTGTCACCCACAGACGTGAGTTGGGGTTAATGGAGGGATTAGTGGAAATATGACAAAAAGCTCTTTAATCATCTGAAAGATGTCGGTGCCCTCAGAGTTTTTGTCGGTGCCCTCAGAGGGAAAGGAGGAGCTTTATGGTTTTAAATTGTTGTTATGAGATCTGAAGAACAAAGTCATAGCACTGATCCCCCTCTCTGTGTTTCGCCCCATTTCCCTCTCAGGCATCAACAAGCGCGAGGCGAAGGACTGCCACCACATCCGTCACTTTGAGAATACATTTGTGGTGGACACGGTGATCTGCGATGAAGCGTAAATGCGAAGGCCATCCGTGTCATCCCACCCACCCAAAGGCACATCTCCAGTCCCCGCCCCAGCCACTGTAGCATCCTCCTGTGGATCTGATCACGTCTGAGTTGCACTTTACTTGTGATTTTGGATTGATGTGTTTTTGTACAAGGCGTTTATTTTTTATTTATTTATTTTTTTTCACCACCTGTCTTTTTTTTTTTTTTTTGCGATTTCCAATGTGTGATGCAATACTAAGCTGTTGGTTCTATCACAGGATTTTCCCTGTAGCAAAGTCCGTAAGCCAATAATGAGTTACAGTTTCAAGACCTCTCCTTTTTCTCTGGGGATTTGTTTAATGGTTACTGTTGTTGGGGGAGATGACTGTCTCCATGTGTTGTCAAGGTGACTGTACTTTTTTCCCTCCTTCCCTGGAGGTTGTCTCTTTACTTCTAACAGTCATCTGTGCAAAGCATGTGAGCATCGCCTCCCTGAGCAAACATAGCAAACATAATCAATAGAGTGCAATTACTATCGTGCTTTTTCTTCTCTTCTCTGTAACGTGAACATGTGACTGCTGATAACTAGTTGCTTGATTGCATCTTTAAATTCTCGCTTGCCTGTTGCTTCCTTGCTGCCATTTCTGCTTTTCACTTCCTTCTTAAAAAGCCCCACCACACAGTAGAAGTTAGAGATGGTTGCAATGGATGTTAGAATGCTTCACTTTTTTTTTTCTTTTTTTTTTTATAGTATTCTATCATAACTGAAACCAATGTATTAGTTTTTGATGCTCTCATTCCTCCTTGGCTTTTCTCTTTTATTCAATGTTTTTTTGCACACTCTGCATCAATGCATTTGCGAATCCTTTTGAAATGATGTCTCTGTTTCCCCTTGCATGTGTTATCTATAAGAGAAAAGCAGCACCATTAGAATGTTTTGTAAAACAATGTTTAAAGCCTTAGTCCGGAGTCAGAGACTGGACTAAAGTCAGTACTACTAAAAGGGAGCATACTATATGATATGTTAGTTAAACAAAACCAACTTTGATCTGTATATTTTGTCTGCCGATGAAATCTGTCTGTGAATAAAGTAGTGGAAATAACTAGATATTCACTTGTCGACCCTCAAAATGACCCAATGACATCATCATTATGCTGCCGTCAGGGTAAGGTTAAATACAATGTACATGAAAATTATGATTTATGTACAAGCCATGCCCACATGATTTAAGTTCTGTGTTTTTTTTAATATATTTATTTGATGGAAAAAAAAATAAAAATAAAAAAATATATAAATATAAATATAAATATAAATATAAATATAAATATATATATATATATATATATATATATATATATATATTTTTTTTTTTTTTTTTTTATTTATTTATTTTTTCCCCCAGTCCAACAGTTTCAGTAAAATGCAAGACCAAGTGTCTGTTTTTTCAAAACCTGCTGCCTGCGTCACCTTATGCCGGAGTGACATCAAGGGAAGCAGTTTATCAGATCACATGCAGCTTTCTCTGGAGCTGCAACAGGTTTTCTATTTCTTTTTTCACATACACAGTGATGCTCCTCAAGACCTGTAAACATACTTTAATCCGTAAAATTGGTACTTTAATTGTTTGTTTTTAGAAGCAGTTTTAGTGACAAAACTGAGTTTGGCATGGTGGATATTGTATGTTTCAGAAAAAACAAAACAAAAAAGCAATAGCATTAAACAAGGTTTAAACCATATATAAGGGGTTGTGTTTGTTCAGGTTTTAGGCATGCACAGTGGGAGGTCAAAAAGTTTTTCAGATTACAAGTCGGATAAATGTAGAGAACCTGACAGATTGTTATCCCCTTCACCGCTTCCTGATTTATTGGCAACTGAAAAAAACCACATACGCTAAAAATGTAGAGAAGCATCTGTGTTCTGGTCTGGGTTTCTTGTGGGAGTTGTGTTTCCCTGATGTTCCGTTGTGCTTGCCAGTTCCATGCATGCGGTGGCCCTGAATAAAACGTCATCAGTTGTGCTTCAGCCACCCCTGAGCTAACATTACTGTACTGTTACCAAAAGGTGTTAACACATTCTTAAATATCAACTCACACGTGCTGTATATAAGTCGGAAGTGAACATTTTATATAATCAAGCTGTATTGATAGCTAAGAGGTGGCACAGTGCTAACGATGGCTAATGAGTTATCAAATGGTTTATTTTACCTTGAAATACAGCCCACTGTCCCTCCAGATTTTCACCACCCATAATCTTTTCAGTTGCTGATCTATCGGGAAGTGGTGAAATTATAACAGTTTGTCAGATTCCCTGCATTTAAAGGACTTGCAACACGGAAGAGAGCAGCATAACATTAACCCAGCGTCTGAGCTTCCCACCCTGAGTGTGACGTCAGAGGAAAATGACTGCTGTGTAAAGAAGATCAGTGGAGAAGTTCAAAAGAATTGCACCCTGACTCACACAACATTTAGGTTAATGTGTTGTAATGTAGTTGTGCTGTGAAAGAAATAGTTTTCTGCCCGATTAAGTATTGCATTTAGCAGCTAGCATGAGTTTGAGTGTTGACAGCCTTGTCAGGCTCTTGCACCATACACCCCCCGTTACCACACAGGAAGTAAGAATACGCAGCTAATTCCTTTGTGAATTTATACTTGTGATCTGGTCGAATATCAACAGATTACAAATATGTGCATCCTGTTCCATCAACAGCCTCATTTGACTAGGTTATGCAATATAGCATCCGGATGAAGGCCAGTCAGAGATGAAATTCGGCGTAGACTATCCCTGATGACTAATTGAATTTGCAGCTATTACTTACTTTTGGATCATTTCAGATCTGCAAATGAGGCCATCTAGATCCTTACAGTCTGTCGTTGGCTTATAATAATGCCTTTCCATCTGGCGTGGCTCAGGAGCTGCTGGCTCTGTGACGCTCTCCCAGGAGACAACAGCCTGTGTTTCATCAAAGGGTTTATTGTATACAGAATGCATAGGAGAGTCAAGCACTACAACAATTAAAAATACAAGAAAGGAAAAAAAAGGATGATGCTACAATTAGCGTCGTCTTTGGTACTCTTTCTTTTGCCGCTGCTTGAAAACTATCTTTGGTTATAGTACCTCGATCATACAAAACCTTCAGGAGCTCATACAGGCAGGGAACTGTAGGGGGGACACATTTGCCTCCTTCCCATATTCAAGAAATGATTGGACACTGGTGCACTTTACACTTTGGTCTAAACCTCAAATAGAGCTCTGTTTCCTTTCTTTGTGCTGAGCTAACCCTCTCTGCCTCGAGACTGTATTCACATTTACCTTACAGACATGAGAGTGGTATCAGTCTTCTTATTTAACTCTTAGCAAGTAAGCAGATTCACAGAACGTCAAACAACTTCTTCAGTCATCGTCATCATTTCTCCTGATACTGCCCGAAGGACTCTTTCATGAAGCTGTGCTCTTACAGCCTGTAAGTATGAATTAAGCATGGCAGTAGTTCATTAACAAGCCAAGCTTCTCTCTCTCTTGTATTAAATTGGCTTTAAGAAAAGAAAAGTTTTATAAAATATGTCACACTGTCACACTTTAAGCCAAGTAATCCATCCCACACCTCAGCAGCTGAAAAATAGAGAAAGGGTCATGTGACATGGGAATTTGATGCCTTCTTATGAAAATATCGTGGCACATCCTTCGTCTACTCTTCTCTTGTTTCAAGATCCACATCCTCTTTTTTCTTCCAAAAGTTATCCAGAGAAAAGTAATACATCAGCGGATCCAGACAGCAGTTCATGGTAGCGAGATATGCCCAAGGCCTGATTGCAGTTCCCTTAATTGTAAGTAACCCAACAGACAAAGGAATGAAACATACAGTGAACATAACCAAGTTCATGAAAAAAATCAGCATGACATTCACCTTGTTTCTGACCTTTGCAGAGTCACTGAGATGGCTGTGTAGAGTCCAAGACACCAGAGTGGTGCACACAACATTGACTGCCAGCATGGTGAACACTAATGCAACATAGAAATAAACTAATCCTGATTTAAAAGGAGTTGAACAGTGATGATATTCAAAACAGACAGCTACAGTGCAGTTTTTCAAAGCTCTTGACAAGCTTACGCTCCGTGGAATGTTTACCAGCACCAAACACAGCCAAACGAACGCAACAGCTTTCCAGGCGTTGGAAGAAGTTCGAAGATGTCGTGACCTCAGAGGATACACCACAGCCAGCAGGCGGTCCACGCAGATGAAGGTGATGAAGATGGAGCTGCAGCTGATGTTTTTCTGATGGATCACTGTGGTCAAGATACACACCGATGAGCCCAGCGGCCAGGTGCCCGTGGCGTAAAAGTAGACCCTCATGGGCAAGAAGATGGCGAGCAGCAGGTCTGATATTGCCAGGTTGACCATGAAGACCACATTTGGGGATCTGAGGCTATGCCGGCGTAATAATATCCACAGTGATACAGCATTGAGAGGAAGCCCAAGTACCATAATACAGCCATAGACCACAGCAGAGACTAGCTCTGGCTCCACAGTGTTGTTCATGTCTACCTGATGAGAAAAGCAATGTCTCGGTGTGCTTTAATATTTCAGCCGAGCACACGACGCAGCAGGTCCTCAATCGTCTCTTTACCAGAGCAAAATGAGGTCTGACGTTGACCATGACAGATTTTAACTGGGTTAAAAAGAAAGATCAAAGATTGTCAACAGGAAACATGTCAACTCAGGAACTGTGGTCACTGTGACGTCAGTGAAACTAAAGAGGTTACTTTGAGCTTATATCGTTACAGCACAAATAAACACATACACACACACACACACACACACACACACACACACACACACACACACACACACACATATTATGTTGTAGAATGACACAGTTAGTTAACTGTTTTATGCCTTATAATGATATTGTTACATTTGCACAATTTATATCAGAGGAGTTTTATTCATATTTGAGTGCAAAGTATTAGTTCAACTATAGTTGATTTTAATCAGTGAATCTCGTATCCCTTATATGTACAGTGTTTGTCAAATAGACAAGAGCTGCAAGCTGTGTGTGTGTGTGTGTGTGTGTGTGTGTGTGTGTGTGTGTGTGTGTGTGTGTGTGTGTGTGTGTGTGTGTGTCTCCTCTCCTCTCTATTCACTCAGGTTCCTCTCTGCTGGACCATCAGCCATCAGCGAACCATTCTCTCCTGGTTGTGAGTTCCTCATCTATGTTGGATCAAGAACGTCATACCTGTAGGCCCTCTCATGGAACATTGCTCACCTCTGCTTTACAACCTTCTTATATACATACATATGTTCTAATACTACTAATCATCTTGTTTATTTGGCCTGTCCTCCTCCAGGTTACCATGGTGGAGAGAAGGCCTTGTCCTCCTGGATCCACATTCATCATGTATTCTACAATATACTATTCAGATATTTTGTCAATGTAATCTGTAAACTGTGATTTTGTGATCTATTCTGGGAGAATGGTCCCTCCTCTGTGGCTCTTCCTGAGGTGTCTTCCAAAGCAAGGGCTTTTGATGAGTTTTATCCTTACTTGAATTTAAAGTGTAAGGATAGATGGTGTTGTTTACTGTATAGATTATAAACAGGGGTGCACATAACTTTCAGTGAGTTACTCAGGTGAGTACCAGGAGATGGTGTTTGGTACGCACCCCATATGTAGTGTTGTCTTAATAAGTGCAGTCTTCCTCACTGTCATCCTCAGTGTCGCCCCCACTGTCCTCTGCTTCAGCTTCCTGCATGGAAGATGATGAAGATGCTGCAGACGCACCTCCCTGTCCTTGGTTGAACCTACAATTAGCTGTCTCCATCCACAGGTCAACAGCTTGCTTTGGGTCAAATGTCGGTGGTCTGCTTTGACAGGTGAATGTGCATCAAGGCTGAGAGACGGGAATGTGACAGACGAGATTTGTACTTGTTTTTTATTATGTTGAGATCTGAGAATCCCTTCTCACAAGCTGCACTGCTTAAAGGAGAAGTTTGGTCGATTTAATCATGCAGCTTCATTGCTCAGGCTCCCCTTGGCTTGCCACTTCCGAAGATGTGACCACATTTGGTCCAACCATTACAGGGCTCCGTGAGCGGAGAGTTAGCATTGACAGCTAACAGCATGGGGTCAGAACTTTGCACTGTGTTTTAAGCATCTTAACATGCTCCAAATCTCACCCCAAAAGTCATGCAACATCAGCAGACACGTTACAACACAGCACTGTAGCGTGTATGCCTCAAAATGAATAAAAAAGTATTTAAATCAGTGTGTTTGTGCAAGTAGCTACATACCGGTTTGTTGACATTCGTGTCTTCTGGTAGCTAGACCAAACCAGTCAATCCGTCGAGCGTGTGCATACTTCCTTATTGGTAGAGAAGGAAACTTGAATTTTGCAGACAGAAACATATTCCAGCATTTTCGTTTTTTTGTTCATAATGTACATGTCCATGTTACAGCCTGTCGAGCCATGAGCCTTACAATAGCCTGTTAAGTCTGTTAAGCGCACGCTCGATGGATACACTAGACAGCTTAACCACCTTGTTGATGTTGTAAGCATCTGGGTTACTTGTATTTACTATTTGGAGCAAGTCATAAACAGAAGAGGCTCCCAGGCTTTCCTGTCTGCTTGTAGCGCATTCATTCTGTCACAGCGATGCCTTTGTCAAGTTGCAAGGTAGCCACGTATTTCTTGAGAGTGCTGCAAACTGTTGTGTTTCCAAAACTGTGGAGGTCTTGCATTTCCTGAGGCCATGTTGAAGGATCAAATACTACGAAATGACCACATGACTTGAGGGAGTCAGATTTCGGACTCTTCAATTAAGCCCCTGAGTAAGTTTGACTTGTCTCTGTCAGCATCAGCATTAGAAACAGTGTGTGCCCTGCATGAGTGTAGCAGATGCAGGGCTTTTTTATGTCTTTATTAACACAACCAACTACTGTTATTTCTATCAATAAAAAATATTATATTTGTGAGAGACTTTTCATTTCGAATATGGATTTTGGTAGAAAGTGTGCTCATTCATTTATAGGTTAAATATGAATTGCTATTTTATCATATTTGTCTTAAATCCAGCTCCATTATAACAGCTAAAGCACATCATGACAGCTTGGAATATTACTGTCAGGTACTGTTCCCCCTCTGTTCAAAATGAAAGGAGGTTCAGACAAGCATTGAAGACTTAAATAACAATAGAAAAAAAATAAACTTACTTTTTAGAATATAGAATTATTATTCAGTTCAGTGAATACAAAATTAAATTAAATTTCATGGTAAATGACTGGATTCATTTCCCTTGCAGGACAAGAGACAACATGGAGTTAATTGACTTGAAACTCAAACGACACCAGCCTGAAAATCACAGGACTTATCTGTTGTTGCGAAAGAAGTCAGGAGTATGAATTTCAAAGATGTGTGAGCCTCCTTTCATATTGAACAGTGGGGGAAGAATATTTCACAGTAGTATTCCAAGCTGTCAGAATTCATTCCCCCTTTTGTAAATGGTCAAATTGAATGATATCAGCCTGAAAATCATAGGACTTATCTGTGTTGAGGAAAGAAGGCAGGAGTATGAATTTCAAATATGTGTGAGCCTCCTTTCAGTTTGAACAGAGGGGGAACAGTATCTGACAGTAGTATTCAAAGCCATCAGGATGTGTTCTCCCTGTTGTAAATAGTAAAATTGAATGATATCAGCCTGAAAATCACAGGATTTATCTGTTGTGGGGAAAGAAGTCAGGAGTATGAAATTGAAGATGTGTGAGCCTTCTTTCATTTTGAACAGAGGGGTAACAGAGGAGGAACAGTATCTGACAGTAGTATTTCAAGCTGTCAGAATGTGTTTCCCCTGTTTTAAATGTGATTTTAGATTTCAACTTTAGATTTGATAGTATATAATTATAAAGACTTGAAGTTGGTCCCCTGGTACTGTGCTGTTTGTGGTTATGTGGTTCCTTAGCCACTAAGGAGAGGTGCAACTGAATGTGAGAGGATGATGAATCACTCAATAGATCTCTGAACAATTTGTCCCCCTCACTTCTGAAATGACGGCTACGCCCATGGTGCCCTGTGGCCTTCACCATCAAGCAGAAGTATGAACTGTCTAGTGGCCACCATGAGTTCATCCTTACATTCTCCAGTGGTCAGCTTCTCCTTCTGGAACATAATGGATGCGGTCTTCAAAATGTTGCCAATGTCAAGCATGTTTGACAGAAAGCAATGAAAGCACTCTGTGCAGATATGCTGCAAGTCACTGTTAACATTTGTAGCCAGTTGCATTTTAATGGCTGGTAATGGTCAGCCATTACCTAGCTTGTTTATTAGGCTTGCGCCACATTCATGAGCTCCTTGCTCTTTTCATGTCTGGTCAAATAAAGGATGGTTGAATTTCTTTGAACTGTTAAAAAACGCGGTGGTGAAACGCCAAAGAAGCTGCTTAGTGTCTGTTGCTTTTTGGACAGTAGTTGACAAGCAACGTGTGTAAGGTTAGATGAGATCGGTCAAGTGCGTAGTAACACAAGTGGCATTACTCATTCCTGATTTTTGTTGCGCATGCGTACCTGCATACCGGTTATGTGCACCTCTGCTTATAAAGCTCACTGAAGTAATGTGAATGATGATTTTGGGCTATGTAAATAAAATTGACTATATTTTATACAAATTTCAGTTTCTTAATGTTTAAGTTAAATTGAGGCTGCCAATTCGCTTGAAGTTATGATGGTGGGTTTTGATGGCTGTTTTACTGAGATCTGGTACACTAAGTAGATGGAGGATAAAGAACCATCAGTGGACACCAGAAACAGGGTGATTGGTTAGAAGATATGCATTGAACATGGTGAGAAGCTGGCAGTAGAGGACGGCCAATGGCTCTGCCAGGCAGATGAGGGCGGCACAGGTTAGAGGCTTGGGTGAGTGAGGCACTGAAGATCCAGGTGATGCAGACTAGTGGCTGACGTTCAGGAGTCTGGGTCATGGTGTGGCCAGAGAGTATCCAGGTGGAGAGTGATAACTGAAGACACCAAAAACACTAGGAACTCTAGAGAAAAGTGTTGTAGCTCAAGGAGACCATGTAGTACATCTAGCTTACTAAATAATCTGGCAGCCTGAGTAGAGGAGACCAGGGCTTTTAACTTGGCGCTGATTGCCTCAGTCGGCTGCAGGTTTGTGTGGTCAGCCTTTGCTCAGGCCACCAGAAGGCCACGCTCAGCAACTCCACAGATCCTGTGGAACACATAAGCACAGAAAACCCACCAACGTTAAAAAAACAGCCGCCTCCATGTAATGTCAATTTAATGTGAACTTTTTCAAAGGGAAATGCTCATAGCCTCCACTGACAATGGAGGGTTGATAGAAATATATTTTCCACATAGCCACCTTTTATGTCAGGATGTGGTTGAAGATCTCATCACCCCCTTAACAGAAACCACATGGTGATATTGAATGTGATACTGTTCCTCCCGTCATAACTCCTTCATCTTCTCGTCTCTGTACATTGATGAAAAAAAGCAAAGCAACTGCAGACGCATAAAGCTTAAAAAAATGTCAACTCTCATGGATATGTCTTCACATAATTTATGTTTTTATTTTGTGTTCACTCATGAGTTTCAACTTTATATGAAAACACACAGCATCTGAAACTTGTTACATGTTGTATGCTACTTGAACCTATATTATAATATAGTTGACACAACCCAACCCAACCCAACCTAACTGATCTCTTCCTAAACCCGACCAAGAACTTAACCGAATTGTGACCATTTCTATACCCTAACTGTGTAACATTCCTATCAATGATGTGTACCGAGCTTTGGTTCGTCTGTGTTCCACTGTTTCCAGTCTTTGTTTGAAAGTAGCTTACCATCCTACCATCAAAGCTGAAGCTTTATAAGTATTGTACAGAAATGTAAATTAGCATCCCATATCCCATATACATTTAGACAAGGAAGCCAACAGGTGTATTTCCTATAACTTTGAGTTATATCCATGTTTTTACACTTTGGTCTAAACTTCAAATAGAGCTCTGTTTCCTTTCTTTGTGCTGAGCTAACCCTCTCTGCCTCGAGACTGTATTCACATTTACCTTACAGACATGAGAGTGGTATCAGTCTTCTTATTTAACTCTTAGCAAGTAAGCAGATTCACAGAACGTCAAACAACTTCTTCAGTCATCGTCATCATTTCTCCTGATACTGCCGAAGGACTCTTTCATGAAGCTGTGCTCTTACAGCCTGTAAGTATGAATTAAGCATGGCAGTAGTTCATTAACAAGCCAAGCTTCTCTCTCTCTCGTATTAAATTGCAAACTTTACCAAACATTGGCTTTAAAAAAAGAAAAGTTTTGTAAAATATGTCACACTGTCACACTTCAAGCCAAGTAAGCATCCCACACCTCAGCAGCTGAAAAATAGAGAAAGGGTCATGTGACATGGGAATTTGATGCCTTCTTATGAAAATATCGTGGCACATCCTTCGTCTACTCTTCTCTTGTTTCAAGATCCACATCCTCTTTTTTCTTCCAAAAGTTATCCAGAGAAAAGTAATACATCAGCGGATCCAGACAGCAGTTCATGGTAGCAAGACATACTAAAGGCCTGATTGCAGTTCCCTTAATTGTAAGTAACCCAACATACAAAGGAATGAAACATACAGTGAACATAACCAAGTTCATGAAAAAAATCAGCATGACATTCACCTTGTTTCTGACCTTTGCAGAGTCGCTGAGATGGCTGCGTAGAGTCCAAGACACCAGAGTGGTGCACACAACATTGACTGCCAGCATGGTGAACACTAATGCAACATAAAAATAAACCCATGCTGGGTCGTAAGTCCAACAATGATGATAATCAAAACAGACAGCTACAGTGCAGTTTTTCAAAGCGCGTGACATGCTTAGGCTCTGTGGAATGTTCATCAGCAGCACGAACAGCCAAACGAACACAACAGCTTTCCAGGCGTTGGAAGAAGTTCGAAGATGTCGTGACCTCAGAGGATACACCACAGCCAGCAGGCGGTCCACGCAGATGAAGGTGATGAAGATGGAGCTGCAGCTGATGTTTTTGCGGTAGATCTCTGTGGTCAAGATACACACCGATGAGCCCAGCGGCCAGGTGCCCGTGGCGTAAAAGTAGACCCTCATGGGCAAGGAGATGGCGAGCAGCAGGTCTGATATTGCCAGGTTGACCATGAAGACCACATTTGGGGATCTGAGGCTGTGCCGGCGTAATAATATCCACAGTGATACAGCATTGAGAGGAAGCCCAAGTACCATAATACAGCCAAAGACCACAGCATAAATTGGCTCTGGCTGCGGTCCTCCTTCCACAGTGTCGTTCATGTCTACCTGATGAGAAAAGCAATGTCTCGGTGTGCTTCAATATTGTAGCCGAGCACACGACGCACCAGTTCCTCAATCTTGTGTGGGGTCTGACGTTGACTGTGACAGATTTTAAAAAGAGTATCAACAGGAAACACGTCAACTCAGGAACTGTGGTCACTGTGACGTCAGTGAAACTGAAGAGGTTACTTTGAGCTCTGTGCAATTTTTTAATGTATTATATTGTTGCAGCCCAAATAAACACACACACACACACACACACACACACACACACACACACATATTATGTTGTAGAATGACACAGTTAGTTAACTGTTTTATGCCTTATAATGATATTGTTACATTTGCACAATTTATATCAGAGGAGTTTTATTCATATTTGAGTGCAAAGTATTAGTTCAACTATAGTTGATTTTAATCAGTGAATCTCGTATCCCTTATATGTACAGTGTTTGTCAAATAGACAAGAGCTGCAAGCTGTGTGTGTGTGTGTGTGTGTGTGTGTGTGTGTGTGTGTGTGTGTGTGTGTGTGTATATGTGTGTGTGTGTGTGTGTGTGTGTGTGTGTGCGTGCGTGCGTGCGTGCGTGCGTGTGTCCCTCCTCTCCTCTCTATTCACTCAGGTTCCTCTCTGCTGGACCATCAGCCACCAGAGAGCGACACCTTGGCTAGCTCAACCGTCCTCCTGGATCCACATTCTTCACATATATTTTACAATATACTATTCAGACATTTTGCAGGGTAATCTGTATATGCTTTGATTTTGTTGATCTGTCTATTCCGGGAGAGTGATCCCTCCTCTGTGGTTCTTGCTGAGGTGTCTTCCAAAACAAGGGCTTTTGGTGAGTTTCATCCTTACTTGAATTGAGAGTGCAAGGATAGATGGTGTTGTTTACTGTATAGTAAGTTACAGTATACTGACTGAATGTGTCAGGGTTGGGTAAAAAAGGGAAGACTATGGAAGGGGAAGTGGACCCAAACGCAGTAAACGGAGGCAGGATCAGGGAAACAAATGGCGAGCTTTAATGAAAGCTGTTACAATAACCAAAAGCAGATAAAACAGGGCAAAAGGCAAAGTAGCAAACAAGAACGAGACAAAGTAGCAAAAGAAAACAGCTGGACAGGAGCATGGACAGGGGCAAGGAACAGGAGCAAACAGAAAACAATGACCGGACAAGGAGTGAGGGGAAACACAGAGACTAAATACACAGACACTAATGACATGATGAGGAACAGGTGAGGAGAGAGAGGAGGAAGGAAGCCAGGTGAGATAATGAGGGGGAGGAGCACAGAGGAACAGACCAGGAGGGAACAAGACAACAGACAGAGGGAGCCAGAGGGGAGAACATAGGAGAAACTTAAAGGACACATGAGGGCATGGAAAATCAAAACATGAGACACAAGACATGGAAAAAACAAAACACAGAACACAAGAAGACATAGAAAAAAGGACATGAATCAAAACCCAAAAACCAAAAACCAGAAACAAGGACAACACAAACAGGAGTCATGACAGAATGTTGCTTAACCACTTATACCATTTACACAGTGCATTTATGTTAAATTGAGGCTGCAAATTAGCTTGAAGTTGTTTAATGTTAATAATGGATCACATGCATAGAATACTAACGCTGCTCACTGTAGGTGTGGGAACAGGCGACTGTTTGTTAGCAATTTCACCACAACAACTTTTACCTCATCTTTCGCAACCACGACGGCAGCAGAAACATGCTGTATACACAGTTCTGAAACCTTATCGCTAAAAGTGGAACATCGCAGTAGACCAGATGGTGGGTTTGATGGCTTTTTTTTTAAATTGAAAACTGGTGCACTCAGTAGATGGAGGTTAAAGGACCATTAGTGGACACCAGAAACAGGGGGATTGGTTAGAAGATGTTCAATGAACACGGTGAGAAGCTGGCAGTAGAGGACAGATGAGGAGATGACCGGAGGCTCCACCAGGCAGATGGGCTGGCAGTCTGAACAAGACCTAACTCGTAACAAGAAAGTGCAGGCCTTTCTTCTAATCTCATTTATTCAAGGGTTCTAATAAAACTGCTCCTGTAACTCAACCAGTTCTAAAAAAAAAAAAAAGCCATTGCAAGGCACAAAGATCTTATTACATCACCAAGCTGATGCTCCGTTTTTGCTGAGCAGCTTATATATGACACACACACACACACACACACACACACACACACACACACACACACACACACACACACACACACACACACACACACACACACACACACACACACACAGCCCCACTGTGTTCATGATGAATGAGAATAATGCACAGGTCACATCACACTTTCCTCAGTCTTCACCTCATCACTGCAGCCCCTCCTGGGACTATATAGGGAGCTGATGAGTAGTGGTGATCCTTCTGAGTCTTGCAGTGGAGTGGGTATGCATTCATTTTAGCTTTTCAAATATTTATTTAAAGTATCTTGATTTGGTGGTAGAGATGCCTTTCTCAGCAGCCCGCTGTCTCGTCCTCCTATTCCTCCTGAACGTCGTTGATGCTGGTGAGTTGCTGACAGCTTCGCTGAATACAGTAACGGCGTGACTCGGAATCTCATAACTCAGATTTTATCTACTGTCCTGTAATTACACAGTTTGATGATTTAAAGATTTAGAATAATGTACCCATATCAGGATCTGAATGAAGTCAAGTATGGCAAGGTGATCAAGTAATATTTCATTCTTGGCTGATCATTGCAGAAAGAGTTCATTTTTGCACAGTGTTGTCAAATTTTGAGTTGGAGGACAAAACGAAACTGATGCTAGCAGTGACAGTGAATACCTTGAGAACTTACTGTTTGATCTTGACTGGTCCTGAAATAGATCACAGATGTTGTAGGTTGAGTTTTAAGTATTTTTGTCAGCCATCACATCAGTGACGTCAATATAAAGCCTTCTGTGAAATATGAGCAGTTTTGTTCCGTTGTTTTTATAAATCAAACGGCTGATAGAGCCACACCACAGGGTTTTTTTTTAAAGCAGCTTGGATCTTTGGGTCAGGATTCAGGCTGGTGTTTCTCACAAAACAGCCTGAGCAATTACACAGAACATGACTGTGCGTAACTGTAGTTCCTTCTTTTCTATGATCCTTGGTTTCTTGGTTTCCACCAGGACGGCTTCTGACGAAGATCAAGGAGCGCGTGCGTCATCTCCAGCTGCAAAGAGCCAAGCAGCACCTCCTGACACGCGCAGCCAGCGGTCGTCAGCCTCTCCAACACGTGAAGGAGGGCAGGATTCACCAGAAGCTGGACCACTTCAACCGTCAAGACGCACGCACCTTCCCTCAGGTAGAGAGAGATCAAATAATGTTTTACATTTCAAAGCCTGGTATAGATCCATCCAGTGTGAGTGCACTGAGTAAGGCCTGACATTTGAGACACAGAAATAAAATGCACACACACAGTTTTTGTAATCTTGTCACTACCTGCACAGCAATGTTGTATCAAAAGCATCCAACGAGATGCCACGATGTTATTTCTGAGAACTGTTCACATATAGGTAAAATTCTGTAATTTTGTTATTTTTTTCTTGTTGAGATTACATCTTTTTTTTTATTTACAGTTTTTTGAAATGCAGAAAAATATCAATAAGATTGCAAAAAATAGATGAAAAAACCCCACATTTAATTCTTTTTACAGAAAATTGGTGTGTTCACACAAAAAACACTACTACTCAATATGCTAACACACACATTAATATTTTCAACATATTTGTTTTGTATTTACTAGATGAAACTGTTACATTCAAATTTCATACTGTAAATACATTTAACTTTTTCATCATGCAATGTGCTGAGAAGCTTGTTAACTTTACTTTAACTTTTAGTGAGTGTTGGAGTACTGTATGTCCAGAATATCCTGGTTTACATTGGTCATTTTTGGTTCTGTTTTATAGTTTGTACCATTAGTGTGAAGTTCATGTCACATTTCTTGGCTCTAACTGTTAATCAGCCCCATGATAACAGCTGATTGTCTTCAGAATTGAAATCTATTGAATAATGAACATATTTTAGAAATGCTGCCTGCAGCAGTAGTGCTCAGCTGGTCCATTCAGACTTTAACGCTGATATGTTTCTGACCAACGTTGACTGATAACTTGGCACTGTAATGATTATAAGTCTCAACTTTTTTTTACAACTTTTTTTGTGTGCACCTTTTTAAAGGTGTAAATCAATTATTTCACAAGTTGTATATTATCTATTGCATTGAATATTAATTGCATGTACACGTTTTTAAACTTTATAATGAAACCCATCTTAGGATACATTATTTGTATTGACGTATTTCAAGTTAATTTGATTATCATTACATATGCAAATTATAAAAAAGTAAAGAGGATCTCATATAGAATCAAAGCTAAAACTGTATTTTAACTTTTGAAAGTAATTTTCTTTAAAAAATGAGGCTGTTGTTTAGACCAGCTGCTGGAACATTCAATATTTATCCAGTGCAACAAAGCTAATAGGCTACAACAGCAGTTTTGCGAGCTTGAATCAGAAAACATAGCTGTAGTTCTCCTGCTGAACTCTGCTGCTGTAGAGCAAAACTCTGATGACTCGAGCTAAACGAAACAAATTCCACCTCCCCACCTCCACCAGGCACAGACAACACAGCATTTCCTGACAGCATGGAAACGTTCAGCTCCTTCAGCTCTCACTGCCATTCGAGGCTGCCAATGTGCAAATGTGTCCACTGCAGCATTAAATTAAGGATTTACTCACACCAAGACTATGAATGTGCTGCCAGTTTGGGTAAACCTGAATAAAACATTTCTTTAGTTTTTCCCTCTGCCTGTCTTTCTTCCAGAGGTTCTTTGTGAACGAGGCGTACTGGCAGTCGCCTGATGGACCCGTGTTCCTCTTCATCGGGGGAGAAGGGCCCATATATGAGTTTGATGTTCTGGCAGGTACGGTGGGATGTAGCGCATGTCCTCACCTGCCTTCACACACTTTCAAACAGCAGATTGGTTGAAAACGGAAGGGAGAAAATGCCTGAATGAACAAAGGAAGCGTCTGACACACCATCACAGGTTTAGAAATGAAAATGGAAACAGGGAGTGGAGCATCATGTTGTGTATCTGTAAGATGATACTTCGCACACACATTTTTCACCTTTCACTCTGTCAGGACCAAATATCAAATCTCACACCGTCTGCATTGCCCTTACATCTACTCCTTGTTTCTGTTTTCAATTTCAGTACAGGCCTTCTTCAGAGTTTTTCGGCTGGGAATAGTGCCTCATGCTTATTCATGACGCTTCCGTCTTTGCAAAGTTTCTAGCCTGCAGTATAAGGTTTATGTCAAGGAAAATCAAATAATTTTTCAACACAGACAAAATAGAAACACCTAGAAATCACTTCATGTAGCACATCATGTCATTTACACTCAGGATATCTGTGAAGATTATTAGCAACAGCTTATTTTCTCTGTCCTTTACATACCTGTAGGGGGTTTGCAAGTGTAGTGCATCATCATCCAATTATACATTTGACCTGCTTTAAAATGAAATCCCCTCACACAGTTGCTGTTCTTGTCTCAGAAGAGACAATTTTGAGATTTTGTTTCATTTCATTTCCACAACTTTTTCAGAATAGTGAAAAGAGTGTTGACAATACACCTTCACGTGATTCTTTTTAGTTCCGATTACAGTTCTGGATATTTGTGCAAATTAGCATGTTTAATTAGATAGCTTCATTTACAAATTTGAACATGAAATATCAGAAAGTCTGCTAAATACAAAGATTTACTGACTTAACATACGTTATCAATCGAGGACATTTTATGATTATATATACTGGTTGAATACTGTTTTTTTTTCTTTCTCTTTTTTTTTGTTCACACAGTGTTCTGGCTCAGGCACTGCCCAGGGCCTCCTTGCCACTAGGGGGCCCAGACAGAAAAGGGAATGACATCAACTTCCCAGCAAATGTGTCACATATGCAGTATTTCACAGTTATTTAGAAAATCAGCAAAAAATATCTCAGAAATAAAAATATAGTTTTTCTAAACATAAACAACATTGACTCTAGTGTTCTGGAAAAAGTAAGTATAAAGTAAGTATAAAAATGCGTGTGTAAGGAGGCCATCAAAAAAGTATAGTCTACCCAGTGTAATCTACCCAATTAATCCAGCCCTGCTTGTTAAGACAGAAATCTTCACTAGCATTTAGACACAAACTTGCCAGTTTGCTCTGATCTATATTATCTATATTCTAAGGTATTTACAGGTTAACATGTCTATCATAGCTGGATTCATATAGCATTTGATACATAAAACATGGTGAGGATTGGAGCATTTTTTAATTCTCTTTACATTATTTTTTGATTTATGGGTTGATTAAAGGGCGGTTGTAACGGGTAGCACAGGTGAGCTAGTGATCAGAAGGTCGCTGGTTCAAATCCCATCTCCGGGCTGAGCTGAGCTACATGTTGTAGTGTCCTTGAGCAAGGTGCTGAACCTCAAATTTCTCCTGATGTGCAGTTGGCACCTTGCATGGCAGCTTCTGCCACCAGTGAGGGAAATCGTGATGAGCTGGCAACTTGTCCAGGGTGTACCCTGCCTACATAAAAGGGATAAAGCAGTTACAGGCAATGGATGGATGGGTTGACTAAGAAAAAAGATATTCAAAATTCCCTCTGTACATTTTTTTTCAGATATCTGTTGGCAAATAAATGTATTTTTAAAAATTAAATAATTCCTCATATACCATATTCAAACTTAAAATTTCAGACACTTGCAACTTAAGTCTATGAGTTACAATTACCTACCGCTCATATTACATTACGATCTTCACCTGTAGTGTCTTAGACTTTGTTACGCACTGAATCTTATCTGCTCTGACTGTGTTTTCCCAGGTCACCATGTTGACATGGCTGAACAGCACGGGGCTCTGCTACTGGTTCTGGAGCACCGTTTCTATGGCGACAGCATCAACCCCGACGGCCTGAAAACAGAGAACCTGGAAGACCTGAGCAGCCAGCAGGCGTAGGTCTTGGCCCCCTCTAGTGTGTGTGTGTGTGTGTGTGTGTGTGTGGACAAATGGTTGTTAATGTGTATCTTTCACCCTGTTTTTCACCCCACTTTACTCTTCCCTCCTTCTCTCTGTCATCATACAGAGACATATCAATATCATATATGAGTGGCCAGTATATAGTGACCGAACACTTGCATTATCAGATTCAAGTATCTTTCCTGACCTTGCCGTGACACAACACATAGTAATGAACATGCTGACACTATTTTGCTACTTTAAAATGTAGAGCAGAAGGTGAAGGTTCGTCAAGATGTTTAAATAGAGTTTTTGTGTTTGTGTCCAGGCTTTCTGACTTGGCTGTATTCCATCAGTACATCAGCCAAAGCTTCAATCTCAGCCACAGGAACACCTGGATCAGCTTTGGAGGCTCGTACTCGGGAGCTCTGTCCGCCTGGTTCAGAGGAAAGGTGCAGGACTAGATTTGTGTGAATGTCACCTCATAAAATGTGACCCTAAATAATAATTCTTTAAAAGATATTTCTGAGAAATGATTCTTGTGCCTTAAAAGCGTGCACAGAGAGTCTGTAAAAATGTCTCATAGCAAACCAGCATCTTTGTGTTAAATAATCTGATAGGAGTCATTTGTTCTCCTGTCATAAATGGTTGTTTACACCCTAACGGCAATAAGAAAAGGATGTCCTACAGCTCCTTTCCTATCATCTAATTAATTTGCAACCACCTATCATATCCACAGCCTAAAAGAAGTTTAATGCTAACACATGACAGGATGTCTGGCTGTGGTTTATGATTGCTGTAGTTTTAAATATTTTCCAGCACATGAGTAAAACAGGTAATGCTGTGTCACACTCAGGTCCTGTATCATTAATAATCTACTTTGTTTTTGTTTTTTTTAGATTAAAGGGAAATACTGTACTGTACTGTAAAATGCATCAGGCTTTGACAACACATACGGTACTTGTTAATGGACTCCACTGATCTTATGAAAGTGGTTGATATATTAAGAAGAGTGGAGGATATCACCAGACTGATACTTTAATGATACCACAATAATGTGTGGTCCCTTTAAAAAATGGGCGTGGAACCCAATTTCTTCACTGGATCCTCTTATTTGTGAAAGGCACCAGTTGTATTTTATATTTTGCATCTGCCCAACAAAGTATTGCAACAAACTGTGTGCCTATTTCATGAACTTCATGAAGACGTTATATGAATACAACATCTTTTATCTTAATTCATTTTTTTTTTTTTTTTGCTCTTGTCACTGCTCTGTCTCCTGTCTCTGTTCCTCCTACTACAGTTTCCTCACCTGGTGTATGGAGCTGTGGCCTCCTCTGCTCCTGTCAAGGCCAAACTGGACTTCTCTGCCTACAGCAATGTAAACTGGCACTGGGCTGTAGACAGCATTTTCTACTACTATTGATACCAAACATTTCCCAGTGCAAACCTTGCACCGAATAATTCATTGGCTAGCTTTCATTTAAATCTTAGAATTACACAAAAAAATATTTTTCATTGCTACTGATCATTATTGGAAACCGTCACATCTGTGTAAGTCTAAAAAGAATCAGTCTTAAAACCCCTAATCATGTCATGACAGTGTATTTACAGCCCTGCATATTACACATGCACAATTGCTAATTAACACTAATTAGTCTGGTGATGTACACATCCTGTGAATAACCATATTCTCACTGCCGCATCTGTGACTTCCTCTGTTTCAGACTGTTGGCCTGAGTCTAATGAATGGAGCGGTTGGTGGCTCAGAAAAGGTGTGAAGACAGCCACCCGCCTGCGTATCATATCACAGGCATTCAAAGCCCGTCTGTCGTGTGTTAAATTCAGCCTCATCCTCTTCCTGCAGTGTCTGGCTGGTGTGCAGGAAGCCTTTGCTGTGGTGGAGGCAGCACTGATAGGTGGCAATGTCAGCCGGGTGGCCGTGGACTTCAGCTGTTGTCAGATCCCCAAGGAGCTTGATGATAAGGTGACAGCTTGAGGGGAACACTGAGGGGTGGTTACTGTTACACTGTTATGAGTTTTTTTTTATTTTTTGTTTTCTTTTACATGTTAATAGGCAAAGCTGAACTTAAATAATCAATTCCCAAACCACCGTTTCATCAGATGAATTTAAAAGACCACTGTGTAGGATTTAGAAGGGTGATTTTAGAGGCAGAAACTGAATATAATATTTAGAATTGTGCTTTGATTAGTGTAATGTTTATAATGAGCATTTGATATCTACAGAGAGCTGGTCCTCTTCCACAGATTCTGTCATGTGACACTGCCATGTTTCTACAGTAGCCCACAACAGACAAACCAAACACCACCTCAAAAGAAGACTAGGGTTGTTCAGCTGGTTGTAATCTGCAGCCTCCACTAGACGTCATTAAATCCTACGCAATGGACCTTTAAATATTCCTTTGTTGTCAGGAGCAGTCATGTTCCAAATGTGCTCCTTTGAACTAGTTTGAACTTAATGTTATTCTTACACTCTATAAAAACATATACTGTATTGTTATTGGCTTTTAGTTAACGATCTAGCTCTTTTCTCACAAACTCATTTTTGTCCACTCTCGGTTGCAGCACATGTTCAGGTGTTAGAGCTAACTCCATCGTTTTGTTTTTGTTTTGTTTTTTTGTTTTTTTTTAACATATTTATCACATATTGTAATTTTCTATGCATTTGAAATATATTACTATCCACTTTCATTTTTACATGTTCCCTTAGTTGGATTGGGAATCAGTGTACTAAGTATTCATTTCATTGCATCCCAATCTTCTCCCTTTCTTCTCCTTTTTTTTTTTTTTTACCAAATATTTCAGATTGAGCTGATGCAAAGCTTGGCCGACATCTTTATGGGAGCGGTGCAGTACAATGAGGAAGGGGTGCTCATGTCTGTTAAGGAGATCTGTGGTGTTATGACCAATGGAAGTGAGGCACATGAGGCGGAGATGGAGGCTTACAACCGCCTTGTTAAACTTGCGCAGGTATGGGAAACACACTGACTAGCATGACCTCCTGCTTGTAGTTTTCTCTCTTCGTGTGTGTCATAACCACAAGATGTCAGTGTTGAGCCATTTAGAGGAACTGCTGGTGCGACACAGGCCTGTTGTCCCCCTACAGTGAAAATGAAAAGGTGCAACCAGAGAGATTTCTATTGTCAGCAGAATTTTGCTACCGGGGTGACCCAAAGGACAGGTTATTTCTGTGTTTTGTGTTTTTGTTTGTGCAATCTATAGATCTACAGGTCCACCAGTGAGGAACCATGTCTTGACATCTCCCATGAGAAAGCGGTGAAAGATCTGATGGACACGTCCCTCCTCTCAGGCAGGAGGGTGGAGAGACAGTGGACTTACCAGACCTGCACCGAGTTTGGCTTCTGTACTACACACACACACACACACACGCAGACAGCAACATGACTATATTCAGCCATCATTCTTGCTATGTTCTGACACCTTTTCTTCGTGTGTGTGTGTGTAGACCAGACGTGCGAGGATGCCACTTGTCCGTTCTCGGGGATGGTGACCCTGCAGGTCCACACTAAAGTGTGTCCCATGGTGTTTGGCATTTCCCAGCATTCCCTCCCTGGACGCATTGCCTTCACCAACACTTATTATGGAGGAGACAAGCCTTCCACACAGAGGGTCCTCTATGTCAATGGTGAGACTGGCCTTACTAGGGACAGACCAAAAAAACATTTGATTTTATTGCACATTTAAAAATCGCTTCGTCATCGTTGCCACAGGTGGAATTGACCCTTGGAAGGAGCTGTCAGTGGTGCAGAGCAGGACTGAGGATGGTGAAGAAGCAGAAAGCATTTTCATTGAGGACACTGCTCACTGTGCTGACATGACGAGTGAAAGAGTCACAGACCGCCGCTCGCTCAGGAAAGCCAAACAGGTGCTGTATATGTCTCGATTACATCATTATGTAATCTGTAACATAACGGATGAACCATGTGCACCTGAGCAGTGGTGGAAGAAATGTGGAGATTGTTTGATTAAAATCTATATCAGCCTTAAGCACCACGTCCAAACATATATACACATGTATGCTCATCCAGCAGCTCATTTTTCATGGCTGCACAGTAAACACATTTAAGTGATTGCATCATTATAAAAAATAAATAAATCCAGTGTTAGGGTTAGATATTTGAAACATTATGTCTCATCTTTCTGCCTCTCAGGAGATTGAGAAACATGTGGCCAGCTGGCTGAAGACCGCTGCCCAAGAGAAAACCGCCTGATCAGATCACATTATAACCTGATCAGCTCTTATCACTGTTCCCTGGAACGGATAAGAAGCCGTTAATAAGCTGGTGTGTCTTGCTGCTCTGCTTCATCATCATCATCATCATCATCATCATCTCTGCTTTCTTCTCTTTAAGAGAGTTTTGTTTTGTGCCTTTGCAGATATGTGTCCCGTTTTAAAGTCACTATTAATTTTGGAGTTCAGAAACAGCGTCATTTTCATGCTCCTCTTCCCATGATATTTGATATTTATGGAGAATTTTGAGGTTTACATCTACTGGGCTCATGAGTGTCTGTGTTTCTACTAAAAGCAATGATTTATTGTCTGTTTCTATATGTTGGCTTGTTGTGTGGCAAGTAAAATAAAAGATTTGATGGTTGCTTTTTTTTAACAATTTTCATCTGTTGCTATAACCTGGTAGCATCACTAGGGTGCGATGTTGCTACATGTCTGTCAATTTAATGTCCTCCTCCTCAATCTCTGTGAAACAGCAGGGAATCAAAACACAGAGGAGTGTTTTCATGTTGGTATCTATCTGCTATCAATCGAAGGCCACAAATGTCTTAACCTTGAACAATTAGCACAGATTTATTAATATCACCATACGACATTTGTACATGAGATAGTGTCTGTAGATGTATGTGGTCGTGTTTGTAACAGTGAGAGAAATCACAGAGATGGAGAGTATTATTTGTGATGAAGGTGAGGAAGCACCAGTTGTCCTAAGGCCATCTGTTTCTGTGTGTGTGTGTGTGTGTGTGTGTGTGTGTGAGACCCTCTCAGTCGGGGGTCAAAAGTGGGATGTCATGACCCTGCTGACCCCATGGGAGTGGAGATCATCAATCAACTAGGGGCTGGACAGGACAGCAGGAGGGGACACACACACACACACGCAAACAGTGACACACACACACACACACACACACACACACACACACACACACACACACATACTGTAACACATACACTCTGCAAATATACCTTGGGAAACAAATGAATGTTGCATTAAATACATCAAAAGCACATTTGAATCCAACAAGTCTGATCAAACAAAAATGTATATCTTGGATCGTGGATGGCTGATGACATCCACATATCAAACTTGTATTTAATTCCCCCATCACACACACACACACGCACACACAAAAGCTATTTGGCTCGCAGCAAATGTCTGAGAGGCCTTTAAGCATGTAATTGTGTGTGTGAGTTTTGTTTGATAACATACAGCCTTTTCTTATTCATGGAACACTCACAGATGCTATCACACACCTCAGCACAGAGAGGGAGCTTCAAAGATGTTAAGAAAGTGAGTAAATCTGAAGCACTTTTTCACTGCAGCGCTCTCTCACATCTCCTCATCTCTTTGCTATTGCAAACAAGCGCACTCACAAATAAACACACACACAGTCACACACATTTACACACACTCCGAGAGCCCCTATCAGGGTTATCAGCCAGCACTTGCAGAGCGACAGGGCATGCTTTTTCTCTCTCCCCCTCCTCCTCCTCCTCCTCCTCCTCCAGCCTGTCCTGTTGATCAATGAGGAAGTTCTTGGGCCTCAACTATTAATCAGAGCCTATCGGCTATCTGTCTGCAGAACCAACCAATCACGGGCCTCCGACAGCTGGGCCATGAAAAATGTGGCCCCGGTGGATGGAGGGGAGGTTGGATGGGGGAGGGTGAGGGGGAGAGGAGGGAGGTGAAGGAGCACTCTATCTGATCCGAGTCAGGTCACGGCAGCACAACTGCACTTTATGCACTTACAGTTGATTCTTAATGTAAGGATGACCACCGCACACGCACACACATGAATGGGTGCACAGGTTTCATTACCGATACACGCAGAATAATACACTTCAATCAACACATGTTGTTCCTGTTTCACATTTACATCAAACGGACGTGCTTTGCAGCCATGCAGCACCCGCTGTGCCGCCGCTGCAGTCACTGGTGTTGGTCAGAGTGACAGAGCCATGTCGTTTTGGAGTGTTTGCAGCAGAAAGCTCCTCGCTGAGGAGTACAACAATGTTGATCTGCTGTCCAATAACTTGCCCTGTCCTCACGCCTCAAAGCTTCATCAGCACACTACGATCCCTCTTCTGCATAATCACCATGCTCACACTCATCCATTCGCATCTTATTGCCATGATTAGATTACATCTAATGCTATTACACCGCTCCCATCTCTCCTCCTCACTCCACCTCTGTCCCACTCTCTGCCTCATCATGGATTTCTTGCAGATCTTATTAGTGTGTGATGCCGACCAGGTCTCCCACTTTGGATTTATGAACCCTCAGACTTCTCTCCTTTAATCTCTCCCTCTCCTCCTCCGCTCCCTTCCTGCATCTGTCCATCTATCATTCCCAGGGTTGGCTTGGGCGGAAGAGTATTAATCCCTCCATCTCATCTCTCACTCCTCTGGACAGATGAGGAGGTGGAGGAGGGAGATGGAGATGGGAGGAGGAGGAGGAGGAGGAGGAGGAGGAGGATGGGTTGAGGGTAGGGGACCTCAGATTACTTTTCATAATATTTCTGCAGCATTGTGAGAAAAATGGAGAGGCATTACAGGTAATGTATGCAGATTTACGGGACGATAGGTCACCGCTTTGATGCCTGCAACAGGTACGAGGATGAGCTGAAGTTGCTGCGGAGGTGAGTGTGTGTGGGCGGAGTGCAGAGGCAATAACTGCAGATAGGATGATAAACAACTTAGTGTGTGTGTGTGTGTGTGTGTGTGTGTGTGTGTGTGTGTGTGTGTGTGTGTGTGTGTGTGTGTTCAGAGTGCACATATATATGCCATAATGGGGTCTATGCAAAAATGTGTCTACATGCAAAGTGTGCATTTCTGCAAAAGGGCAACAGAAGCGGCATCTTATTACCTGTTGATGCCCATGTGTGCGTGATCATATTTAGAGGAGGAGGCTGCCTTTCACACTCAAATTCATGTTTAGAATAAACTGATGGATGTAGAACGATTTCTGTAGTTGAATCTGAAGCATAATGTGGAATAATATTACTGCAGAACAAACAATGTTTTCCACATAAATGAGGATATATATGAATATGCTGTCTATGGGGTTTAACATCTTATTTCAAGTATTTTTGTTTAATATAATTCAGTTACATAATGTTCAGTGTAATAGTTCACAATCTGAAATGCAGTATTTTTGATGTATAATATTTAATAATACACATTTGAAGAACACATTGTGTGTATTAATATGTTTCCCTTAACTCTACATGTAGCTTGAATACTTAACACTTAAGATTGATGTATTGTGTGCATTATTTTAATTTAGTCAAACTACGTTTTTGAACGTATTCACCTCGATGCAATGTGATACAAAACAATGCATTAAATTTGTCAATTAACATTGACTTCATGGATTAAAATTAGATGAGCAAAGTATTTTTAGTAAAATAAGTATGTTGAAATGGAAGTTTTCACAAACATATCAACTGATATGTAATAAAGTTCTAAGGCATTTCACTAACAATGGTTGCATGCGAGCAGTGTAATAGAGACTGCACGCGTCAGGGGTTCACACGTAATTTAACAAAATATTTCACATTTAAGCTAACTCACTGATGAATGTAATACAGCTCTATCTATACAGTTTTTCCAAATGAATAGCTCAATGGCACATGTAGCTAACAATGGAATCATGCTAGCTGTGCAGCATTATAGAGCATGTATAGTGGTACATTCATCTGTCAACAAAACATCTCACAAACTGGATAACACCTGGCAGGCCAGCCTCCGCTTATTATTTGTGATAAGACTTTTTTCCTATAAGCTTTCATTGTGAAGGAAGCGTCTGTAAAACAGTTGAAACATTTCCTTTTTTTTTTTTGAGCGTCATAACCTCATCCATGACATGACTCGTTTCACTTTCAAAATTTGACCCATTAGGTCCAATAAAATTCGGGAAGTCTAGGAGAGCTGGATGATTAAATTATTTTATCCCCATTCAGATTAGCCAGGTGCTGAACTGGAAGTTAGCTGGCTTAGCTGGTGGAACTGCACTCTCCATCAGCCGCACCATGAGCCGCTTTCACAGGAATGACTGGGGCTCTGTCTCCAACACTGTGTCCAGCTTTAATAGAACATCCTTTCGACAAAACCACATGTAGAACTGCAGTAAAAACTAACTTTTGATGTTTTCAGTTACGATTAGTATTACTTTTCCAAATGATTATTTCAAACACATCATATCAATCTTCACTTTGGTCTTATTGTGTGCCGTCTACAAATTGTACTATTATGCTTCGGCAGTATTGTTTTCGAAACTTCCATTGCAATAAAGCCCTTTTGAATTGAACTGAAATGAAATGAATTGAATTGGCAAAATACTACAGTCAGCCATGCACTGCCATCATAGTCATAAATCAACTTAAAAAACACCTGGTTCTACAGCAATTCTGTGTTTGTGTTTTTTCAAGCGGCGTTTCCTTTCCTGGCTGTCCAAGACAGTGGATGCACTCACTCATGCGACACTCCGATCAGGAAGTCACAGTCACCATGCACTGGTCCAATTTATGTCTCAGTAATGCTCCATGCTCGCAGAGAAAAAGAGACAATTTGCCTCACACTGATGTTCGTGTTAATGTTTCTATCCATCTGCAAATGTTTTTTCTTGACCTGAACACTGAGTGCATACAGTTTGTCCTTAAACACATTGTTAAAGATGCATTATCCTCCAGGTAGATGTTGATCCTGTCTGTCCTCAGAATGAGCGTCTGTCGGCAGCGAGAGAAAAGGGAACTGTGTATTCCTTCCCACACAAAGATACTAGAATGAAGAGCAGTGGATGCGGTGAGGGGTCCACAGACCACAGGGCACAAGGTCCAACATTGTTGTGGCTTGTGTGGGTCAGTTGCTGCTCCGACTGATCAAGAGGACACAGTTATCCTGTGCCAGCCAAAAATAAAATGTCAGCACCAGAACACGTTCTGCATAAATGCGGCTGTGGAGGCACAGACAATAAGAGGCAGCCTCAAGCTCACTTCTGCAGGCTTTTTCATGGAGCTGAGAGCGTAGACTTCAGCTGGCTCTGGACTATTTAAAGGGAATAAATATGCGATTTTCTGCACCATTAATTTGCTCTGGACAGTTATGTTCAACAGCTCCTCTAAACCTTTAAGTGGAGGCAAGCATTCAAGTTGTTTGGTGTATATAAACTTATACAGTCTGCCATATATCCTTCAACGCACCTTTACTATTTTTCACTGTTGAACCAAAATAAATCAAATGCACGTGAAGCAACGTTATCTCTCCTCAGAGATTATTTAAAAACTGTGGGATTATTATATTTCAGACACACTCCTAATAATACACAGACACACGCCAAGTATGTTCAACAGAATCCAACAAGCTTGCGGAAATCAATTGGAGTGATCAGGACATTTAATGAGTCCAGTCCCTGCAGGCCTAATTCTCTGAAAGGCGAAGAAACTAATTCAGGGTAAAGAAAAGGAAAAAAATAAACCTTTGACCAACAGCCAGGGTGAAGCTCTCCCCCTCCACTCGCCGCACACTCCCCCCCCCCCCCCCAAGCCCTTGCAGTGACAGGTAGATTAAGGGGCGTGATAGATGCCCCTCTCTGTCTCCCTCTCTCCACCCCCAACCCCCCTTTTCCCTCCCCTCCATCCATCATGGCGGCTGGTGTAATTGCGGCTGCGTGGGGCTGGCAGAGGGAGCCTCCATCCATCTCCTTAACAACAAACAGTCAGGAGGACGGATGGCGCTGCGCTCCCCAGTTAATCTCCATCTATAAGGGAGGAGGGGAAGGGGGAAGCAGGGACGTAAGAGGTTGAGGAGGAGGAGGGATGGAGAAAGAGAGGAAGAAAATAACAGACGGGAGAATGGTAGTGTTGGCTTACTATAAACAAAAAGAAAAGATGGAGAGAGGAAGCAGGCAGAAGGATGGAGAGACTGTGGAGGGCTGGAGTGAGCGGCCGTGCCCAAACAGGTAGAAACATCCAGGAAATAAAAGGAGGGGCAGTGACCCGGGTGGGGGGTGAGTGAGAGAAAACTGGAAGGAAAGTTTGCAAACAGGCAGCAGGAGCAGAAAAGGGGAGATTTGCTCGGCGAGCGTGCCAGAAGAAAGCAGGAGAGGTGGAGGAAGGGAGGGGGCGAAAATTTATGTCCATGCGGCCAGACGACCCAGAAACTGGAGAGGTACAAGCTCATAAAAATGCACTCTGTACCCCCCAGCTACCCTCGCTCTTACCCCTCTCTGTTTCTTTCCCTCGTTCTCGTTCTCACTTTACTTCCCTCCATCACTGCGCTGGAGGCTGGAGGCTCACAGCTCTCTGATGTTTTGGGTGCTTGTGTGCGGTTGCCGGAGGTCACGGCAGCCATATTTTCTTAATGGCAGAGTCACAGAAGTCAACAAGGCTGGGTGGCCTTCTGCCTCTCTCCATCTCTCTCTGGTAGAATCGGGGCTAAACTAGACTTTGTCGTGAGCTGAGCTAGTAGAGGTTGTTGTTTATCACCTCACAGATGATGCATTCTTGTTTGAACGGCCGACAATGTCTTATTTCCGTTGCACCAGCAGCATCATGTCGGGCAAACATCGGAATCCGCCATCTTTTGTTTGCAGTCCAGTCAGAACTTTATGAGATCACACTGGCTGACTCCATTTATTCTGAGCAGGAAGATACAAAGACACATGGAATCTTGCAGGTAAATATCCACAGTTGAACACACACACTCTCACAAACACAGTTTCCTCCTCTGCTTGATGTTTTCAGTTTTCTTGCCCAGGGCATCGCCTGCAGTGAGGCCCGACTTGCAAGAGGAGTGCCTTGACCCTTCAGCACGCAAGCCGGCACACAAGACGACGGACACGCAGACACACACACACACACACACCACTGTGTCCACCGCCATGGTAACAAACGTGCATGCCACAGGGGCAGTGCACACGCTCAGCAGGCCTTGGTGGGTGCAGAGGAGCGAGCGCTTGAGCCTTGACAGGGAGTGACAAATAACTGCAGCAGCCTTGACATGCAGAATGGTCCCACAGTGAACCTGCCTGACTGATATTCGGCTGTGTGCTGCGGGAGAACAGCCTGTTTCTAACACGAGAGCTCCGCGACGGGAGGAAACCGTGGAAACCTGACCCAAGAAGCCATGTCCTTATACTGCGATGAGCCGCCACGTGTGCTGCCAACAAGACACTGTTAATGGAGGGACAGTTTCACTCATTCTCTCCTACTGTTAGGAAGAAAATAAGAAATATTTCAAAAAGGAAATGTTGTAGCTGTTGCAGATTTTTGAAACACTGGCTGTTATCCTCACAGTTTGGGCACCTATCCACTCCTGTGTGTGTAACAACACATTTTTCTTGTTGAAACCGAAATGTACTGAAGTTGTAACCCTTGCCTTTCATACAAACTGGGCTTGCACGTGTTGCTCGTTTGGTGACGTAAATCAGGAAATAGCCATGTTTTGTTATTTGGTCTATGAAGAAATGCGTAAAGAAATGTACCCTAGTAGTGACGGCCTCCTCTGAACACAGTGTCATTAAACTCCGGTCACAGTCATCTAAATAAACTCAATATTTGGGAGGGGAAGCATTGTGTGTGAAGTACTGTATCAGTTTCTGAGATGAAAACAGAAGCACTGCATCATTTCATGTATCCCAAAATCAATAGTTTAATTTATTAGCATTTCAGAACAGTAAAACGTGAAGTTTAGATGTAACAAACAATGTTACTACATGTTGTTTTTTGTGCTGTAAAAGAGGACGGAGGTCCTCAGGACTACAAACAACATTAAGGCTGGAACAAACCAAGACAAACAGTGTTGAAATCATTTGTTTAAGGACATTTTTACTATTTATTTTTTTCTGTTTGCAGCTCTTCTCATAAAGGGACACACACTTTATTTAATCCCATTTTACCTCTTTATTCATCATGGTGGCAATATTTTGATTCAATCTTCTTCCAATCTGTATTTGGGCGTGTTATCATAGAACATATGTGTGCTTTGGGACAACATTCTGCTGTTGTGTTGCCTCTCAGCACAGGTTTAACAACATATGTTGTGTTCAAATGTGTTGTCATTCACATAGGCATCTTAGAAAAGGTAGGTGTTGCCCCGCAGGCACAAGGAGATGTGATAGAAATGACAGATCCTTGAGTGTTTGTGATGTAAATGAGTGTAATCTACAGGCTCAGATAATAGTCTGTTAGATAAATGTTACAGAGGGGTTGAGATTTATGGCCCGAGCTGAAGTGACCTGAAGACGAACACTTACACTGGGTCAAGAAGTCTCTCAGACGTTCAAGCGTAATTTGCGAAGTTTGGTTTTGGAGCGATGAGGAAACCAAGATGCGTGCGAACCTGAAATCTTCAGATGATGCGCACTTCGGTGTTAATCCTTTTCATTCAACCTGTTAACAAAGTGAAAACAAGCCTCGGATCGTCTTTTCCAGCCCATTGACACCGCTTCACGGCTGTATTACCGGCTCAGTGTAGGAGGGGGCTGAGCGCTGTGATCACCGCTGCGGGAAAGCAGCGCCCCGCGGTGTTAAAAGACCCCTGACAGGACGGACGGTGCGGGCCCCTCCACGGTCAAACTCCGTGCCGCCCACGGAGACGCCTGCCCCGGCCCGCTGCACCCCGCCAGGCCGCTGCTGATTGAAGTGCAGCCGCCTGTTGGCCCCTCACAGCGGGGCGAGAGGAGGGGAGCGGAGCGTTTTGAATAATTATTATGTTACCGAGGTGTCATTTACAACACAAGACTGGGCCTTTAGATATTCCACCAACACGTGAAAGGGACTTCTTTCTTTCTTTCTTTTTTTTTTCTTCCCTTCTCTCTCTTCCTCTGGTTAAAATGGAACTTTCTCACAGTAATGGTTTTGTTTTCTCACTTCTCTCAATCAACAAAAAGACGAGGGGCCAAAGGGGACATTTGGACAGCGTCAAAAGGCTGAGCCGCAGAAACAATAAAACACTTTGAAAGCTATTATCACACGGTTACTTTGTGTCATCCAGCACGCTTCAAACTTATTTATGATCCTTTTAGTGGAGCAACTTGATTAAACTTGATTTTTTTGGGGGGCTATCGGTTGTATTCTCCCCTGCTGAGAACATCTGAAAGTGAACATTTACTTTTGTTATAAAACTTATGAGACATTTAAAAAAGTTAAAATCTAAATATATCTGTTTTGCAGCCTGCAGACTCTTGTGTGTGAGGGATGCCCATTCCCATCACCTTAATTGCCTACCCAGAGTTCAATAGACTCTAATAAACACGCTCCATCCAACTGGACTGAGAGAGCGATCACGGTTCTTCTCCCCAGTTATCCAGGGATCATTATAGCGCAGCTGGGGAGAGAAGACGGGAGGATGGACGGATGGTATCAGCTCGGGAGGTGAGCCTTGATATATATATATATATATATATATATATATATATATATATATATATATATATATATATATATATATATATATTTTTTTTTTTTTTTCTAAAGATAGAGGGGGTCTTCTTCTTCTTCTTCTTCTTCTTCTTCTTCTTCTTCTTCTTCCTCTGGCGTTTTGTGTGTTTGATAAGGAGGAGGAGGGGGAGTGAGGGAGGAAGAGGAGGAGGAGTGATGGAGGGAGGGGGGCCAAGAGACCCCGTCGCGTTTTGACCCTCCGAAACCTCCCCGCACACCACCACCACCACCATCACCACTCCTGCTCCTCCTCTCCTCTCCTCTCCTCCTCCTCCTCCTCCTCCTCCTTCACCTCTCCTCTCGAGACTGAAAACACCATCGCTCATTCCCAGCCGTGACATCTCCCAGCCTGTCGCCGTATGCTGCGCGGACAGCGAGCACAAGGAGCCAAAAAAAAAAGAAAAAAGGGGAAGGGACTGGCTTTCTATCCCGTCGCTCCCCAGCGCAGCACCGAGCATCCCGACGGCTGCGAGCCCGACCGAGAGGAACACCAGGCGGAGGCGAAGGCGCTGCGAGGAAGCCGCTGCTCCCCTCTCACCGGGTCTGCCGTGGACTACGCCGGACACGGGCCGAACAGCGCTGGACACGGCGAATATTTACGTCTCGGTGGGACATTTCACACCATTTACTGGAGCCCTCGTGTATTTACTCGACACCTTCGGCCAATAGAATTTAATAGGCAGCGAGCTTTATCACCGCTAAGTGCATTATAAACCATTAAGCTTACGTCGGCAGCAGCGTCCGTAAAAGCTCCAGTCCCATCATCATGTTGTAATGTAAAACCCCGACGCGCTCGGAGTAAACAGACAGCAGGAGCAGGTCCTTGAGTGTTTTTGTTTTCCTGTCCACAGCCATATTATGTTTGTGCTGAGTCCTCCCGGGCTGTGTCTGCATGCTGTTAACGTGTTTACAACCCCCCCAGCGCTCCCGAATGCAAGAAAATCACATTTACTTTTTATTTTATTTATTTTTTTATTTTTATTTTTTTTGCAGGACCCCCGGGGGACAGAGGAAGGGAGCGCAGCAGCTCGCTGGACTTAGCCGAGCAGCGTATCATCGTCTCCGGTGTGGGACTGGCTGTCGGGTCGCATGGAGAAGAGGGTAGGTCTGCTGTTTATTTGTCTCTGTAATTATGGTGACAGATTTGATATCACCGAGGGTGTGTGTGTGTGTGTGTGTGTGTGTGTGTGTGTGTGTGTGTGTGTGTGTGTGTGTGTGTGTGTGTGTGTGTGGGTCTGGGGGCGAGGTAATTAGAGGGACATCATATTGGGAGCATATGGGTGGGAATCCTCTTTGCACCGCTGGGTCTATAGCAGCCACACAAAAACACAAGGCCCACTGGAAACAGACTAGTGGACTGTGGAGGCATGGGCTCAGCGTTCAGTGGGTGGGGGGTGGTGTGGGGGACAGCAAGGAAATGTGCCAGCAGAAGCTTCAGGGAAATCCTTTATCTGAATTGTAAGAAGAAGAAAAAAAACACCGAGTTTGTGTGCGTAAAATATTTCTAAAGTGTGTTTTAATGCTGCTGCAAAGGAACAACTTTTAAACCAGCCGCAGTCTCCTGAATCCACGAGTTCACTGGAGGTTATGTGCAACTCGGAACTGTGGATGTCAGCAGTCTTTCAAATCCACTTCACGGGGGAGCTGTTGACGGGATCTCATATTTAACCCTCTGCTTCCGATGGTATGGATTTATCGCTGCGTAATGTCCAGCCAGGCGTTAGGACGGCGCGCAGGGGTTAGAGTAGTGTCGGTCATTAAGAGGCAGAGGAGAGGAGATGCAGCCTCTTCAACTCGGTAAGTAGGTCAGGTTTTTTGCTACAGTGATTCAGAGGCATGGTGGTGGTGGTGGAGGAGAAACAGGCAGAGGCTGACGGGCAGCAGGAGACCTCAGAGTGGAAGGGAGTAATTAGAGATGTACAGTGTGTAGACAGAAAATCACTGCTGTATGAAAACAGACGCGCACACACAGACACACACGCACGCACACACATACAGAGAGAGAGAGAGAGAGAGAGAGAGAGAGAGAGAGAGAGAGAGAGAGAGAGAGAGAGAGAGAGAACTGTATCAGCAGCAGCATCAGACAACATTTAAATAAACATATGTTAGTTAATGTCAATATGTTTCTGGTGATACTGGTCGTTTATACAGTGACAGGTTCTATAAACTGATGAGTGGATGTTAAGAGAAGCTTGTATGTGATATTTCAACTTCAAAACTCCGCTATTTTCTGTGGTAAAATGCTGTGTAACAAACCAAAGTCTGCTAGTTTTCGTCAGGCGGAATTTGAAGAAAATCTAATGGAGGTTTGACGTCTAGCGCGTGTTATTTATTTATTTAGGGGGGAGCATGTTAAGAGTTCAACATACAAAGTTGGTAGTTCTTTTGTGGCAGAACTTGATGTTGTTGTGTTTGATTTTATCTGCTTAAAAGCAAAGAAAGTCTTCAGGCAGTCATGAGTTTTAATTTAACTCCAGGAAACTTGTTTTTCTTCATATACGTTTTTATTTCAGCTTTCGCTCGTTTTGTTAAAGTTTTTTACAACTTTATTTTTTTGGTTCTCTATCCTGTTAATTAAAGTGTAAAAAAAACTAAACTAAACTAAAAAAAAAAAATCCAACAAAAACTAAAAGACTTAAGGCGTGTGTGATGATTTTTATTTGAAACTGAAAAACGATTTCTTGAGGTGAAAGTGTCCTGAAACAAAAATTCACGTTTCACTTTTTTTTTTCTACATCGACGCCTCAGAAAAAACTGTGTTCAAATTAGTTCCCTTGTTTTGTCCTGGATTATTTGCGGATGTAGAAAAGCAGCACTGGTTTTGATAATAGCCAAAATACATTTTAATGTCTGTAAAAATGGAATAGACCCGTCATTCTTCATCAATAGTCAACATAAAGTTTACAAGTGTCTGTCTCATTTTAACTTACTGTCTTAATCAGTTTAATTTTCCACTCCGGTATAAATCTAGTTCTTCACAGCTACGTGATGTTAATCCCGCACATCATGAGAAGTTGTCGGCTCTTCCCCAGCTGAAGCCTCCACTCGCCTGTTGTAGGCCTGCAACAACTCCGCTGCGTCGGTGGAAATAACACAATCAAAACGTGTGCTGAAAATGTCGTCCTGCCATCTGAAGCCTGTTTACCAGCTCCGTGACTCTTACAAAAAAAGGGAAAATTCGCGGAATTTGTCATCTCGACTTGTGCGCTTTGATCCGCTTGACGCACAGAAACCCGATAGGGTCCGTGCGTAAAGAGAGACGCGCAATCCGATAGCGGTGATTGTGTTAATAGCCAGCCTCCATAAAAACTAGAAGGTGTCCCGGGCCAGGGCCTCAGAGCAGGTGCTTTCTGTGATCCCGGTGGCCATATGGGACTCTGAAATACAACAATTTGATAAGCCATTTATGACAGCGGTTCCCAAAGTGGGGTCCAGAGACCTCCAGGGGTCCTGCAGAGGGGTTTTCAGGAGGGCAGTAGATGGACACGAAGAGGGATAATTTAATTTATCTTTTATTTAATTCCCATATGTTAACAGAGGGAAAGTGTAATGATAATTACTTTTATGTTTAACTTTACTGTCTCACAACTTACTATTTAGATAATGATATACATATAACGACAATCTCGTCTTCAATAAGACACTTTTGGACACAAATCTTGGTGTGTGTGTGTGTGTGTGTGTGTGTGTGTGTGTGTGTGTGTGTGTGTGTGTGTGTGTGTGTGCGCCTGTGTGTGTGTGCGCGTGTGAGAGAGAGAGTTCAGACAGGATAGAAGAATTGTGACAATTAAAAAGAAATACGGTTTTAATTCTGTAAATCTTAAAGATCAAATATTAAAGAGTCACTGTGACAGTCTGTAGTAAATCAATGCTTGGTCGAGTCTCCACAGGAAAAAAAAACTAGGCTAAGCAGATCATAACTTTTATGACTTGGTTAAAATAACACTCAAGTGAAAGGTGTGTGAGCCAGGCCACCTAGCAGGTGCTGTCTGTCTGTGATCCCAGCGGCCCTCGGGGACTGTGCTGGGAGTCCCTTTAATCCGGCAGACAGAGAACCAGAGGCAGATCTGCTGACCTGAGCAACGTCGCCTTAGAGATGGAAGCTGCAGTGAAGCACAAATTAGCTCTGTAACACAGCGGAGGAGAGGAGGGAGCAAGGGAGTCACACATGTATATTCATGATGCTATGTGTACCCGGGCTGTATCTGTGCATGTGTATGTGTGTGTGTGTGTGTGTGTGTGTGTGTGTGTGTGTGTGTGCGAGCTTGCTGTATGTCTGATTCACAGTGTTAAAGTGTGTGTGTGTGTGTGTGTGAGTGGGCCCCAGTGAGGCTGTCACAGCGGGTTGTGAGGGACGTCTCAGCACGGCTCCTGTCTAGTCTGAGTTTAGGAGGGAGGAGATGATATTAGCAGCTACAGGCTCACCGTTCTCCTCCAAGGAGCTCATTTTTGCCTCTTTTTAACTCGTCTCCTCCCTTTCAGCAACTAAGAAAACCTGCCTGACTCGCTGTGCATTTTTCAGGTTATCCAAGTGCATCTGAAAGCGTTTCGTAATCCTGAGGGGGGTAGAATTTTCAGCAGCATGTAATATTTCATCTGAAGTGAAAACAAAGAGATCTTCAAGGTTTTTTTGTTTGTTTGTTTGTTTTTTTTTACAAGGGAATGGGGGCATACTGTATGCACACACACAACTGGACACTATCAGTGAACACACACATACACACACACACAGCCTGGGAGTATATCACTGTAAATACTAGACAGAACATTTTGAGTAAAAAGATGAGTTTTGCTTTTCAGACTGTTGTCTTGCTTTGCAGCGATTCAAATGTTTTTCCATGAAAACACTGCAGTCACTTATTTCTACAAATATGTATGTATATACACATCTGCATGTGTAAGAGCTGAAACAAGTTACCATCAACAATTCTGCTGATCTTTCAAGAAGTCTTTTTTAGCAAACGTGCCAGAAATGATCTCTCTCCAGCTTCTCAAATGTGAATATTTGTTGGTTTCCTTAGTTTTCTTGGAGAATTAATTGAACATATTTGCATTTTGGACTGTTGTTCAGACAAAATACAACAATTTGAGCTTCAGGAAATTATTATGGGGATTTTTTTTTTTTTTTAAGAATTTGTAATATTTTATAAACCAAATGATTAATAAAGAAAATAATGGTAAGATTAGTCAATCATTAAAACAATCACTTGTAGCCCTAACACACACACACACACACAGACACATACACACACACACACACACACACACAGATATGCAACATACAATTCTAACATTAAATGGCAACACAAATTATGTCCAGCACTTCAGCAGACATGAAACCACAGCAGCAGACCTCCTATCCTAGAGTCCAGTAAGCTGTGCTGCTGAAGCCCCCCTGACAGCTCGGCCACGTAATAAAATCACAATATGATTTGATGTCGGACAGGCGCAGATGTCGAACGTGTCTCATGTTTTCTGTCTTTGCGTCTAATTGTGTTTCAGTATGAAGAGCTGGTGCACTACTCAGGGTCGGAGGGCATGTCGGTGGGGGGGTACGGGGACGATGTCAGGCCGTTTCCTCCCCCACAGTACGGACCCCCCGTCCCCGACTCCCTCAAACACCACAAAGACCAGATCTATGGGTGAGCATGTGTTTGTGTGTGCTTGAAACCTTAGACAATGATTTGTGCAGCCTGTTATTGGCTTAGAAAATAGTTGACCGGTTTAAAATACATGTGCACTTTTAGCAGATTAACATTTGTATAGTGAACATGAAAATACATGTGAAGTGTTTACAGCTGTCTGTTTCATAAATACTGTGCTATAAAGTTTCTTATAACACCTTCTGTGAATGTATCGTGCGTACACTATGTCAACTGTTAGTGTGTTTATGTATAGTATGTTAACCGTGTATATGTGTGCATGTCTGTGTGTGTGTGTGTGTGTGTGTGTGTGTGCAGTCACCCACTGTTCCCACTGCTGGCCTTAGTGTTTGAAAAGTGCGAGCTCGCCACCTGCTCCCCTCGAGACTCCGCTTCCCTCTCAGCCACCTCCCACCTCCCCGGCATGACCAATCACAGCGATGTCTGCTCCTCGGAGTCCTTCAACGACGACATTGCAGCATTTGCTAAGCAGGTGAGCGACCGCAGCGAACCAATCACAGAGCAGTCGTCAAGGAAAGTTTTCAGACCTGTAATCGGTCCGTTTGTGTTGTGTTGCAGATCCGTTCAGAGAAGCCCATATTTTCTTCCAATCCTGAGCTGGACAACTTGGTACGGTGCACTCTGAATTCACACCAAAACTGTAACACACCTATTCACATATGCGTTGCGGAGAATGTGTCAAGTAATCCATATTGTCCTCTGCACAGATGATCCAGGCCATACAGGTTCTTCGCTTCCATCTGTTGGAGTTAGAGAAGGTCGGTCACATGCTGCTTGTTATAGAAATCAACAAAACTGATGAAGTTGATTTAATCATTTCTGATTTTCTTAAGAGTTTCTGAACCTCTTGCGTTGACAAGGCTCAAGGGAATGTGTTTTAGCTTAGAAATGTGGGGAGTCAAATTTGTTCATTCTGTGAAAGACATAAAAGAAAAGGTTAAAAGTATATATATTTTAATGGTGTGTATAATAGGAGGAATGATTACAGTAAGCAAAAAACTGCTTCAGTACACTTTTGAGCATGGGTATAATGTTTTAAGAGAGACTTAAAAAAATGTACACCTTTCCTTTAATGTTCACACCACTGCATGCGCTGACGAATGTGAATCTGTTTTGTAGGTGCATGACCTGTGTGATAACTTCTGCCATCGCTACATCACCTGTCTGAAGGGCAAAATGCCCACAGACCTCATCCTGGATGATCGGGAGGGCGGCTCCAAGTCTGACATGGAGGACTTCACTGGATCCTGCTCCAGTCTGTCAGAGCAGGTGAGATGAGCTATCAAACAGCGGCACCATAGGAGAGACTCGCACCGTTCACTCATCTGGCTCTGTCCACTGGTTGTCTGAGTAATGGCTCCATGTTGTCTCACCTGATGGGAATTCCCCATCTTCCCCTCCATCACTCTACCTCCAACCTCCTCTCTGTCCCCCTGCAGAATGCGTCATGGTTACGGGAGCCCGATGAATGTGCCACCACTCCTCTGGGAACACCAGGCTGTGGCCTGCCTTCGCTGAGCGCCGGAGACAACTGTAGCGACACAGGTGCGCACAGAAACACACAGACATGGCGAAAATACTGTATGAGTGAGAGAAACACTGGCACTGCACAGAAAAAAAAAATGCAACATCTGCAGCTAATTCATACACAGCCCGTCATGTGATGATGACAATATTCTGTCACAATGCCATCACGAAAGATAAAGACCAAAAATGACACATATAATGGCTGCGAGAAAAAAGAAGACGTTTAGACTGATGTATCTCACCAACGTATCATTGTTATCCATGTTGGAAGTTTTGGATATGTATTTGCAGCAGAATGTATCATTATTGTTTGTAATTATTATTTTAAATCAAAAGTAATGCAACTTTTTGACCGGTTTACATTAATTTAGTCACAACCTCTGGAGTTTGAACGCAGATAGGGCAAATCAATGACATCAGATTCTCCAAAAAACGGCTAACATTCAATTGTAAAACTATGAATGAGATATAATATGTGCGTCCCTGCAGGCGATGGTCTGGACGGAGGAGTGGCCTCCCCGAGCACAGGCGAGGAGGACGACTCCGACAGAGACAGGAGGAACAACAAGAAGAGAGGGATCTTCCCCAAGGTGGCCACAAACATCATGAGAGCATGGCTCTTCCAACATCTGTCTGTGAGAACGCTTTTTCACATTCTTATCCCATCAAAGTGAAATTATTACTGAGGAAAATATTGAACTTGGACAATAATTGAAACCATCCTGCAGGAGCTGAAACAGGACAAAGAAAGCTTGTGTAGTCGTGGGGATGGGAGAATAATTACTGACAGAGAGGATTTAGTGCGAGGCGAAACATCACTGACAGGAACAGACAGAGGAAGCGAGTGTATCATGGAGGTCAATTAAATTAAATGAAAAAATCGGGGGATTAAGTGATTATGGGAATATGCTCGCTATGTAATAACTGTGGAAGAGATAGAAATGGAGTGAGTAATTGTTGGTGAGGTAATTAGCTACTAAATGAGGCAGGTCAAATGTTGCTTCACTCCAATTATTACAGTATGTGTGTGTGTGTGTGTGAGTGAGGGAGGGAGAGGAGGAGCGAGGGGGTTTCTCAGGTTGAAAACTGTGAGCTTGAGATGTGAATTCAGATGGAAGGTCATCAAGTATCCACGCCGAGTCAAATACATTCATCCATTATAGATTATTAGATCACTTTTGGCCTCAGTGTTATTCCCATGTTAGTGAAATAAAAGAAAAGCTACCAAAGCCTCACTGTGTTGATTCCTCTAACCTTCGCCCTGTGTGTCCTCTCCCAGCACCCGTACCCGTCTGAGGAGCAAAAGAAGCAGCTATCACAGGACACAGGACTGACCATCTTACAGGTCAACAACTGGTCAGTGCACTCTCAATCAATACACTAATTCTAGCCCTGTGGCTTATCAATAATCAGTTAAGCTGTCGTGTGTAAATGCAGAACTTTCAATTTACACAACGCAGCTGTTGCCGTGTCAATAGCACTATCTGCGCAAGACCGCGCTGCAGAAATGAGCACTGTCTGTATTTGTGTTTGTGTTGCGTACTTTGCTGAGTAACTCTTTATTGTGCACATTTCACACAAATAAGTGTCAGTTAAATGAAAGGTAGCACTTTTACAAGACTTTTGGAGAAGAACGTCATCTGGTTTATTAGAGAGAAGCTGGGAGAAATGTCCTACTAGGCAGTTTTTTTTCTGAAGCGGCAGCGCAGTAAAAATCCATTTGCTCTATGTTCATAAAACAGAATAGCAAATCAATATCCAATAATCAGATGGTTTACTGTGCCGAATTCCCTGTTCACTCGCCGGGCACACGTGTGTCTTTAAAGGCCAAACACACGCGTATACACCCACACACACACATTCACACAACGTTTCCATGCTGCCTTAGAATTCAGTTACTGCACCGCAGATATTGATACAGAAACACACACAAGCGGAAATATGAAGTGTGTGTTTCATGTTAAACAGTAGATTTTCTAAGCTAATAACATCCATGTTTTTATTTGTAGCCCTGCAGCACGCACGCACACACACACATACACACAGTGACCCAATCAATGCGGATCAATCAATTATCACAGGGCGATCGATACCTGCTCTGCCCCAACGTTGATTTACTCTGCCCCCTGAAAGGGTTAAGTGGTTGTAAAATGAAAAAGGTTAATAGTGTCCCGGTCAGCCTTTTTCTCCATTAACGAGTGGCCTCGTCTGTCTCTCTCTCTCTCTCTTTCTTTATGTCTCTCTCCCGTGTGCAGGTTCATCAACGCCAGGAGGAGAATAGTTCAGCCGATGATTGACCAGTCAAATCGCTCAGGTCTGTGTTTATAAGTCAGTCAGCTGGTCGGCTGCTAGTTAAACAGCCGTGTATATTTTAGAGTGGGTGTGGGTGCGCTGTTCGTTTGTGTCTGATGGTGTGTGTCATCTCACAGGTCAGGGTGGTCCGTACAGCCCAGAGGGAGCAGCTCTTGGGGGCTATGGGCTCGATGGACAGGCCCACCTCGGGCTTCGAACTGCAGGTACAGTAGCCTTTAGGGAAATACCGCATGTACAGAGTAGTGTACAACATCCTACTAGTCAAATAGCTAGTCAACAAATACCATGAAAAAACAATCACTCCCCAAGAAATTAATGAAAAAGTAAAAAAAAAACAAAAAAAAAACTATTTCACGTTGTAAAAGAAAGGGGAGAAACAAATCTTTTATCTGTGCTAAAAGTTCATTTGGGTCTACTTTTACGTGAGAACCATCCTTCATCCCTCGTTTTTGCAAATCCGTTCAGTATTTTTTGTGTAATCCTGGTGACAGACCAACACACATACAGACACGGGGGAAAAACACAACCTACTCCGCGGGGGTAAATATATAAAATATCACCAGCGTCATCCTTTAAGTCTACTAAAGGAAAATGTCAAATGTAGATCACTTAAACACAAAAACATCACTGCTGAGTGCCTTGCAAATCTTAAAAAAGAAAAAAAAAAAAAAAAAGAAAAAAAGAAAATGGCATTGAAGGCACAGGGTTGGAATGAGAAATCTTACCTAAAAAATAAGATGTAAATATTTATACTCTGTTTAATCCTCACTCTGCTTTTTCATTAATGTTATGAATATAAATATTTATATGCATAAGTAAGGAGTGACTCACCCACTATTTTGTCAAATGTTAGAGCTGGTTTCTGTACAGACCTCTGCACAGCCTTCCACAACTGTCCCAGCCCGCCGTGTGTGATTTGAACAAACGCTGGAGAAGTCAGCATTGTCTGGGAGGTTGTGGTGGACTGAAGCTTTATAAGAACAATCGTATATATATATATATATATATATATATATATATATATATATATATATATATATATATATATATATATATATATATATATACCAAAATACCAAATATGTCAGTCTTAATTTCATTTGTGTATTAAATGAATGGACCTGGAACAAGCTGATTAAGTATATAAATATAGTCAGGCAGTGTGGGGAAAACTTTCTACTCTATCTACATTGAAAATCTAAACCTGTCCTCTGTGTCTCCCCACCAGGTCTCCAGGGGATGTCTTCTCTGCAGGGCGACTACCCCGGCGCCCTACTGTCCCAACCAGGCTACCCTCCCCACCCGGGACCCTCCCTCCACCCCTACCCGGGTCCACACCCCCATGCCGCCATGCTGCTCCACCCGCCACCACACGCACACCCCGCAGAGCCGCTCCTCGCCCAGGGACTGGATATACATGCACACTAGCTGTGGGGGGGGGAGTCGGGGGTGTGTATGTGAGGGCAAAGTACTGTATGACTGTGTGTCTGTGAGTGTGTGCGGTGAGATGTATATGTGTGTATGTGTGTGTGTGCGTGTGTGTAT
Source organism: Acanthopagrus latus (assembly GCF_904848185.1). Lineage (NCBI taxonomy): Eukaryota > Metazoa > Chordata > Actinopteri > Spariformes > Sparidae > Acanthopagrus > Acanthopagrus latus. Next base: position 24,940,801 of record NC_051040.1, on the reverse strand, counting down.
GCGCGTGTGTATGTGAGTGCGTGTGTGCTATGAATGAGTAATGATGCATACAGAACACTATTTAAAGAAAAGAGACACATTGCTCCGAAAGTTTACATTCCCCACTGAAAGACACTGACCTCAATGTAGCTGTTCCACTCGGTGACACACACAGAAACATACACACATGCGCATACACACACACACACGCAAGTAGACATAAACATAACACACACACAGTCTGGACCCACAGGTTTAAGCCATACCTCTTTCAGAGTAGAAGTGCTTCCTCCTCTCCAAATGTCTCCACTGTGTCCTGTGGGTGAGACACATGCTTTAAACTACACTTCCCATCATGCCTGCTGAAACACAGTAAGAGGGTCGATCAGATGAATATTTATCCCCAGACATTGCTGCGGCACATGGACGTTACTGGATGGGACTCGATCCTGTGAACACGCCTTCTTCACAACTCCCTGTCTTCCCTCACATTTTCTGTCAAAGACACACACACACTTTCACACACACTTTATTTAAAGCTGATTTGAGTTTTTTCTTATTCTATTTTTGTATTTATGTGTGCCACTCCAGGCGGATGCAGCTTCACGCAAGCTTGTTGAAATATTAGTGCTCTTCCTCAGCATGAAGCTAAACACTATGAATGACTTCCAGTCTGCCTCGCTCTCTTACCACTGACCTCCTTAAGATGCCAACAGGTGTCCGTTACCTTAGGATCCTTCCTACACACACACACACACACACACACACACACACACACACACACACACACACACAAGACATACACACATAAAGCGACACACAACGCTGAAAGCCATTTCTACACACACGCATACACACACAAACTTCTGTAAGCATTTCTAGTACATTTTTTGTCTGTCACAGCGGTGTGTGAGGGGAGCTGCAGCCAAAGGACTCTTGACACATTTCAGGCTCCCTCTCCACTCTGCTTGGACTGCTGAAACATTTCTGAATGATGATGGAAAATACCGTTAAAGTATTAAAATGTTTTTTGTAAGATTGGTCACTGGTCATCTGTTTGTGTGTGTTGTCTTATTGTACCGGGAGGTAATGGAGTTTATGTCATTTTGTTTGGAATGTATGGAGTGTGTAGAAACTAAAACCTCAGGTCAGTCATGGGGTCCCATTTTATTTACTTTTATTTTTAAATAAGCTGTTAGAAACTAATTAGTTTTGAGTATGCAGTTTATTAAAATTGTTGATCAGAACTTAACAATGCACAAAAAAGAGGGCCATTTTAAATCATTAAAGGTGCAACATGTAATATTTATTCCTTTTTTTAATATAAAGAAATAACACTTTTGGTGTTATGATATGTACATATTTTATCACAGATAGCCTGGTCTATAAAGGGCCAAAACTCCTGTGCTAGTGTTGTAAAGGCTAATACACTCCTGGGAACCCAAGCTCCTAGTCCTCACTGGAGGCTCAAAAACTGCATTGTTAGCTAGTTGGTTGGTTATGCCATTATTAAGTCATAAGGCCATACAATTTCTAAGAGCCTCCATAAAATTATATTGCAAACAAAGAACTTTGCCATCTGTCCCAAAATTAACATCAAAAGTAGGATATGTTGTGTCATGTGATATATCAGCTAAAAAGTAACCAAGCTAGATAACCAAACTTCCAGATATTTGACCTAACTACTTGAATTTCAGTAAAGATAGCAGGAAGACATGCTACATGATAAAAATGTGGGGTTTCCGCCGAATAACACACATACTAAGCATGTTCATCAGCATTTAGCCCAAGCTTGTGGTTATGCAGAGATGTCTGAAGATTTTGTTAAAGACAGGCTTGAGTTGGAGAATAGGCACATGCAAACAAGACTGTATCATCTGCAGAAAAATGTATATCATGACTAGTAGAGCAGAAATGGAATAGAGTAATGATTTTGTTCATTTCAACTGTAAATAATAATGGACTGAGCACATAAGCGTGTGGTACTCCCTTGATTATTTAAAATGATAGTTGATTTGACACCAGTACGAATTATTATTGAAATATACAATGGACTTAAATCTTGCCATCTTCGCTCTTCAGCTACACCATTAAGCCTGCCTGTTTCTAAAGCTAACAAGAATGCGCCTGTGCTAAATGATGCCTGTGGAAATCTGATGTTTGGTTAAAAATAGTGCTCAACGTAGTAACTATATTTCATTGGACAATACGTAACAAATGTGGGTTTGCACTAAGTGCCAGAAAGAAAATGTTTACTAAACACTGTTTTTATTAAAGTAAAAAAATAAAATAAAAAAGCATTCAAAAGAAGTGATCTTGCCTCACTGACCGATATATCATTTTATCATATCTACTGAGGAATTGGGACACAGAAAATGTCTAAATTTTATGTTAGACAGAACATGTATACATTGGTCATTTATGAGCAAAATGCTTTATTTTGCAGATTTGCAATTTTGTGAAACACAGTAGAGTGGGCATATCATTCTAACTTGTAACTTTTACCAATCCAGGTAGATGTTTGTTTTCTTTCCCCATTCTCTCTACTTGCTTCTACCTAAGGATTACAATTAATTATAAACATCAGTATGATATGCAGCATATGGTGTAATGACACACAACACATTTCAAACGACACCATCAGAGATGAAAAAAACAACAACCCCAAAACAAAACAAAACAGAACAAACAGGAAGCAGAAATTATTAAAAAACAGCTTGTGTGTTTCTTAATTTACAATAATCCGTTCCACTCAGCCACTCAGGAACATCTTGGGCCCTTCATGAGATGTTCAAACGCTTATAATAAACAACTATCCAAGCCACTCACTTTACAGGACCTCTTCTTGACAAATAGTGTAATCTTCCCTCTTTCATACAATCATATGTCACGTCACTCCGTCCCCTCCACTGACTATCGGTTAAACTCTGACAGAGGCCTCAGGCTGCAGCTGCAGTGATCTGTCACACAGGCTGGATTATCACAGGGAGGAAACATTTTTTCTTCACTGCTTCACAGGACAGACCCAGAGCTCCTTGTGGCTTCTTTTCCAGCGCTCACATCCTTCTTGCTCATCACCAGAAATTAAGATAAACATCATGAGTCAACAATGTACGAACACTACAAAACTTAAACAACCTCTTTGTTTTCTGTCCTGACCTTTCCCCCCACAGCTCCTGACGTACACATCCTATCCAAAACCTTCCCCTCTTCTCTGAACTGCATCCTGTCAGTCCCCAAACATCCATACGTAATTCCACCTTTTGCCAGCCTACATCCACCCACAGCACTCCAAACGCACAACAAACGCTGAATACCCCCCACCCTGCCCCCATTCGGCCTGGAGCGGGGGGGGGGGGGGTCAGAGGCCAGAGTGCAAATGGAGGTCAACAGGAAATGGCTGTTCTCCCTGGCACAAAGGTCCTGACCCCAGCACCCCTCCACTTTTCATTTCTCTTTGTCCGTCCACACACTCTCTTCTAGGACACGTTGGTCAGTATGTGCCTCTCACTTTTACTCTTTCACCTCTGCACCACTCTCTTTTCACAGCATGTAATATGTCTTGTAAAAGAGTATAACAACTTTTGTCTTCGTCCAAGCCCTTTCTACATCTGAAGGCACGAAGGTGAACACTAGTTTACCACAAAGCTCTTTGTGAAAAAGACATCGGTACGTTTTAATTTGTGTTTTTCAATACATGATAAAACCAATAATTCCTAGAGATACAAGTATGGTCACGTTTAGGACTCTTCACACACGCAGACACACACACACACATACACTGTCCATAATTCATGTTAAGTATGTTGCTTTAGACTTTTAATATCCTACCTGAAATCTTTCATCAGAACATAAAAGAAAGACAAATGGAGAAAAAGGATTGTTTCCAATGGATTTTTTTCCCCCTATGAAGCATTCAAATCTAAATCTAAACCATTCATTTTTGAGACATCTTTGTTGAGGTGTTTCAGTCTGGACCAAAGTGATAGACTACCCTTTTTGTAAAGTGTATTGAGATTATGTGACTTTACACTTAAAAATCTCAGCAAATTGTAAGTTTTGGATTTTGTGATCGTTCTTTTAAGGGACCCAGAAATTAACATTCAGTTATCATCTACCAAACTGATTTGAAAATAGGTTATTAACACCCTTTTTAAAGCTGAAATCTTCACTGTAGCTGTTCAGTTAAATCTTTGAGGTCGAACCACGTCTTTGTATGGTTCATTATAATCACTGTTGGCACTTCACATTGGGAAAGATGGTGTTCTTGGTTCAATACAGAAAATGTCAGTACTGTCCACTTTTTTCAGTATTAGCCTAAACCATGACATTTTCCCCAAGCCAAAAGGTTTTTGTTGCTTATTTACAAGCAAATTAGGATGCCAAACACAGTCTTGCATTTTGTACGCCCACCATTCACACCGACCATCTCCATGCAACTCGCTGGCAATACAAAAATGTAGCACTTCCCTCACTGGAAATAAACATTGCCAGTGATCATGATAAAGGCAGTAATTACATTTCAGAAGAAAGTGTAGTTGGCCCAACAACTTAGTAGGATATTAATGTAATTTCTAAAAGATTCAGTTGAGTATCAATATCAGTATCAGCCAAGATCTGTCTGACTCCACAAATTATTTGTTCTAACAACAGCTGGACCTGTTGCTCTGCTGTATAACGGCTCCATTTGAAAAACAATGCTCCTAAAACGTATAAACCTGCAACATCACAAGCCAGGCTGGGATCTCAGCCGAAAAATCAACAACACATACTTTATTCATACATCAGTGTACAGCCCGCACTCACACAGCATAATTCATAGTCATAGCCTCAGCTTATGATTGGTTCAGATAGATTGCCAACCTTTTCTCTCCCCAGCTCAGACTCCATTAGACGGTGGGAATTAGACTGCATAAAATCTGTTGACTTCATGCTGACAAATGAAGAGGAGAGGGGAAACGGGAGGGAGAAAGTGCTTGAATGCATTTATGTGGATTGTGTTTCAATGTTTGTATACTGTGGTTAGAAGAGAATATATTGTAGGGAGGTGGAGTGTGTGGCACTGCAGCGTGATTCATTCTAACAACCTCACAAATCACAGGTGTGAGGTTTTGTCTGAATTTTCGAGACGATGACTGAAGCAAAAAACATGTTTTTGGGGGAAATGTTTTTCATTACATCACACTGGGTGAAACATTTTGTTAAAATGACAACAGTGATTGTCATTTTAAAATGTGCTCCATTGCAGCACTTGTGCAGGGTTGGCCCTGTGCAGTATAATACATATTGCATTCAGTGTGTATTGGTACACTCCTTATAATGTCTCAATCATTTCAGGAGTCCTACTGGTTTGAATTTGACCATTTGGGCTGTTGAAGCAAAATGAATACACATGTGTAAAGTGGAAATGTGCATGTCCGTGTGTGTCAGCGCATGAATTTGTGCACGCATAAATATGCACAATTCCATTTTAGCATAAAGTGTGTGTCCGTCAGAGGGGGGGGCTCACTCTGGTGGTCATTAATCATTCAATTACACACCTGTCAGAGTTCAGACAAGTGGGAGAGAGGGAGGGGCCGTGGGGTAAGAGGAGTTAGGGGTAAAAGAGAGAGAGGCGGAGGGAACGGGGGAATGCAGCGGTGAAAGGAAGAGGAGCAGAGAGAAACTAAATGACAGAGAGAGGGAATGCAAAAGGGTGACAGAGAATGGGCGAAAGTTTTATTGTGCTGTAGCGCGTGAACGAGCCGTGACAGAGGCAAGCTGCTGGATGGTGACAGGCCACAATAAGGACAAAGACACTTATGTATTATAGGGTACAACTGGTGAGATATGAGGACAAGGCAGCACTTCATCCAAACTGACCAGAGTCGATTACTAAGTTTAAAGTGAAGCAGTCCAGGGCGTCTTTGGTGTGTTTAGAGAAAAACGGGACAATACAATATGGCAAAGTAGAGGTTTAATATGACAAAGGCAAAACTAATTTCTGTAATGTACTGCAAAAACTCAGAATCACAGTAGTCAAAAATATCTCTTCTAATGTAAGACATATTTATCCTAGAGAGGAGCATTTTAGTAAGATTATGGGACTTATTTTTATAAAATGTTCATATTTTTCTTTTACGTTCTACAAGCAAAAACCACTTGTATTCATTTTGTTGTTGCTGTTTTTTTTTTTTTTACTTACTTTTCTCATTCAGTGCCAGTTTAAGTTAACATAGCTATACTATTAAAACTAGCTCAATGAAATTACTTTATACTCCGTTTTTACTTTACGTATGATGTTAAGTACTCAGTAAATGTCTAAATATTATATATTATGCTGTAACACTGAATTATTGTTAATCAATTGTTTTTTTCTGACATGTTTTTCACCAAACTCTGTTTTCTTCTTTATCAATTAATTGATTCGTAATAGTTGTAAGTTTTCTTCATTTCTGATATGGAGAAAATAATATCAATGTATGTTGGCTCTGTATGTGGCTCTTTGTCCCCTTCTATACAGTGTGTGTTCATGTGTTTGTATACTGTATGTGAACAGCCCCCCCACACTTAATCTTCTGTGTGTGTGTGTGTGTGTGTGTGTGTGTGTGTGTGTATGTGTGTGTGTGTTGCAGTCTCCATGTTGAGCTGCAGTACCTCAACCGCCTCAGGCCACAGCCATCTGTGCCCCCCCTCCTCATTTCACATACACACAAATACACACACTCCTCTTCTCTTCTCTGCGGACCCCCTCCTCCCTTGCCGCCACCACCGCCATATATCTAATTTATGGCCTTGGTGAGTGCGTTACACACACTCATGTATGCATAATATATCACATGTGTGAAAGAACTGTGTGTGAGAGAATGAGTGTGTGACACTCATTGGCCAGTATAAACTGAGGCTCCTCCCTCGTCGCTTTCCAAAATTTTGCTCTGTGTGTGTGTGTGTGTGTGTGTGTGTGTGTTTGTGTGTGTGTGTGTGTGTGTGTGTGTGTGTGTGTGTGTGTGTGTTTTCAATAAATGTGTGATCAAGAGTGTTTCTCTGTGTTTCTTTCAGTCTTCCACAAGATCTGACATCACTGATAAATTGTGAGAGGAGAAAGGGAATGTTTGTGTGTGTGTGTGTGTGTGTGTGTGTGTGTGTGTGTGTGTGTGTGTGTGCAAAGGCCCAGCTGTTTCTGGGCTTGACATCCACATGCAGGCAGAATGCCAGATGTCTCATTAGGCAAATTTGATTGGCTGGGTCATTTAGAATGCAGCGATGATACGGTTCCATATGTGTGTGTACATGAAGCTGAGTCTGTGTCTGTGTGGACATTTACATAAGAGGCCCATATAACTATTTACACGTGTACATGCCTGATGTATGTGCATTCATTAACTATTTTGGTAACATTTGAACTTACAGGATGTTAAAAGTAATGGCAAAAAAATAAAACAAAACTACATAACATATACATAGAATGTATATAACAGGAAGAATGTCAACCTTGAAGAGGCTCTATGTTACAATTTGTGGCAATTCAAACATATTGATCAGTTTTTATTGCCCATATGTGAGAAGATTTTAATGTGACATGAAAAATGACACCTTCCCCGTCCTTTTCTAACATCTATGGAGAGCCTGCGGACAATTTGTTTGAGTTGTTTAACGCTGCTGCTGGACTGTGGATTTCTTTGTGAGGGACTCGGGTTGGTTTTAAAGGGACAGTCACACAAAGGATGTGACTTCATGCACGCTCTCAAGCGCCTCATCTCAGCGGTAGCTAAGGTTTTTCCTCCTTCAACTTCAGCTGCCACTCCAACATTTAATTTGAATGTACTCCACTGTGTGCATTTAAACAGCCACTTCATCTGTTTGTCAGATTCTAATTCCTCTTTCACCACTGCTGCTTGTCATGTCATGTCATTCAACCTGACCTCCTGATTTTACATCTAACTGTTGCTTCAAAGGTTACATATGCTTACATCTCCACTGCAACTTCAAATCACTAAACTTCAACTTCGACTGCTACATAAACTACATGTGTTTGAAGCAACATTATGTAACTTTTCTACCTTAAAATAACAGCTTCAAAATAATTTTGATGGTACAGAAAATGGCACAAAATTCCAACATCTACATAATGTTGCTTCAAGAGTCTTTACATCTGGCCACCTCACCCCCTGAGATTCTTTACATTTCAACTGTCATTTTCAAGAACCTCAAATACTCAATTAATTCTGAACTATGAATTTTCATCTAAGGTCCCTAAACTTAAGCTGCCATTTCAACTTCTCCAGAGCTTCATATTCATCTCCTTCATGCAGTCCCATATTGGTGCTTTAGCCTCAACAGCGACTACAACAGCTACTTCAACTTATTTCCGTGCTTAATTCTATGATGTCAGTTTGACTTCTGTGAACCCACAACACATGCATAGTAACTTTCTAAAGTGTGACTACTGCAGTCAGTGTTGTGTGGGTATCATCATGTGCAGAGGCATGTCTGCAGGGACCCACCACCCACACGTGTCACAGCACTTGTTGACATAGTTTCTCTTTTCAAAAACAGCATGAACATATTCTGATTTTTATATATATATAAATATAAATATATATATATATATATATATATATATATATATATATATATATATATATATATATATATATATATATATATACACACAAGCAGTTACTACAGGCTCTACAACTTAAGGTGGTTTAATGCTGCCCCCTGGTGGTCCAATGGTAGGCTGCTTTTTTTGCTGTTCTGGGATCTCTTGAGAAGCTCTACTACATAACGTGAACATGTTTTTTTTCTTTGTCCTGATCCACTTGGTTTCATATTAAAAGTCAAGACAAGAGTTTCTTCAAAGTACAGAAAAACAGCACTGACACTCAGGACATGCCCCTGCCTGCATTAAAAGGCTTAGTAACACTAAAACAAGGGTACTGTGACATCAGGCTAAAAAAAGTGATGATGACTTAAATCTTAATTTTTAAACCTTTTCGTGGCACTTGGGGAGAAGCAGAAAAGACACACCTGTCCTTCGATTAATGTGTTAAAAGGCTCGCAAGCAGCTGCCTACCTACACATCCAGCAGACACTGAAGTCACGCATGTTGACTTCTGTCCATCTGGTGACTGTAATACCAACATAAACTCTCCTTTTAGCGAGCAGCACTGTTTTATTAAAACCTTATGAATTTACTCTTTTTGCACTTAACAAAATTACAAATCAGAAATGACATGAGTTGAATGTAATCAGCATATGAAAGGATTTCCATCTCGTGTTGCGCAGTATCCAAACACAAACTCCACCAGTCATGACAATTTATTTAATAACACAAGGCGACAGATCTCTTGCTTCAAATAACATCACTGTAAGCTTATGTTTACCACATTTCAAAGGAAACAGTGGATTGAAGGCTGATGACTAGCAATATATTAGTAATTGACCAGTGTGATGAATTATTAGATGTAAACCCAGGTATCAGCTGTGGGGGAACAATTGTCAACTTATGAACAAACTCCTCTCTTCTTTACAATAAAACAATGATGTAACATTTGGGCTAATCAAGGCCAGTGCTTCCTAACCAACAAGAACACGTAAAATGGAGCAATCTCCAACTGTGGCCCCTAGACACAAGTTATTGCCTCAGCATGGACTTAATAAAAACTGATTTCTGTCTCCCCAATGTTTTAAAGCTGCCTTAAGCATTATTTATTAATTAAGATAAGTGTTAAATAGCTCTATTATACAACAGTAATCAGTGTTATAGAGTGTTTGGTCAGCAACCCAAGTCTCTGCACCTTCTGGTTGTGCAGTAAAAGAGAAAAGACAGTTTCTGGTAACCCTGCCCACTTTATCCAATCACAACAGAGAACTCCAGAAAGAAGCGGTCCTGTCTGCCGGTCAACAGGCCGAGAGCAGGATCCTCCTGGAATCAATGGTGGAACAAGAAGAGGAACCAATTCCTGTGCTCCAGGTGGCGGCTTATACTACCAAACAGACCAAATGATGACAAAAACTTGAAGAAAAGAAGGAGGCAAAGAGAGCTGTCAAAAAACACTGCAAAACAGATGGGAAGTTAGCTAAAATGATGCTTAAAGCAGCTTTAATTTGAAAAGATTTTAGACCTATGTGGAAGTAAATAAAAATAAAATCCAGTATTTTGCAAGACAAGAAGCTGACATTTTTAGAAAAGTACAAATATTTCTGCATCCCTTTCAAAAAGACCCTCAGGTTCACCTCAGGAGAGGAGTCTCCACCTTCAGGTTGGCATTAATCAAAAGCTCCCTCATCTTCTTTTCACCTCTACAGAAGAAAAAACGTGAGGTTGGTTTATGTGGCATGGAGAGTTTGACCCACTGAGAACACTGTTTGGTTACCCTGACCATGTCTAAATGGTCAAAAAAGGTGTTGTTAACAGGTTGTTATTCTTTGCTTCTCAGGTCCATCCTTCATCCTCTCTCAGTCACAACCCTATGTGGTTCTCTTCCCCCACTGTACATAGAGTCAGTCCCTCATCCTGTTTTTTCCTTACTCTGTCACTATGATTACAGTCCGATGCTGGAGCGGACGTCTGTGATTTGTCCTCAGCTCCTCGTTCGCTGCTTGTCTCTTGCAGATCCTCCGTGGTGCCTTCGGTCTGCCTCTGTGATGCAGCAGTATTAACGGAATCAGATTCTTTCCCACTGTCCTCTGTACTTTCACTTTCTAAGTTCTGCGCGACCCTCGTCAACCTGCGAATGGTACGCCTGTGCTTGCTGCGGCGCGATTGGTTGCAGTGCAGGGTGCGCCTGCGATGCCATTGGTTGAGAGACTTTTGGGCTTCGACACTGAGCTGACGGGCGGGCAGTCGTGGCTGGAAGCTGCTGATGTAGTAAAGAGAGGCGTATAGAGTTGTCAGGTAGTAGCCACCTGTTGATATAGGGGATAGGGAAAGAAAGAAAGTCTGTGAATTGTAAAGTGTAGCATTATCTAATTGTTTTATTCATTCATTCATTTATTAACTGAACAAAATTGGCAGTCACATCCAAATCTCCATTTTGGAGATGAGAATTGAGTTGCACCAGCTATCTTATACTGTGTTTAGATTCCTTCCAAAATTTAAGTGACGACAAGCTACATTCAAATCATCCATTTACTTAATCTTGCTTAAGACTTTAGCAGTGAATTAGCTGGGAAGTGTCAGTATTCATTTTTTATTCTTCATGTGAAACAGAAATATGTGTGTTTTGGTGTGAGTGGTGTTTGTGCAGTTTAGAATGAGCGAGAAAAATCTGATTATGCTAGCCTAGTCTGTGTAATTTGGTCATTTATCAAAACGTTACTGGCATATTCTGTAATTTGAAGTCGATTGTGTTCTTTTGGTGGAATTCCATTCAAAATATTTTACTTGACATTATGATAAACAGCAATTCGTAAAATGTTGAGTCGGATAAATGGATGATACATACTTTTGCAAGCTAACAGTAGTTTTGTCAGTTACAACAGCAACAGCTACATCTGGGAGTTACTTGTGGTCTGCCTAAGAACTAGCTTGCGTGGTGCAAAGTGTTTTAATTCAAACATGTATCCATCTCTCCACTTGAGCCAACATGTCATCAGCCTATTAGTGAATCTGTCCACCTTATCATTTCCCCATGAGTGTTCCGCCAAGTTCCGCCCTGCTGTGCTGTGATTGGGTAGTACCTGATGCTTTGATACGGGTGGGAAAGGGCCTATTTCAACCCAGATTACGATCTTTTCCTAAACCTGACACAGTTGTTTTGTAGCCTAAATCTAACCAAAATGAAACTGAAAATAATAATTCAACTACCTGTAAGTCTAAAAAAAGGAAGACAGTGTTGTTCAATGGATAGAGAGTATCTGACCCTTGATTGAAGGTCCAGTGGCTGACCAAATCATCCACTGGGATTTTTTATACATCACCTGGAAAGCTTTCTAGAACGACAGGTACCAGCCGATCACAGCACAGCAGCGCAGGACATAATGAATCACTCAATAGAAAATAGTACAATCTGTCAAAATTGTGTGTGATCAAATCTGCCGTACCCTCTCCCTGCAGCTGTGTAGGGTCCAGCAGCTCCATCATGTAGTCTGTGTCTAGCTGTAAGGTGAACACATCACTACGGAGCAGCACCCACGTCAGGCAGGGCAGGAAATCATCTGCCCCAAACACTTTTCCTGCAGGAGAGGAGAATGTGGACTTAATTCACAGACAAACAAGGTGCCAAGTTAAAGAAGAATTAATTATAAAAAAATAAAATAAATAAAAAAATTCAAAAATTCAAAAATTGCCTGGTTACCTGAGCTAGCATTAGCACTCATGCTGTGATAGATGCTCTTGCAGACTTTGAGCAGGATCTGGACCTTTTTGTTCGGTGAGTAGGCCTCGTGCACACTAGTCCACCTCTGCTGGATCCGCTCCAGGGTGGCAGAGTCAGGAACTCCAACTCCAGCCGACCCCCCTAGCTCCTCTATCCCCTTCTTCTCCAGCACGCGCAGGTTGTTCTGGAGACACTTGAAGCTACCGTCTTCAGTCCGGGAGGAAAGTATGCAGGAGTAGAGTTGTGTGGAGACAGGCTTCAGAGCCACCTTGTGCAGTGATAGCTCTACCAAGGACTCTACAAGAGGGTCAAAAGGTGTGTGAGGAGGAATTAGAAGAGCACTTAACATTAATCTACTGAGGTTCATGATAGTAACACATTTTATGTCAATTACACTCTCACCTATCTCTGCATCATTCATGTCAGTAATGCTGTCCAACAACGTCTGGATTTCTTGGCAGTCCAGCAGAGTCTCCTTCAGTGAAGTGAGCGATGACCTCACTTCCTGTAAGAACTCACTTCCCGTGACTCCACTGGGATCAGCGCTTCTCTTCAGCACCATCTCCACAAACTCTTTCACCGCCTCTGCAAACGGCTCACCTTTCCGCTCACTCAGCTCCTGAACACGATTGGTTAGTCTTTTTTTCTGACTCACCAGCCCGCCGATAGCCTGACCCACCGCCGACAGCCGATGTATGACCTTGTCAGCCAACCGGTGAGCACAAGGGTAGTGCGGGTTAGGACTCGGCGTTTGGGACTCCTGCTCTTCCTCTATGCTGCTGATTGACAGCGAGTCGAGCTCCAGCGACGGCGGCTGTAGCAGAGAGGAGGGCCTCGGCGGGGGTAGCCAGACTCCATCTTCAATCCAGGACACCCTGTGAGGAGACTGAGGCACAGGGCTGCCGTGGGGCTGTGGCTCAAACACTGTGCTGTTTCGGCTTCCAGGGGTGGAGGGAGTAGATGGAGGAAGGCTCTCTGTACTCTCTCTTTGAGGAAGGTTGGAGGAGGAATCTTTACTGGGCCTCCTGAGAACCACCCCGGCAGAAGACACTGTAGGTGACGGGGTTGGTGGGCAATTTGGTGAATCAGCTGACTTGGCTCTGGTTAGACCTGGAACAGGAAAAACGTGGATTATGAGCACCAAACATTATGAATTATAATATTTAATCCATTATGGAGCACATAGAGCACACTGAGGAATCCACTTTTCCTTGCTCTTAATTTCCCCAAACTTTCAAATGCAACTGCATGAGTTTGCCTTTGTGTTTAAAAAAAGATTAAGACAAGGTTCTAAGATATCCATGTCTAAGTTTTCGTCTTCGAAAAAATTATGTTCTACGTCACATCCTCACCAGAACTCTCCGTATCAGCAGCAGAGGGTGCCTGGTCCAACGAGATGGCTCGTTTACTTTGTAACCCCGCCCCTGCCCATGTTCTGGTGGTGCTGAGGCGTCGCTCGCGTCTGTAATTTGATGGCTGTGTGGCGGACTGTGCTGCAGTCGCCCTGTTGGTCAGCCAATCATCTCCATGTTCACGGAGGTAGAGGGGATTGATGATACACAGGGCCCCATTTGTGGAAGTCAACTAAGGAAAAAACACAACACTGCAGTCTTGAATCAGGCAAGAATGTGTCTATTTAGGACACATTAAGAACAGGACAAAAATACAAAACAAAACAATGAGCTGAAAGAGACTAAAGCGGTGATTTAAAAAAGTGAAACTTTCTTGAAAAATGGGTGGCTTTTGCAATAGGACATGCTGCCTTGCTTGCAAACACAAGGAAATCAGAAGTGTTTCCCTTTTGAACACATGCTCTTATACAGTATCTTAACATCACCTGTACTTTTACACACACACACAGACTATATACCTGTATGGAGCACATTACGCTGCTTGGCTCCCTCTGGGTCATTTCATCCGCGTGCTGGTCGGGGGGTGTGAAGAGCCAAGTTTCTGCATTAGAGAGAGGGGTTGTATGAATAAGGCAGCTCTTCAAAAATGTCCTCCTGGTTTTGTATTTGTGACATGGCTCACAGGAGTTGAGATGAGACAGGAAACAACCGAGGTGGAAGAACTCACTTGGTTCAAGTTGAGCAAGGCGGTCTTTGTTCTTGTCGGTTACACCATAGATCCAGCAAGGAATGGAAAGACAAACAGCCAACACATCCCTGATACAGAGGAGTACATGACAGAGATCAAATAAAAGCACTGAACAAATGGAAACAAGAGGTCTGCGCAGATCTTCAAGTGGCCACAATGTTGATTAGGCTTTCAAATTAATTTAAAATATGAAGATGTACTGGTACTGTAAGGATGTGGTATTAGAAAAGCCCATACAGATAAGAGACTTAGACTTTCTTGGAGTCCAAGTCTATAATTAGTCAGATAATCGTAGCAATGTTGGTGCTAATGTGCACTGCAGGCTTTAGCTGGTTAGCTTTGACATTTACTGTAATATGGTAATGGCACATGTATTTGCTAATAAGATGTTTGAGAAGCCCAGCGTTAAAATGGAGGCTAAATCACAAACAGCAAATTCATTAATTTAAACCTCAACATCAACAACAAGCAAATAAACAGAAAGCAAACCAGATTAGAATAGAAATATAAACATATAAAACAACAACAGTGTAGGTCGAAGAGGTTATATGTGACACTTTTAGTTGAATCAGTCAAAAATGTACTAAAATTTCAAGAGAATTTGAAGAAATAGCCGTTTTGACCTTGTGCTGTCTATGTATTGTGTTGCATCTACTGAAGTAAGCATGCTAACATGCTCCCATTCTGAACTGCTGGCTGCACGGCTAAATCAGCTAACATGCACACCACACCTACAGTTTGCAGCACTTAGCTGTTATTCCGATGATATATGATCCCCTTATTTGAGTGTTAATTTGACCGATTCATACATATTGCACCTGTAACTAGTTTCAAGCCGATAGTGGACAGTTGATTAGTAAAGACCTAAAGCGTCAAAGTGATACATGAGAATTTAGTCTAAGTTCATACTGTGAGAGCTTCCAATAGACTGCAGCAATAACACTAAAAGAAGTCTTCTCAGGATCAGTCCTGGCAGAGGCAACGGAGCAACCAGCCACTCACTGGAGCGAGGTCCAAACTGACCAGGGTTGTACATGAAGTAGTAAGTGATCGTAACTTTCCAGTCAAGGCTTTAAAGAGAAACCGAAACCAGTGAACATTACATCTGTCAGACAGGAACTGCCAGCTGACCTTATCGTAGGAGATGCAGTGATGAGTATTTTAGCTGTCACCAGTAATAAATTTAAGGGCTGCAAATGACGTCACCGTGATCCAAAATTGCAAGAAAAGTTTATTCAATAATACAATAATCTACGTTTTCTGATCTTGAAAAGAACATTCATTTATTTGATATGCATGGAGATCCATCTTGAGACTGATACAAGCTTTCTTTAGAGCATTAGAAGAAACCTGCAAGTTCTCGATGGCCAGCTGCTCAGAGTCCGCAATACAATATACAGTGGAATCCTCAGCATAAAGATGGGCCTGAAGACAGTAAGATGACTTAACTTAAGAGTTACAGCAGGTTCTTACCTGGTCAAAGAGTAGAAGAGCACGAGCTGAGCCAAGTCAGAGAAAGAAAGACGAGATTCGGCCAGCTGGAAGACTGATGCACGGAAACAGAGAGAGTGGGCAGAATTAGTCTCACAACAAAACACACATTCCTGGAAACACACCGAAGCTTGAACCAGGAAGGTCTAAAGCGGAATTTCCCACTAACTTCATTAGTATTACGTGTGATATTTTCTGATACTCTGGCTCAGAATGGTCACTTGTCTCTTTAACCTGTCATTGTATCTATAGTGCATACATCTGCAGAGAAGAAAAAGTAGCACCAACGGGTGTAACTGGTAGAAAGTTCACAGTTTCAGGAACCAGAATCTGCCATTTGAGAGCAACCAAGAAGTGAGTATCTGATTACCTGCTCTCAAGTTCAACAGCACCAAGTATTTATATGTCTGGTCTAGTCAGTGTCCGAGGACAGACTGAGTCATAGAACAAACGCCAGAAGTGACAAAGTGACAAAGTGACAGCTCATCACACAAACGGCAACACACAGAAGGAGAAAGTATATGTGTAATGTAGCCAATGTGTCTGCATGTGTTTGGGCCATACCTCCTGTGTCTGTGCTTTTGATATTATGGTCAAACACTGCTTCATTTTCTCCTCCATCGGACACACACAGCAGGCTGGGCTGAGACGTTGCAGAGTCGCGAACAACCAGGAAACTCTGGAGGGAGACACACGATGACTCATTTCAGTAGCTGAAGTGTGACGGAAACTTGTTGGGCAGGTTTTCTCTTGAGCAGTCACGCTGGAAAGCTTTACGTCGCAGCTCAGTGGCAACCAAGCAGCAAGGAGAGGAACAGTGATGATTTCAGACAAAGCGTGGTAAAAAATGAGCAGTGCATCAGGGTTTCCATGATAAGACTGGATTGATTTGAATCTGTCATGATGACATGAAAGTCATTTCCCACCATTAACAATTGCTGGTTGGTTCCTGCTCTTAAAGCTGACATGATAAGATATCTGATGTGGTCTCCTCTCTCATAACTTCATATCTGCAGACTCAGTTTACAATCTATAGGTCAATTTGTAACAGATTTGCAAATGATCTGTAAAAGAGTCACCAATTATTAAAGGTTACTAATTGTAGATGGATGAAAAAAATTAAATACTGTAAATAAAATGTCCTAAAAACCCTGTTTTCCACTTCATCTTTTGGTGATGAACAATGGGATGCTATGTGAGCACAGGTTTAAGGTTTTTGGGCTCAGTCGGAAAAGGATGATGTCACATATCTCCATGCACCAATCAGAGTTCAGCAACATTTTCATCAAAGTCCAATGATGGTAAGTGGGTTTGTTTGTTTATGCTGCCATATTTTTTAATTACACATAAGATATTAGATATCAAAAATATAATCCTTTTAACAGCCACAGTTGAAAACGTTTTTGTGCACTGGTGATAACTTTGCTGTAACTGCGTAGATGCTCTGTTGGTCGAGCCTCTTGATCTGATCTCATCCCCTCCTGTGGAAGACAGTGACTTTTACAGGAAAGGCAGCTGGTCGGGACATGATTAACTTGAGTAAAACTAAGCACATGCAATCCCAAATACAGCCAAGCAGCGGTTCAGTCATCTAGTTACACCACCACAACTGAATTCAGCTGTGCTCTCAAACACTACCACGCATTTATACACACAATGCACACACACACACAGACAGACACACAGTCACAAAGGAAGTGGCTTTCATTCTGAGAGTAAACAGAAATAGAGACAAGTTTTCTCCAAAATTCAAAGACAGACACAAAGCAGGGCAGTGGAGACATTACAGGAAATAAATATTCAGTTGATTTGTAATGGCAACATTAAGTCACAGATTCATACGATGTCGCGCTGGAAACTCATCAAGCAGAAATAAACTCACTTTTTTTTTGGTTTAGCATTTCAATTTAACAAAATCCGCAGGCCTACAACCACCAGGGGGGACGCAGTTAAAAGTACACTGCTGTATGGTATTTGTACAAACTCTACGCTTTCCTGTGAGGGTTTCTGCAGTAAAAACAAACTCTCATGTATTTCCTATGACTAAATACTTATTTTCTGCCTGCTAGAGTTTTGCATTTCAGATTAAAAGCGAGCGCTTTAATGTTTTTCTCAGACCTACTCACATTCAGTCTTTGCTGCAGACGTATCCATTTTGTAATGTCATTTCCCTCATATGCGCACACTTTTATTCAGCGCTACTTCTGCATTCGGCTCTCTGTCATCAGATAGTCACAGAGAAAAAAGGAACTACTCTCATGTGCATGTCAGTGTTCAGTGGGAGAATGAAAATGTAAGTGAAACAAACAGACATCCCTTCTGTTTGTCCGCTCTACTCGTTTGAGGTCAAGCTTGAGGATACTTAGTTTCACAAGATATAGGATATGGTGGTCTTGGCTAGGATACTTATAAGGGGAGGATTATTTGAATTACCAACCTTCTTTCACCTGTCCAATGTGTCAGCGAAAAACAAACAGGATAAATGAACACATAAATGTCCATATCTACAACTCAACGAGTTATTTTACCCCTTGTATGTTGAAGGATATGACAAAGCAGAGCTACTTGGCGAAGTGGTAGACCACTGGTCCGTTTAGGATCAGCTGATACGTTTTTAGTGGTTATAAGGATTGAGGATTTCTGTCATAATTCTGTAAAAATTTCATTGTGACAAAATACACCAGGCTCCAAAAAGGATAAATATTGTCACAGAAGGTTGACACTCACAAGTCCATAGTCAAGATAAATGATGCATTCAATAAATGTAATAGTTTTTAACTTAGATTTAAAAGTTTTAAACAATTTCCTTGAACGTGTGAACCAGCGACTGATTTACTTCACTGAATTCTCCAAAAAAGTAAATCACCAGATGTTATTCGCCATCATGTAGAAAATCACTGAAGAAAGTTCAGTTTCCTTCATTGATTAATTTTAGCAGTGAGGAGGGGAAAAGCTCACCCCAGCAGGTGTTCCACGGATGGCAGCGTGGGCCTCCTCTCTATCCCAGGGTGCCCCAGGGCACCAGGCCTCCTGACAGCCCCTCAGCTGCTCCAGCAGCGACAGCCTCCTCCTGCTGCTCCTCCATGGGATGGCTGTGGTCCCATTGACTGAACTGTGAACCGCCCTGGACACAGACATATGGACGCGTTTATGTGCACATACAGCCGTCTGTATACATGCACAGAGACGACAGATCAGTGTGTGAGTTAGACGCACTGGGAACAAAAGAGATAATGACTGCTGATGACTTCATGCATATAAACATGCAATACTGATATTTTTAACAGAAATTTTGAGTTTCATTAAAGATTTTGCTCATCAAACATACATTTAAAGTACTGGAACCAAAAAGTCAGTAGACATTTAGAAAAGCACTTCAAGACAAGTTAATTGATGGTATGAAATTGGCTGATACTTACATGTGTCAGTCTGGCTCAGCTAGTTCTTGTATCCTCTCCTCTACACTATTGGCACACTTCTGCACATGTTGCAATCTTCCCTCACTCGTGAACTCTTCCTTTCTCTGCACGGCGCTAAATATTGCTTAAGACCTCAAAATACCAACCGGGCTTGAAAAAAGGAAGCTCTCGTACATCCTCAAGAAGTTTCCTGCTATATTGTGTAGAGCGTTTCATATTTCAGTCGCCGTACGGCTGCCATGCTTGCCTTCTTCTGTCACCTGCACATGCTGGCACTTAGTGCACTTTCAATTTTCATGTGAACTGTTCAGCTGATGTTTCATCGCAACCTCTTCTTCACCCTCCCCTCCCCTCAGGTCTGCATGTGGTTAACCCCGCTCTCAGTCAGAAGACACAGCATGTTCTCTAAAGAGATGTAGGTGCTTATTTTATCTCTCTGCAGCTCTGTTTGTGTCTTCTGCTCAGAAATGATGAATTTAAGAACTGTGAATCTGTCCTGAAAGCACTTCACCACAACTCTGAGATGATCTTTTTCGGGGATTGTATCTTGCAGCTGAGGATGATATGCATGTAACGATGAATACACTTCGCACTGAAGTCATCCGTAGGAGATGATATACAGAAAAAAACGTATTACTATTATTAGAAGGAGAAAGCACACTGGCTCAAGTACCGGTAACTGCACAGAGGCGTTTCATGTCTATTTTGTTTCATGTGCATGCAGGTGGCGTGTTGGCTGTCAAATGGTCCTGCCTCTCACAGAAACCACAGCTAGACTTGTAGGTGGTTGGTCAGTATTTCCGTGGCAAGTAGAGTCAAAGTTCCTTTCGAGTCAAACGCCATTTCTGCTTAAATCAACGTCATGATCTGAACAATGGCAAATGACCGATATGACCTTGCAGGCGTATGATCCCTTTTGTCACTGTGAAAAGAGAAAAAGGGCAGGATCTTAAATGTTTTAATCACACGCCTCAAGCAAGTATTCTTAACAAGTGTAGGAGCTGCTTAAAGACAGGCACACTTCTGTGAGAGTAGATTTTAGCATGACATGCTAATGGCATGTCTCTATGAATGGTCTCTAAGTTGGAGTTTCACAACTATGTATTGACAGTCACTCAACCTTTCCATTGTGAAACTACTGTAAGGGAATATTTGTGTGTGTGTGTGTGTGTGTGTGGGTGTGTGTGTGTATGTGTTTTCCTTTTCTCAGTGGTTCAAAGAGTTGGAAAATGTGATGATTTATTTCTGTGCACCAATCAGAGCTCAGAAATGTCTGAATCAAAACACGCTGACAGCCACAGGGCTGTTTGCTTGTGTTTCCAGATGACTGCCTGATGAAGTCAATTAGTTGATTATTTTATACTCATTAACATTTGATGTTATAAAGAAATATTTAAGATTTCACACCAGACTTTCAGGGTCAATAAATTATACATATATAGAAATATCCAGTTATTTCATTGGACTTCTTGGGACATGTGAGGCTTCAGTATTCACTTTTCTGTATCGTACAAACATTGAGATTAGCCACCAAAGCCTGAAAAATGGCTGCAAAGTTGAACTCCTTTCACAATCTCAACAAAAATGGCCCTTATCGGTTTTAAAATGTTCAGATTTATTGCAGAATTTATGTATTGTTTTCTATTATTTTTTACAGATGGCAATGTGATCAAGCCCCTCCCCTGTAATCATTCCATTACAGAACATTCCATGCTTTTTTGGATAGCTGAGCCAGTCACAACAACTCCTTCTTATGATTCATTTTTAGCTGTTTTGGCAACTCTTGTCATTTATCCGTCTTGTGTCACGGCAGCATTTTAAACATCCCTGAAGATTCAAAAAGCAAAATCAATGAAGGACATGGCTGTAGAGGGTGCAAAGTTACTGTTATTTTTTTTGTATCACGTACAGTTTGTTATTGTACGAACATCTGAGAACATTGTGTTAAGGGATATTACAGAAGCCAAATCAAGTATTAGCAGAGGGTTTACATGAAAAACTGTGTTAATTTGAACATTGTCCCACGTGACCAGCTGCCTCAGTTCACTCAGGAAGTCACTGACCAATCAGGCCAACACATCTGGGCTATGGGGAAAAGATGATAGATATAATAAGCAACAGCCTGATTATCTTTTGAAGAAGCTTTCACTGAAGTGAACCTAGTTATCACTCCATCAGATGTGTTCAATAGTTGGTTTGGAGTCAATATTGTACTTTGTACTACACTGCAGTAGAGAAATGATCATCCTGCTGCAGTTTTGGAAATACTTACTACTTTCTACAATCTGTGAGACCTGCATGTTTTTCTAAAATATAGATTGTTTTGCTGTAAAATCTGCTGAGACAGATGTGAGCTAATGCAAAAAAAAAAATACAAATTAAATTATAAAATAAAGTAGATTAATAATCAGTAAAGTGCAAATAACGGTTACAAACAGGACACAAGCATAGAACACAGGGATGTCCTGTGAGATAGTTCAGAAGAATTAAATGTCCCAAGATGGAAAATTAGCAAATTTCCAAACAAAAACCCTTGCACCATAATCTCCCTTTAAGGGCAAAGTCCAAACTGTGACACCACTATTAGTAGCTTTTGTGAAGAAAGGGAGCTTTTTAATAAGCTACTCCTCCTTTTTGGTCTCTGGTGCCACTGATGCAGAGCTGGCCTTGGCTGCAGCTCCTTTGCTCTCACTGCTCTTCTCTTTCTTGCTCTCACTGTCAATCCTCGCATGCTCCTGCTTCACCAACTCTTCCAGCTCGGCCTGCACAGAAGCGAAGGTAAAAAAAATTAAAAAAAATAAAAAATAGGGATTTAACATGACTAAGGCCTGGTGACGAGTGGTGAGCAGAACAGTGACTGTCAGAAAATAATCACATCAACAGACCACGCTTTACGTTTCTGAAAAAGTCCCTCGGCAGTGGTGACTTAAGACCACAACATCACACAGGAAAATCATAAATAGGTTAGGCCGACATTTAAAAGATCTCACCTTTTTCTTTTTGCTTCTGCAGCAGTACTTCACTGATAAGGCTTCATGACAACCACAGGACATCTTTGTACTAAACTGCTCACTATAATTAGACGCATCAGCGTGGCGACATGTACCTTTTGTATTTATAGAGGAGCTCTAATGATATAATCAATACTTTTGTATTCATGTTGAACAAAGTAGGTTTATTTGCAGTCTTTCTAAGTGTCAGATGCAAGTATAGACACCAGTTTCATGATTATACGCTTATTATGAAACAACAGCCAGCGGTGGTTAGCTTAGCTTAGCATGAAGACTAGAAACAGGGGGAAACAGCTAGGCTTTCTATTTCTAGATTTAAAACAAATCACCTATACAAAGCTAAAGCTTATTGTTTGACACACTGCTTCTTGTTAGTTTAATCTGTACACAACCAATTGCGTGAAAACATTCTGTGGTTACATTGAGCGGCATGCCGGCCGCTTGCCTGGCAACCTCACGATGAGAACAACAATCAAAAGTTGCACCCAGCTGTTGTTACCAAAAACTAGTTCCAGCACGCAACCATAAATAAAACAATATATTGTGTTTTTCACATTTCTATTTTTGTTCAGATAAAACAAACTAGCGATAAGTGTTAATTAGTGAATTTAAGAGGCCCCTGGAAGGAGAATAACAATCTTGATAATGATCCTCAAAATGATGTATATTCATTCAACATACAAGGGTAGAGTACAATATGTTAAGAGTCAGTCAGAAAATATCAAATTAAGCAATAATGATAGAGTATCTGTAAGGACACTGAGTCTGTGTTGCAGGATATGGTGAGAGCTTAGAATAAAATAAATTAAAAGGTAGGGGGAATAAGAGGAATAACACCTACAGTGGCATACAATTAAAAGTGAGATTGTGCTTAACTTCAGTGACCCCTAAGAAGGAAACCGTAATAGTAAATTGCATTTCAGTTAATTAGAAGTGGGCACATTGTCCTAATTACCTCCAGACTGAAGTGATTACACTTAACCTAGAATCATGTGTGATTGTACTGTAGTACATGGACTGTGCTAAACCAAGAAGTATGACCTTAAATGAGTAGTGGATTTGTGAAAGAGGACACTGAAACGTACCTTCCACCCTAACAAGTCAGCGAGAGCCAAACAGCCGTCATCACATGTACTGATGTGAGCGACATCTCTGGAGAGAAGGAAGGAGGTCACTGGTTAGAACATGGCTTCATATTACTTCTTTATATCCAGTACTGGTGCACATACATTACAATGCTGATATGAAATAAATGTTATCATAAGTTTTTCTTCTTTTACATCTTTTAAGTGGGTGTAAACCATGAAAACTGTTGGCCTGTAGGGCAACTTTCTGTGGTCCACATCTTCAGTCCATTTACTGTGCTGTTACAATAATGACATGACACAGACACAGACACACACTCACACACACTTTAGCATCAAAGTGGGGAATTGCAAAATTGTGGTTTCTCTTCCCTAGTTGCTGCGCTGACACATATGACTGGACAGTTTGTCAATGGTACCCTAAATGAGCACCGACATCTTAAATAATTGGTTACAGTATAGCAAAAACGTATTATAGCACAAAGTATCTCACTAAATTATCAAATACATAATGCTTTGAGACCCTCTGGTGGTGAAACTGCATGATTGACATGTTATATTAAAAATGTAAATTAAAATGTCATATTTAAAGAGTCAATCAATCATTATTGACTAGTTTATATGTTTTTTACAAATCTCATCTCCTTCTACATAACATATAAGTTGCACTGGGAGGATACAGTTAATATAATAAAACAGCTGGAGAGAAGTAGTAGCCACATCTCTGTATCACCTGTACGCCTTGTCTGAATCAAAGTCCATCCCTCCTCCAAAACCAAGCAACCCCAACAGAGGATCAGCCTGCACAGAGAAACACACAAACAATGCTGGACGGATAGAAAAACAACAAAGATAAAGACAAAAAAATGGTTGATGGAGGGGTGAAGGCTCACCTGTCCTGCCTTCTCCATGTTAATGAGCAGCCTGGGGCAACTTTTTGAAACCCTTAAAGAAAGCAAGAGTCAAGAAAACATTTACTTAAACGTTCCAATGATTCGGCTGAAAACTCTCACTGAAGTCTCACTGGCTTGTAGACGGCAGTGTGCTATCTGATTATTACTGCAGCAGTGTCTGTGGTCAGCAGCAGCTTTCAGGAATAAGAAACTTGATCTGCGGTACCTTCCAACTAGACCCGCAAAAGGTTGGACCTGCAGAGACGTCCCCATGATGATGAGAAGATCACAGCGCGGGAAGTCCTGACAGGCACATATAAGTGGTGAGAAGAGTTCTGCAGAGGTGTTGCAACGCATTCTCTTTGAACGTGCATGCTTGTAACCATCATCGTTTGCTCACCATCTTCATTGAAGTGAAGAACCGGACGGGGAGATTTTCCCCAAAGAAGACAATATCTGTGTGAAGAACAGGTGTTATTAAGTGACTTGGTGGAATAATTGATCAATTTGACCAATTCCGGCATAATGTTGCAACTGGAGCATCATTAACTTAGTTTCTGAAATGTTATAGTTCAGTTATACTGTATGGGAATTCATATTTTCACTTTTTATTATTGCTTTGTGTAAACCAGCTAACGGTCATTCTGTGTAAAGCATTCTATTCAACCTTCAATGGCTAATAATTTGTCTAAACCCTGCAGACTGGTGCTGAAAACTGTCTGTCATGATGGATCCATGTAGAAATATTAGGTAATTCAACAGTCCAGTAGAATTAGACAGAAGCAAACTAGACAGCAGCTAAATGAAACATTTTTATCAATATCAACTAACCCACATGCAACTGTATGTTAGACCATCGCTGATAATCTGATGAAACTTCTCTGATAAATGTGCTCTTTTCTCACTGTATGTCCTTTGTTTTATTACAGATTCACCTGCTTTCTTTAAAGAGAATTAAGTTTGAAAGATGTACCTACACTCCTGTAAGATGGCCTGCACAACAGCTGTGTGTGTATGCACTCACAGCTCACAGACATACATTTACATGTGAAATCTCCTTTTACTGTCCAGGTGAGGAACAAGCTAATGTAATGTAATGTAATGCTTCTCACCCAACTTCTGTGGGGAGCGCTAATGGTTCACTTTGACAAAACTTATCAGCAGAGAATAATTTAAAACCCAACAGAGACAAAGATCCACTGACCTGGCTTGACCAAACTCTGGCACTTGTCACATTTGGGAATGTCATCAGAAAAGATTTTTTCTGCAAGGTAGAGGGAGGTGGTTAATATCCTGAATGGCTGTAATCAAAGCTCAAGCTCCAACATTTAGAAGGCAAACGAAATAGACCTTTCATCCAGTCCAGGTTGTACTCCGCGCGGCAGCAGAAGCTGACACAGTGAGAGGTGTAAAACGTTCCGTGAGCTTCAATTAGATCGTCTCCCTCGAGGCCGGCCACCCGCTCAAGAGTGTCAATATTCTGAATGAACACACACACACACACACACATCTTAATGTCAGTAAAACATTAGAACGAGATGATGTTCAGGATGTGAAGTGGAGACTGTTTGTTTTCCTACCTGTGAGTAGCAACGTCTCAGGAGCCCCTTGTCCTTCAGCAGCTTCATGAAGTAGTGACAGACTGTCGGCTAAAAACCAATGACAGTCAACCACAAGAGAACAAACAGCTGGCCTGTCCTTTCATTGTTTTCTGAAGTTAGATTTTGAGCTTAAATGTTCAATGTGGTATTGAACACAGGGATTTCATTTTCAACATGAGTTTGTGGGAGCAAGAGGTGTTTTATACCTTAAACTGTCCCGGGTAAAGCTCCTTGGCCAAGGCAAAGAAAGGCTCTGGATGTTTCTGAGATTGAAGACAAAGAAAAATGTTGAACTGTGATTAATGGAGGAAAAACTGCCTCAAAAACTGAAGACAGGACAATTGTTAGATGACATGTACATTCTCAGCAATTGGCCACAGTGGGCAAAAAAAGTTGGCCTATCGGAATGAAAAATGGTCTGAGGATTAGTGTGTACTGTTTTTGTTTCTGAGCTTAGTCCCAAACTGAGCCTCTCAACCTAAAATTGGAACAGACTTGGCATTACACCACATGAAAAAAGAAATCCAAGAGAGTTATCTTTTTAGTTATACAGTTGATTAAACCGGTTATAATTACAGTTCAAACATCAATAATCTAATTTAAATCCTAATACCTCAAACCGTTCAAGGATTTTAGTGCCTGAGAAAGCTGTTATTTACTGCAGTGTGTCATTCTTTAAACTTCCAAGAAAGCAGTCTTTTAAACACCTTGAAGTAATCTATCTGGAAGATGGCCTCCGGGTAAGGCAGGTTATATTTCTGCAGGTTTGCATACAGGCCAGTTCCAGGTGAACGGAAATCAGGGATCCCAGCCGCTGTGGAAGGACACGGTGTCGAGGGTTACAGATGAAAAACAATTTTTAAAATATATACATTTAAAGTAGATCAATACATTTTAATGATCTGTGACACTCAAACTGAGATACTCACATGTGGATATTCCTGCTCCGACCATGCAAAGGATATTTTTACCTGTGTGGATGCAGAGAAACTTCAGATCAATAACAAATGGATTATTATAACAGCCCCTTAGATGGAAGAAAATCAAATTTACTGTAGTCAGAAATAATGGATGAGCAGAATGGAATCAGGAGAAGACTCACATTTTCCACTCTTTATGTATTGCGCCACTCCTTCCAGAGTCAGCTCATCCAGCACTTTTTCCGGTGAACCGAGGCCCAGGGTGCTGGAGAAGAGGTTACGCAGGAAGTCCACTGGCAGGAGCACAGAGAGGGTCGAGAAGACAACACATTTAAGAATAAGCAGAATATAACTTAGTTCATTTACCCAACTGGTGTACTGAAGGACAACTTCCAGGTGCTTGCACTTCCATCTTATGCTAGTTTAACTCCTACCACACCACATTGAGGCAAATGTTGAACTTCCACTACATTTATATGATAACAGACATCAAAGCTGCATTGAGTGATACATTTATATCAATAATACATTTCAAAGAGTTCTAAATTCCACACTGCCATTTTGTTGGCATTGAACTAAGTGGAACTGGCATGAAGCTGCTCCAGTGTGTCATTTCATACAGCATGCAGGCATTGCAGGACCAAAAGAGGCATGACAGTACACATCACGTTGAGACCCCTCTGTAATTTTAACACAGATGGCGAGATGGGATATCACTGCAAGATTCCCGCCTTGAAAAGGAGGCGTGATTAGGGCTCATGTCTCTCCTCCGTCCGCTAATGGAGTAAAAGAGAAAAGAAATTTCCTGGGGTCCCTGCCCACTTTATTCAATTAGGACAGAGAGCTCCACAAAGAGGCGGTCCTGCCTACTCGTGAACACGTAGAGAGCAGATCCAACTGTGTCCTGATATGTCTGGTGATTACTACTTCACATTTATGTGGTGACATAGAGAGGAGGGGAGGCAATACTAACCATAAAACTGATGGGATGTTAGCAGAAACCATGACTATGTTAGCAGCAGCTTTAGTACCAAGTATAACTCAAATATTAGATTACTATGTATGGTCATAGATTAAATAATAATTCAAATTTGTCTCACATTTACCAGCTTCAACAGAAACAGAAATGCATCAAAAATGATCGTATAAAAATTTTATATATATGATTCTGAAATAGAGCACTGTGAATAATGAGTACTTTATGTACTTAACATTTACTTTTATGCAAATACTTTTTTTTTTTAAGTATAACTTTTACTAGGTAGCTACTAATAATAAGAATTTCCGCATTGTGGTATTTATTTTATTTAAGTAAAGGTCTGAATAATTCCTCTATGCTTGACATACGGATAAAAGCAGTAACAGAAGAATCTACTTTAAGAAATAATCTAATGATAATTTAACGTCAGCAGTGCATCTACAGTATGATGACCTGTGTGTAACACATAATAATAATGTACCAGATGTAGTACTGACTAAAAAACAGCGGTCAGAGATTATTACTTTGTATTTATTTGTTGTGCCCCACTCTCGGATATTATTACTTTCACATACTCTCTGTGGCTCCTGCACCTTCCTCTTCACTGCTGTCGTCGGACTGCTCCTACAAGGGACACAGTACTGGCGTTAAATCAATGACCGTCTGAGTAGAAAACCCATTGTGAATAGTTGGTTCCTTATTCTGACATCTACGTTATCGACGTGACAGACAATGACAGCTTTGTTCGGACAGTACAAATCATACAACCAGCTAAACAGTGACCCCCACCTCACGGTACGTGCTAACAATCGTTAGCTAGCCTCGTAGCTGCAGATAAAGTGATTTTCTTACCTCTGGTTCAGGTGTAACCTCCTCCTCTTCTTTTTTAGGAAGCTCTACAAAGGTGAAATCAAATAACACATCAAAGTCTGGCTTAATAATCATTTCCTCACGCACATTGTCATGTTAGTTGCATAGCTAGCTAGACCAGCTAGCTCGGTGTAAAACCGTCTGTCGAAGTTGTAGCGCAGTTTTCGCATCAGACAGTCATCTTACCTGATGCATCAGACATTTATTCGCTTACTTAGACCCTTTCACCTCAAGGACCCGAGTGACGATAAATTTAAAACCCAACAAACAAAGTAACAGCAGATGTCCAGTGCGGTTGGTGCTCAGCTGGGAGGTCTTGTTGTTGTCCGTCAGAAACCCTGTCCGTGTTTGCTGTGACCCACTTCCAACAGCATAACTGGTTCCTACCGCACATCGAACGTACTATTCTGTTAAACGTCACATTGAACTCTATTAACAATATTCTGCATGCTATATTAACTCTATCAACAAGCCCGCTGTTAATTAACATGGTTAAAATGAGCATTTAAGTTTTACGTGCGTGCAACTTAGAAGCAGACTGCACCCCCCGACATGCCTTCAGAAGTAGGTCATATAGAAAGCACTGGTCATATCAATACTGGATACCAAATTATTGTAGCTATCTTTACATACAAAAGTAGCTGTGGTGTCTTCATTCCCACTGACTCTCGTCCACCAGTCTTACTTGTGTATTCATCTGCTCATTGCAATGCTGCAGCACAAGGCTCATACTGGATTATGGGCTTTAGTTTGCTCACATAAGCTTCCACAATTAAGATTAGAAATGTATGTGTGGCCACATAGATTCATTGTCTGTTTCACAGTACTTTTAGATTCAAAGACAAAGGATATTCATGTACAGTAATAAAAATGTTATTTGTTACGACCCCCTACAGAGCCTCCAGGCTGACTGACTGCTGCTCTGGTCAGATGGTGGAAGGAAGAGAGAGCGAGCCTAGTGCCCTACCCCCTTTTTTTTGGTTATCTTCAATCACTCAGTCCACTTTCACATGGGAAGACAAGAGTCTAATCATCAGCCAAAAATGCATGTGCTGGCCAGCAGAGGGATTTAATGTGACAATATTGAACAATAAAATCTTTATTCAGTACATTTACAATCATATTTACATTTCAGCAAAGATAATAGTTACCAAATGTGATGGCAAAGTGTACATAGCTTGAAACAGACAAGATTTGCATAAATTCTCTCTTCTTTTACTCTCTTGATAACTAGTTAATTCAGGAGGAAAATTACACCAGCAGTTGTACCTTAGATGTCAATGCCAAATAGTCCAGCAAATTTGAGGGGGCACACGTTTCTTCCACACCTTCCACTCACTTCTTTGTCATGCTCATATCTAATTGGATGATGTCAGTCTCCAATCAAATAGAAGTCTATTACTGGTTGATCCTGGTGGAGTGGGTCAAGACTTGATGGCAGTTGATATGTTTTCCAATGTTGGACTGTCATAACCAAAATGGTCCGATACTGAAAATAAGCTGTGAAAACTGTATTGCTGTAAAAATCCAATTTATCAGCCCCTCTCCTCTTATGTCAGATCAGGTGTTTTCGCTGCATGTCGTGATGTTCCATCAGTGTTCTTTGTGTCAGACTACAGTGAACTGACTGCTGAGCTCTAACAGAGGAGGCTTTCTCTTTCTGAACTTGAAGTCCCTTTACTCTCTGATTACAGTTCCTTGTCCATGTGCTACCTCTCCCCTTGCACTTGCTCCTGGTTACCCTCCCCTCCCCCCTGACTCAGGTTGAAGTCGTAGCCAGTAGCAGTGATCTGACACTGTGGTAACATCTCCTCCAGCAGTATAATGACCAACCCAGGACTTGATATCCCAGGGAGGGATGACACGTCCAGCCGCCGCAGTCCTCTGCAACACACAGAAATGGAGGAACTTAACACATCAGTAGTGTTTTGGCTTGAATAAGTAGGCTACGTTAGGAGTGTTTGGATAATTACTTGAGATTCCTGAGTGCAGCCAGGCCGCCTGTGGTGATGCGTGGACAGTAAGAGATGTCCAGTTCCTCCAAGGAGTCCTGGAACATATGAAGCCGGGCGAGGAACCAGTCGTCCACTTCAGGACATCCTCGTAATGACAGTGTCCGCAAAGATCGCTGCCCCTCTGTGGGAGGACAAAGCAGATCAGAAACACTGAACTTACATACAGAATATCATTGAAATTCATTAAAAAAGCATGTGCCTGACAGAGAGAACATAAGGTTACAGAAGAAAATTATTTTGAAAGGAATGAAAAACACAATTTGAAAAGGCTGAGTTGGAGCTCATTACCCAGGTTCTCCAGTCCCGCGTAGTTGATGAGTGTGTGGTTCATGCTTATTTCCTCCAGGGGTGTATCTTTGTGATCCAAGAAGTCCCAATTAAACTTGCCCCTCTGGTCTGCGCGGAACCACTTTGATTGGCCAACAAACCTGAGGGCAGAACACAGATGATCACATGGAAACTGAATCAGAGCGATACATTTGAGACATGACTATTCAATTTCGTCTTTGCTGCATTATTACAGATTATATGCAAATATATCAAAAAAGCAACACTGAATTTTAAAAAAATGTATCACGTTTTTGACCAAAAAAGTGACTTTAAAAGCAAATACATTTTACATTTTAGTCTGTGTCTCATCATGACACTTTCAAGAGTTGTATTAAATACACTGTGTATTCATTTGGATCATCATGTGTCCATATGACAGATAACATTTCAGAAGCAAGGAAACAAGGTTCTTACCTACATCCTCCCTTCAAACTCAAGATGTAATACGCTGCTGCTATATTTTGCCCGTAATGCCTCTGACTGTAGCCATAGTAACTGTGAAAGACAGTAGGGAAAAGAAGATGGACAAATATTCACAACAGTTCAAAATAACAAACTGCACATGAAACTGATTTATAAAACCTTGTCACAGCCGTTAGGTCAGAGCCCACTTAACTGTTTATGACCATTACCAATGCTAATCTATTTCAGAAATTGATATTATAACAGTCACATCCAGCTCTTAATATGAAACCAAAAAGAAGCATTTTTGTGGTGTGCTCAGTGGTAATTGTGGGGACCTTTTTGTTCAAGTGCACTGATTGTATTGCTGCTACGATGCAGAGAATGGTGTACATTAATCAGGTAGTTGACAATAGTTTTAGACCTGACTCGGACCTGCTGCTTTGCATTTCATTCACCCATCTCAGCTGGAAGCAAGCCTGCAGCAGACAACAGCAGAGAGACAGCCAAAAGTTTTCTTACGCGTTCTTCTTCTGAATCCTCTTTCTCCTCAGCTGAGAACTCCAGCTGAAGAGCATCTCTACGTCATAGAAACGCTGGGTGAGGAAGAGGAGAATCCTCCTGTGCAGAGGAGGAGGAGACACAGAGCTGGAGCTCAAAGCTCGCCTGGCGACGATGAAGTGAGCCGACCGCTGGAAACATCTGTGTAGAGACTGTAAAGGCAGACAGTAAAGACATGGACAGGACACACTGACCAACTTGCTGTCTTCATGTTCTTGTCAGATAAATTCTCAGCAGAGAATATGAAAAACAAAACACACACACACACACACACACACACACACACACACACACACACACACACACCTGATGCCAACAGCGCTTTTGTTGAACTGTTATTGTTTGCCATGCTGGAAAAAAACAGCATAGACCATCACCAAAACACAATATGATGCTGGTCTAGCCAGTGACCAGTGCTGGTGTTTCCAGCAGGGTGAACCCTTTGTTTCAATCTCTAACGTTATGCCGTTGTAAGAAATCCTGAAAGAGTTAAACCGTATTTATAAGTAACTAATATATGCCATTTAAAACCAAAATGAAAACTGCAAATCTCGCTATACTAGAACGAAACTATAGCGATAAAATACTACATGTTAGCTAACAAGTGCTAACGTTAGACTCAGCATATGTCTATACCAATCTCCCAGCAAGGATACTAATAATAGCTTACGCTTCAGCGTATCACCTGACTGTAACCGCGGCCCTATAAAAGGCGACGAGCTGTCACGTAAAAGGAGCCAGTAAAAACAATGTTTAAATGTGTCATGTAAGTTAAATTAGTGAAAACTTGAAGGGTAACTTACCATGAAGGGGGCAGACATGATAACACCGTTCAACGGAAACTCGTTAGGGACAAACATTGCACCTCCGCATTTGGACAAGTGTTGTTGTTCATGGTGTGAGCCGCAGAGTGTCGCTCCATGCACGTCTCTGATGCCGAGCAGGTGAACTTCAGCCGACCTGAGGTACGAACCAAGCAGTGCAGTCTATGATGACATGAGAGGCAAATAGACTTATAAGGAAACGTCGCAGATTTAACAAACTACATAGTTTTAAGCCATGTGCTGACTTTTTGAGGGCCTTCTTCAAGCCCAGGTACTTGGTTAAGCTACATCCTTCTCAGCTGTGTGTGTGTGTGTGTGTGTGTGTGTGTGTGTGTTTGTGAGCTAAGAACTAAATTAGTATTGTTCATTTGGCTTGACTTAATACGTACATACACGTAGCCCAATATGGCGGCCATGCTGACGCATTGCTCTTTGTCTCATTGTTTGCCACATGATTAAAAAAAATGTATGTGGACATGAACAGTGCATAACGAGAAAGGTAACTTTAAAACTATTTTTCTGATTCAACATAACTCGTATTTGAGTAATATCAAAGTATTTATTGTTAAAAGTAATTCATTTTCACAACAACAGTTGCCCTTCAATCGGAAGGCTGGTGGTTCGATTCCAGGCCCCTGCAGTCTACAAGTGGAAGTATCTTCTGGCATGACAGTGAACCCCAAATTTCTCCCGGTGGCTCTTCCATCGGTGTACGCATGCATGAATGGTTATCGCTCCTGGTGAACAGGTGGCACCTCGCATGGTAGCCTCTGTCACCAGTATGTCAGTGGTTGATTGCTAACTTGTGTTGTAAAGCGCGTTGAGTGGTTGCTAAGACTAAAGTAGAA
This sequence comes from Acanthopagrus latus, assembly GCF_904848185.1. Classification (NCBI taxonomy): domain Eukaryota; kingdom Metazoa; phylum Chordata; class Actinopteri; order Spariformes; family Sparidae; genus Acanthopagrus; species Acanthopagrus latus. Next base: position 24,907,171 of record NC_051040.1, on the reverse strand, counting down.
CTTTGTAAGTACAGTCCAGTTACCATTCAAAAATGCTTCAAACATTTTTTGTTAAGCTTGCTGACTCCAAAGTAAGCACTGGGGCTGGTGGAGTCATGTCATGTGCAGGCTTGACTGGCTACTGCCAGGCTGACATCACTGACTGTCAACAGCACTTCTGAAGTTTTACTGCCATCAAGAGGGACATGAACCTCTTCTGAAACCCTTTCTCTGTTGATGTGGGAGGAGTATCTGATGAAACTGGAGCATATTGAAATGAAGTTATTTTGAAAAGTTCAAATTTCAAAAGATATGGCTCCATGCCAAAAGGTTGCCCAGTTTATGTGGAGCCACATATGAGCAAAAATGTAATCTTGGTACGCTAAACAAGAGCAGCCTGAGGTCAGTGGTGACCTTCACCTCAGACATGTACTTTAAACCTCCATGACAAGAATTACACCTGACAGCAAATATTCAGTCCAAGGCCACAATCGCTGCTCCCATCAGGACTGATATTTACTGCTGAGTGACATTAAATAGTGATAAAAGACTCTTGTGAATTCAAGTTTACGGTACAAAGCACTTAACACTCACTTATGAAGATAGTCTTAAGGACTATTATTCTTTCTTCCTGGCATGAAAAGTTTTGACACCCCCTAATCTATAACCTCACCAGAAAAGATGCTCAGATAATACAGGCAAATTATGTAAAACCTAGATATTCTCTTCCTATCTCCAGCTGTCTTCCTCAATTCTCTTCTTAATGCACTTGTAACTATTATTCATCTTTAATCACCTGTTGTCTTTTTTCGACAGCTTAAGCCTTTTATACCTTTAGTGGTCACATCCGCTCTGCCCACTTCAACCACAGTTCCAGACATCAGGATGAATCAGCTACAATTAACAAGAAATTCAGGTTAGTTCAGTCTCGTACTTGGGGTTTGAGGGGGGGCATAAGGTATCCCCCCTTCATCCGCCATCCGCTGTGTTCACACAATGACCAGAATGCATCCCTCTTTTGAACCTGCCATCTCTCTGGGAGATTGGCAGATGGGCTGTTCAGTTGGCCCCAACCATGGCTGTGAAATATCAGTCACCTATCTGTGCTGTGTATTGATAAATCCATGGCACTGTCCGTGGTACTGAAATAGCAGATGAATATGCAATTGTGCCTTTTTATCTCTACAAGGTAATATGGTACATTGGTCATTTCCATTATTTGATGTTGGACACCTTTCAGGACACAAGTGTGGGCCACACTGGGGAGGTATTGAAGTAACACCATCAATGCTTCATATTCGTGCAAAAATATTAAAGTGCAAGCTACAAAAAATTGACAACTTACTGAAAAGATATTCATTCATTCATTGTGACAGTTGTGTTTATGCAAGGTCTTTACTACTTTTACAGTGACTTAAAGAAGTATGAAGAAAAAAGTAATGACCTGGAGATGATAAAAGTATTTTAATCAACATGGAAAACAGTTATTTTCAAGAGGCACCGAAACTTGTCTATCTGTCTATCAGCAGCCAGTCGCATATATCCATTTGTAGTCCTGAGCAGTTTGTCACCACCTGCTTAGAGCTAAACTATCCCAGTACTGACTGACTGTGTTACAGCTGAGGTTGTTTGTTCACTGGCCGTTAGTTTTGTGACATATAAAAGCAGAAAAAGCAGGAGAAGGCAAATACTTTTGTCAGTGTTAGACTTAAGTGTGTGTAATGAGTGGAAAACAACATGCAGACCACTTGCTTTGACTTAAGAGTATGAGCGTATGGCTTTTTCCTAGAGGCAGTACAATACCAAAGCAAACCTGGTGCAAACTTACAAACAAAAAAAAAACGTAACGGTAAAAACTAAAACTTATTGTCATTTTTTTGCCATTATTACTTGTCATGATGACATACACACAACCAGTATTTCCACCACTTGACATTGCACTGACTGATATACATTCCCTGGACACTTACCATGACCTTAACCATAATCTCTACCTGACTAACCCCAACCCTAACCTTAACCTTTGAGCAGGTAATGATAATTCACGTTGTGGGGACCCGCTGACTGGAAGTTGAATCCCAATGTGACTTTGCTTCCATAGCCTGGCTGTGTCTGTTAACTCTGTGTATGTCTCTCTCTCTCTCTCTCTCTCTCTCTCTAGAACCAAAAACCATGGCATCCACCTCAGTTATACGGCACAGGCCATCAACCAACAGGACCGCAGGCAGCCTCACCCTTACCCTAACCCTTAACAGGTCTGCTTGCTTGGGTGAGCCAATTTATGCATACTTTCCCACAGAGACACAAACAACAAACAAGCTGCTAAATAATTTTCAAGAAATGAAATTGAAAAAGGTCAGTTTCCAGAATGACCTAATTTAAGAAATTTGAAAAAAATGTATCTTTTTTACATTTGACTCAGTTTCTGAAATGCCGTCAAAGATTATGATGATGATGTGTGATGTGACTTGTTGTGTTTGCATGTAAGGTTACCTAATCTGCCCCAGATCTGCTGTATGAACTCCAGAGCCTGCTCACACTTCTGGGGTTCATCAGAGATGTCAGCTGGCAGAGGGACATGTGGAGATTCTTGAGGCTGAGCTGGCGAGGTACAGCAGCTACACACACACACACACACACACACACTACTCTCTGACTCACACAAACCTGTGAGTGAAATAACAACCACCATTGTCCTCCACCCTCTCCAGCTGTTTCATCAACATTTTAAGATGTCACACCATGTCAAATCAAACGTGTGTTGTCTATCTGTTCAGGGAGCTCTTGAGTTCTTAACAACTGTCCCGGAACTGATGAGGACTCTGGCTCCACCGCTGCAGGAGGTCACAGCTTTCTTGGGGAACAGATACTGCTGATCCTGCAGAGAGGAACCTGATGTTCAAAATACATGTTCAGAACAGTAGGACATGCAAGAAGTAAAAGCATGCAGAATAACAAACTGGCCAAAGGTTCTCCCTGCTGTCCACAGTTTTACTCTCCTCACCCAAATCTCAACCCAACTGTGACATCCATAGCGTGATGGTTCAGTACGAAAACATATGTGTACGTTAAACCCTGATACACAACTGAGTCTGTCAAATGTATTCAGTAATACTCTCAAAATCGCGGATCAGAACAAACTTCAGAGTTTGAGGCTACTTCCAGGCTTTTTGGGGTCCTCCTTATTGAGGCCCTTGGTACTTGGTACCACTATCCTGCTCACTACCTCTTAATGATTTGCTTATGGTCATAAAGGGGGCGTTAGTGACTTCATAAGGCTCCTGATTAACATACTATTAATTTACTGTCAACACGCTTTATTCAATTTACCTTTTCCACAGGGAGGTAAAGGTGAAGAATGCTGTCTGTACAGTTATATCACTAGTGATCTCATTCACCTCAAACTAATGATTTCAGCTTTTCATTGGTGCAAAAGAACAACATGCACTAACTGAATCAATCCCCTCAAGGTGGCAGCCTATAGCCTCAGTCGGCTGTTTGTGTGTATCGTATCAACTCTCCAGACCAATATTGCTGGTTTATTCGATTTTCCCCCAAGCGTTCTTTTTCACTTTAATACCACAGGGGAGAGAAGACAGCTTGAGGCACTACTCGTCTGACAGATGTGTCACCGAAGGCACACCAACACCATGCCAATCACTACTGCACACGCACGCACATGTGCAAACACATGTATAGACCTCCCCAGGCCCCTGCACACTCTCGCAGCGAGTTTGACGTGACAGACGGCTCACACCTGCTGGTCTGAACAATTAGCAAATGAGATCGCAGCTTGCACTTCTCCTGTGTGCTTGCAGAGCCACGCAACAGTGGAGCCAACGTACGTAAAACATGCATACATTTTATTTGATTGAACTGTGGGTATCTACAAAGTGAATACGAAGTCAGGAAAGCTGTTTGCAATAGCCTCTTGGTATTAGTTGGAGAGACTGACAAAATAATGGAAAGATGGATGAAGGAAAAGGCGGCAAAGAAGTGTGTGGTCTATGTAGAGCCCGTGCAGATCAAATTACTCGAAGGGTTGGTTGAATGAACAGAGGGGCCAATGAAGTAAAGAGTGACTGGCAGAGGGAATGAATGAATCGATCGGGGAACGGGTGGTGGAATAGATGGATTGTTTACTGGACCTGAATTTCAATGCTTCAACAGAATGGACAGATGTGCAGTGTTGGGTTGTCCCGATAGTGCAAGTGCCTGCAGAAAACCCTCTGTGTGTGTGTGTGTTTGCGGGTGTTCATGTGTGTCCTGACTCCTACATACATTGAGATTGATGATCATTGATTCTGATCTGTTTGAGCTTTACAAATTAAATATTCCAAACACAGCTCTGGTCGGAAACACCTGGAAAACGAATCGATCTTCATCATGATGAGATCAAAGTTACTTTTTTTTATATCCACCCCTAAGAATATTCATCCATCTAAACTGATTTATTTCCTATACCTAACTGTATTTTTGATGGGATTGTTTTTATTGTCTACATGTGGTTTGAAGCACTGCATTCATACCCCCTATGTTTGTTTATACTCATGAATTTTTGATTGTGCCTTAATGGATTTTTGAAAAGTGAACCGATCAGTAGCTTCAAGTTTGAGGTCAACGGAGCTCAGTCTACAAACACACAGATGGCTATTCTGTGCCATAACATCAAAGTATAATCTCTCAAATGTTACGCAAACGGCTTTAATGTTGTAGCTTACAAGAGTATTGCTGGAAAGCCAAGAATAGTGGCATTACACAAATATGGCTTTTCTGTCTTTTCCTAAGTGAACAAGAAAAATCTCTATATGCACTATGCAGGTCCCTGGGCCCGTCCATTAAGCACTGAGAGGGTTAAATACTTTATTTAAAGGGTTTAAGGGAGGATGAAAGTGACATCCACACCCAAAAGCCTCAAAAGCAGCATTCTAGTTCCTCAAAAGCTCGCCAATAAGGACTTTGTTATCACAGTGAAAAAACATTTTCTTTCTTTTTCTTCCCTCCACAGTGAGGTCAGGATGCAGTAAACAAGAACACGCCTAGAGCTGGTAGGTTCTTGTGTTTTTTTCCTGGACAAAAAGCCTTTCAGGAGGTGCCAGTACAGCTGGAATGATTAGTAAAGTACTCTGCTATCGTCCAAGAAGAGGAAATTCTTCTTAAGCAAAGTGTCTTATAAAAACATATATAGAATAAACATAACACACAAAAAACACACAAGATCATTTTTACTTCTGTGTCTTTAACCTAGTTCCATCCCTTCAATTGTGAGGATTGGCTGCATTGTTTTATGTTTTATTTGATGGTAAACTGCATATGCTTACAAAACATGTCATTTGAAAACATCACCGTTGTTTTTTGTTTTTTTTACAAAATAGCTTAACGGTTTTCCCATCCTCGAGAGAAAAACATGCTTTTTTAGTAACAAAAACATTTGTATTCTTGCAAGTTGCTGAGGTTCAAGATTACAAGTGCAATCTTACCCAGTCCCCAGATATTTAGAAGATCAAGTGTGTTTGTTAGCAGAGCTTACTACACTACTTTTGGTGTTAGGAAGTGCTCATGACAAGATTTTATGCAGGTGTCCCATCCTGAGTTGATTTTAGGTTTTCAGCCCTGGTCCATCACTGACATAAATCCATTATTCCCCCAACTGTCTTGCGTGAGTGTCAGTGGGTACATGGCAGAAACTTTCTGGCAGCAGTCAAACACACTGAGCAGATGTCCAATATTATGCATGGATAATTTAAGTCGCTCTTGTCAGGTGCTTATGACTATTACTATTTTATTTCTCTTAAGCGGGAAAAAGGCAGAGCGGCTTTCACAGTCTTGTTAGCAGATGACGTCTGAGGTTTTCTCATAGCTGCTCCCCTGTGGCCCCCCACGTTTTACTGTGAGATGGAGTGTGTGATGGCCCTATGGGAAAGCCATTAGCCACTGGTAGTCTCTCTCGTTCTTTCTCTCTGCCCCCACCTCTTCCCTCTGTTTCTGCAGAGATGTGGTAAAGACACACACACACATCACATTCACATGCACAAACCACTCGAGACCGTTAGCGGCTGTCAGGGTTGTTTTGTTTTGACCAGCTCCCATAAGTCCAGTGGAGTCTGTAAATCTCTACAATCTTGGCAGGAAAGCCATTTGTGGGCGGTCGTACTGAGCTAGTTGCTTAATGCTCACATTGAGGGACAGTCACCGAGAGGGCAACTGGAGGGCACAAAGGATATAATGAGTAAACCAACAAATGACCAAATCAATGCCTAAATTCAGACATACATAGATGTTTGGATTTTCCAGTTCATATTTGTGCAAACTGCTTGAAAATGTATGACCTGTCAGATGTGATATTGAACATAATGATTTAACCAGACTTATAGGTACAGTGTTGTCATGGATGAACCAGTCTTCCTCTACTTGAGCTCGAGTTTCTCCCAATATAGCCTAATTGGCACACACACACACACAAACTCACACACACACACACATCTTCCGTAATTAACTGTGCATACCGCTGCTGGACTATTAATGTGATGCATGCCCTCTTATCTTTTGTCCATTCGCTCATTTTTCAGACACCTATGTATACCATTTGTGTGTGTGTGTGTGTTAGCACAGTAGCACATAATCATCATCATGTTATCTTTCTTTTTCCACACATCTGTACTAATTTCCATTGACGTAATTAATTACCATGGTGATGAACAGCACGCCGACCCAACCCATCGTCACACACCGCGCGCAATTATAAAGCACCATTATCTTGTAGGGAGATGTCACTCAGAATAGCACAAAAGCCAAAAATAGCATAAGCTGTTGGAGCATGCCACAGGATGGAGAGACTGTATTCACTGGAAAATGCTGAAACACCTAAAACGGTGCACAGACAGACAGATTAGGGCTACAACTCACTATTATTTTCATTATCAAGGGTAAGGCAGTCGATTCTGCAGAATGATAGTTGATTATTTATTCTCATTCCCAGGTCATTAAAAATTGTCGGTATTCACCTTAAAGTTCTATCAGTAAAGTGTTAGTATTTGAAAGCCTGGGGATGAGATTCAACAATCAACTGTCTTCTCCAAAAAAATGCCCTTCCTACCTTTTAATCTATTATAATTTAAATTAATCAGTTCATCATTTGGTCTATAAAACATAAGAAAATAGTGACAATACCCTAGTTTCTCAACGCTGACATATTTAGATATTTTGTTTTGCCAGCACTCAAAGATGAAATCTCAGTATTTGAAAGGCCAAAAAAAGCATTTTTGCCACATTTGTAAATGATATAATAATAATGATTACTTTATTGATGAATTGATTATCAGATGTGGTGATTATTTTATTAATTCTATTTAACGACTAGTGGAATAATCATTGCAGCTCCGACAGATGCAAACGTCATCGAATGCTGCTGTGTGGAGATCAGTACTCCCCCATGGGTGACCCTGAAAGAGCAGATCCAGTGTGGGTGTGAGCCACTGTAAAAGGGTTGGATTTTCCCCTGAGAATTCAGAAATCCTTTAGCATGCTGGTGCACAAACACACTTCCCTCAACTCAAGAAACGTCCTTTAAATTTTATGTGTTCCTGCGCGCAAGTTCTCACGTAAAAAAAAAAAAAGAAGAGCTTTTTAAATCTCTCAACCCCTCGTGTCTCTCTGAAAGACAGTGAATGTACATACTGTACGAGTATTCCCATTAGGTTGGAGAGAGTTTTCAAAGTGTCGGCTACATAGCAGCAGATGAATAATGCAGAGGAAATAAAAGGCTTTTTTTTCTGCGCAGCAGCTACATGAGCTATGATACCTCAGATGTAAAGTTGTAAACTGATGTTAACCTCAAAACGTCTGCCTGGCTTTGCATCTCTGCTGTGTGACTTTTGAGTGACTCCTGGCATCCACAGCGATGATATGTAGTGTTTGTTATGAGTTATTCAGAGCAGTCATTTTACCTAATTGAGGCAAATAAAAGCCTGCAGAGTATAGGAGCGCAAGTGAAGCAGGCTGTGTGGCACATCCATTCACTGTTGTCAGAAATTAATGTATTTCACATTAAAGCGAGATATATTTAATTAAGGGTTAATTTCATATATATATCGTCCATTTGATATCCTGTCATATTTTTCTATTTCAGTTCCTCCCACCTCCTCCCCCTTTAACTTCCTCTCATTTGCTCTTCTTTGACTTACTCCCGAAGCCATTTTTTCCTCTCTCATTGCTGTACAACCACCCTCCCTGCCCCCCGGAACAGCACATGCAAGTCAGGGTTTTTAATGTATAAATTCAGCTGGTGCGTTATCATTTCCATTCACGTCCTTTCCTAATCCCTGCCTCTCTCTGTCTTTGTCAGCAGAATATAGAGTTGGGCCCTCGGTGTGTAATAAGCACAGTTCACATACAACCACATGTCAGAAAAGAAAAAAGGAGAGCGAGAGAGGAAAAAAAAAAGATGACAGAGGATTCAAAATGACTCGAAGATCGAGCGGTAAATCATGAATAACTAATAGCATGTTCATATTCTGGCGGTTCGCTCGCGGCGTCATCAATCACGAACCCTGTCTTTTCACTCCGCTGTGGCTTCATTAGGCTGATAATGGACTCTGGGCTGTGTGTCAACCAGGCAATATCTGCTTCTATTCAAACTGTGATTAAATAACCTCTCTGAGCAGCCAAACTCACTCTGAAGTGGCTTTGCCCCGTATAATCTAGCTGATAAATGCCTTTCATTGCAACTTGTGGGTTTACTGTACAATACTGCAGTTTTCTCAGACATGACTTCGGATTTATTGCAAAAAACAGTGATTGTTAATTCACACAATTTAATTACGCTATATACAAATGATATTTTAATATGTATAGACAGTGTCAGACTCATATCAATCACTTTTTAAGACCAATTGTTGGTATCTCATTTTGCAATAAAACGTAAAAGTACCTTTGCTATGTCACGGACGTAAAATATTGATAAATGTATTAAATCTGTTACCGGCAGACAGAGCTGTTACATAATCTACCAATCTTTCTGTCTCCTCCCATAACCCTGCAACAAATCACAACCCTATACTCTTTCAGGTGATAAGCTGATTAGTGAGACAACAACCTCCTGCCACAGACTGACACACAGCGGGAGGTCTGATGAAGCTGAGCCAAACCCTCCGCAGTTTGATTCTGTTGTCAGTCTGAGGATTCTGCTGAAGATTAAACTACTACGACTTTCCCAAAATCATTTTAATGCTGACATCAGATTCATCCCTGGACATGACGAGAATAAAGCACTTCTTTTTCCTAGTAAGCAAATGTCTGTGTTTTTGTAGCTTAAACTGACGGCTGGTTGTATGCTGCTTGTGCGTGGGGACCGGTGTAATGGACCACAGAGGTCACGATTTGGTGCATACCTCGGTACTCAGGTCACGGTGCGGCTGTGACTCAGAAGTGAGAGTCCAGAAATCCGAAGGTCACTGGTTTGAGTCCCCTCGAATTGCTGCTGCTGAGCAGGTTGGCACCTCGCATGGCAGCCTCTGCCATCAGGGAATGAATGTGCATGTGTGAATGTGAAAAGTGTCGTTTTTGAGGTCAGCAGACTGGAAAAGCATATAGAACTGCATGGTTAAGGTCAGGTCTCTTGTCATTTATTATCACTGGACAAAAATATACATTATAGTTTGTTCCACCAAGTGTCAACCTACTTCCACCATATACAGTTGTTACAGCGTGTAGTGTGTTCAATGCAGGGTTGATACAAAATCCGAATTGTCTGGATAATGTCTTTGGCCCTCTTTCTTTTCATATGTGGAGGCAGCTTTAAAAGAACAGCAAGGAAAAATTATTAGACGGATGTAGTATCAGAGCAGCAGCAGAGGAGTCACGGCATCTGTGTGAATGGAAAAGCCGTAGGCATGGCTCAGGGGTGTGTCGGTCTGATGGTGTTCACAGTCTGATAAGTAGACAGATCCTGAACATAGGACCAAACAACAGTGGCACAGCAACTGCTCATGTCTTCAGCAACTTATATGAGGAGAAAAAGCAATGCATCACTCAAGTCATCCTGTCTGTCCTACCAACTCTTTGTCACATTTCTGCCCAAAAAACAACGTCCGTACCTGGTCGCAAAAAAATTTAACTCACCATGTCTTTGTCGCCTTCCACTGTTATTGTAATTACTACTGTCTGTTATTGTAGCTACTGTCTCCAGCAGCTTGTAATAGCTTTAAGCCGGCGCTGCTTGGTTCAGTGTGAACAAACCAGGGCCGTGTAAAGTCAAGCCTTGGTTGCGGCGAAAATGCAGAGGAAAAAGGTCTTTTTATAATCTTGTTTTATTCTGTCTTATTCTTCTTATTCTTCTGATGTCTAATGGTGGCTGGTTAAACAGCTTTTGACAACTCTGAGTGTGGATCAGAACGATTATACTGTCACCCACTGACATTAGGCTCTCACCATAGCGTGAAATATATATTCTGCAAATAACTGCATGTATCAAATCCTGTCATTTCTGGATGAATAAATGTACCGTTACTCCCTATGTACACATTTTATACATCATAATGACATGTTAAGTCAACCACATACATTCTATCATTTGAGGTAAATAAACGCTAACCTGATCTAGATTTGATGGTGTTCAATCTTTTTTTTTTTTTTTACCCCCACATAATAAATTCCCCCTATCCCCTAGCAACCATAGCTCAATATCTATTCATTTAAATCAGTGAGTTAGTCTGACAGCCGCCATCTGGAGCTATCAGATGGCGAGAATGCCCGAGACGTAACTGCCTTGATGTTCGGATCACTACCGTCCCTCTCTCATAATGTGACTGTAGCTTCATCTCCCTTGAAAGTTCCCAAAACGGACTGTAAAAAGCAGTGAGATCTTTTCTCACTGGCTGGAAGTGACGTCAATAAAAGCCCTCAGAGACAAACTTGTGATTTTGGGCTTTATAAATAACACTGACGTAACTTGTCAGTACACTTCTGCTTCTCCACGCTCACAGACCCTTTTCACAGTGTCACAGCAGGGTGAAGTCAGCTGCAGCTTATGAAATGAAGAAAGGGTAGGTTTGACGGGGATGTGCCAATTAGTAAACACAGTGATACTGACTATTGTCAATTTGTGTTGCTCATTCACAGACCTAAATCAAAGCATTTAAGTCATTATGTTCATTAACTGCAGCTGTGTTTTCTATGCTATGACAGCTCCGTGAAGAGTCCCTTGAGAAACCAATGTAGCTTTACAGGAACAAATATTAATGGGCTGACATTGAATTATTAATTTCTCATGACTTTTTATACTGTGACTTCCCAAACTCTGGGGTAGTTTGTGGGACATTAGTGTAATATGCCATCATTGTCCACTGTACTCAACCTTATGATGCCACATTTATATTGCATTGTGCAAGCAGAAACTGCTAGGAATTGGTTCACGACAGCCTCCAAATTGTTATAATGAGTCAGAGAAATCAAGAACCTCTCCATTGGTGACAAGAACTACAGACATGTCATAGAACCTGTGGCAATGGGGATGCAAAGCCATAATTTTCTGTTGCCACCAGATTGACACCAATTAGTCTGACGGTAGCTGACAGCTAGCTGTTGCGATGTGGTTATCGCCTGCTCCACATCTCAGCTGGAGGCAAAAGAGCTCGGAGATTCATTAGCCACCACTTGCATAACACACCCGAATCTCTGACTGAACTTTAGGAAGTAGAGCTGCATTGTGGGAAATGTGGGAGATGGGTTGTGACAAAGAAGAAAGAATCTGTTGAATGAAAATAACGCTGACACTTTTTTCTTTAAGGCAACATTATGTGAATATTTTATCTTAAAATAACAGGTTCAAAATCAGTTTGATGTTACAGCGACTTATGATGAGGGTGATCGGTGTCTCAGCCACTCTGCCCCCTATGGCTTGTTTCTGCACCATGTGACTTTGTAGAGCAGGTAGCACCTCAGTGCGCAATGTTTTACGGTGGTACATAAAACACATCTATAAGTGATTTAGGGGAAAGTGGATTATATTTTGTGGAGGAAATATCCTCATTTTCCCACTGATGTCCTCAGGCTGCTCCTCAACTCTTAATTTAGTTTGTTTGTGGTTAATGTAAGATTACATCTGACAAACTGAAGAGAAACCGGGGATTTATTATTTTTATTATATAAAAGGAGTATCGTCAAATCGCATGAAATACGATTTCCTACATAATGTTGCTTTAAAACTGCCCATTATAACTCCAAAGGTGGTATAAGTGCAATGCTTGATTTTTGGTATACTCCTTAAACGAATCACTAAAATATAAAACATGACAAAAAAGTTTTATCTGATGTGCATTCAAGGGTAGCAATGTCTGCTTCCAAAATCCAGCTCACTCTAAAGTAATTCGCTTCTGTTGAATCTACTGAACTGAAGGGATTTGAGACCCACTATTGACTATATTTGGAAATACAGCTGTTGGTTCCAGCCCTGGGGGTAGAGTGACCAACTGCTGAGGCTTAAAATAGCCGTAGACTTTTTTAAACATTTTCAATCACTCGGTAAAATTGAGCGTGACCTAACTCTCTAAATTTACATGCTGAGCTTCATCTTCCGCCGTGAAGGCTGTGAAATCAGTGAAGAGAATCAACCAGTGCTTTAAGAAAAGCCAAAAAGCTCCAACACTGGAGGTGATTTACACTTCATATCAGATTATGGATAAGCGTATATAAATGTGTTATGAAGCAAAGGCAAGCTGCTGTGTTTGTCCATGAAGACAAGGAAGGAAGGTGGAAGATGAGGAGGAATGGAAAGTGTTAGCCGAGAGCAGCGCAATTTGTTATTTTTACTCATCATGAGGTGTTAGATGTCACATTATGATTCACTGATTCTTAGTGTGACTGCTGGCTGAACTCCAAATAAACCATAATACATCAAATTAATGTTTTGCGATCATACGCTGTATCTCATACAATGTGACACATAAACAACTCTGCATCACAGCATTTCTTCTAATGATGGTTGTTGGATATGATTGGCCCTGTGCAAACAGATAGCAGTGTAAACAAACTCAGTCCTCATCATGACACACACGCACACACACATGCACACCCACACCCACACACACACACACACACACACATACTGTCTTCTCTCATTTCTCAATATCATTATCTATCTGTCTGCCTTTGTCCTTCATATGCAGCTTTATCATTGTCCTTCTTCCCTCCTCATCCTCCGCTCATTTATTCACTCTGACATACCCATAATGTCTCTTCAACTTCCTCTTTCACCCTTCACCCAACCGTGCACCCATCCATCCATGCTACTCAACCTTAATCATCAGCTTCACCCTCCTCTTCACCCCTCTCACTGCTCTGTGCTTTGATATCACTGAAGTGAGATTGGTTACAAATTCCGGGGGGTAGTTTTTTTTTTGGGGGGGGGGGGTAATAACACAAAAAATATGCTTGTGCTTGCAAATTCAGCCTCTCTTTCTCTCTGTTTCCTTTGCTACCGCTCGCACGCTCCATCCATGCATGCCATCAGAGCCTATTTTATCATGTTGAAGCACCGAGGTTGAGAGCTAATTAACGAGGATCATACTTGATACGTGCTCAGCCATGATTTTCACATCATGCAAGTCTGACAGCCGAATGGAAGAAGCACATATTGCAGCCGTCAGCCTTTTGACTCATCTTTCACGTCTTCATCTACTGTAATTCGTGATCCTCTGTCACCTCCATCTGTCCTTCTTCGTCTGTCAATCTTCAGAGGTTGTGTTTTTTTACTGTTCACTGGACTCCCTCATTCTCTTTTTGTCTTCATGAGAAAATAAATGCTTCATGTTTTGGGGTGCGTTCAATGACATGCATTTCTGCAAACACAATTGATTCCTATCGGGGTCACTGACCTCATGAGGATCACTGAAGGTCAAAGTCGATCCACTTTTAGATTTCATGATTACATCATGGCCTTTCCTCACCACTCCCTCCTAATGACCCATTTCCCCCCTCCTATCTCATCTCGCCCCCCTTCCCTCCTGCAGGGTCGAGCACACAGTGCGAGGGGTTGTTTGGAAAGATAGAATGACTTATTCTTCATCCTGTGTGTGCTCTTCTTTTGATAGATGCTAAACATAAAACAGACGTTTCCACAGAGCGCATTTTGCAGCTTGGCTCACGTTTTGTGTGACTGGTCATCATTTCTCTTGCTCAGCTTCCTCTTCTGTAATGGCCCCTCATCTCCAAGGTCCATCCTTTTTGTCGAAACAGTAAAAGGCAAACTGAAGGATAATAACAATTCCGTTTTTTGTTTTTCACTGCTGTATTTTCCTCTCAACTCTCATTTATCATCATTTATACTCACTCCCCCTCCTTAAGGATGAGATATGCTGCTGGAAGACTGACTCTTAAAAAGCGAATACAGTAAATGCACTGATCGGAGAGCTGAAGCCCAGTCAACATTTGTAATGGCAGCCATTCAGACAGCTCGTGCATTCTGCTCAAAAACAGTCTCCTGTGTTTGTGTGTGAGTAGCGACTTGGCTTGTGTGTGAAGAGAAAGGAAAATGGGAAATTGCACTCCCACACTGATTCAAATATGCTATTAGCCTCCTCTGAATGCTACATAGTACAGAAAATTGCCTTTTGCCAAAACTGGCCTCTGTCCTGTGACAATGTGCAATGTGTGTGATTGTTTTGTGGGGACGTGCATATACGGTATGTAGGTTATATCCTCATTTCCTGGTGTCCATCAAGCCTTGGATTATACAAAGGAGAATGTAGTCCTGTCATATTTTCCTATTTTTTTCACTAGATTATGTGAATTTACTGGTTGTTTCTTTAAGTGTCGTTCATCTTGGTAGCCTTAACCATTATCACCACCAACTGCAGCAAATGGTGCACAGATAACACCACTGAAAAAACATATCACATGCAAGTAAAGAAAGACAAACAGCAACAAGCAGATTGTGTACACCATATCCATCTGTTGATATTGATAATCATCGATGAAGGGCTAAATATAGCAGCTTTAAAGCAACATTATGCAGAAATTGTCATTTTGTGTGATTTGGCGCTCTACCCACAGGTTCTTAGTGCAACACCACTATTGTAAAATCCAAATCCCACGTCTGTAACAGTTTGTCAGACATAGCATGGGCGCCAGCTACAAATGAAACTCACAACATCAAAACAATGTTATGTTGTGTAAACTTGTATCTTGATGTTAACATGTATGTAACGCTGTGATCCCTCCCTCTCACTGAATATACATTGTGTAGAAACAAGTGATATGCTGAAACAGAGACACCATTCAGCCCCATTACAAGACCCTGTACCATCAGCATGATTTTGAAGCTGTTATTTTAAGGTTAAGTTACATTATGCTGTCTAATAGTTGCCAAGTCGTCTTTTTTTCCCTTACGTTTGTTCACTCATCTTCTACAGTCTAAACAGTTAAAAACAAAACATAAACCAAGACAGCCGAGGCTGCCCATTCACACCACAAGATTCACCCTCAGAGCGCATTCAGTAAAGAGTGACTCCACAATGAGCCTGGCTGACTCCAACAAACACCACATCTGTTAATAATGCATGCAGCGGGGAAATTAAAGGTGAAATGTAATATAAATGTGTGCATGTAGAATATGCATGAAGAAACAATATTTTAATCATGTGGCAATAGTAGCACGCAGATGGACAGACGACAGCACATGTTCGTGTATACACCCCTGCATACGGTATAAACCTACATCTCTGGCCTTCACACACACACACACACACACACGCACCATCTGCTGGATGAGCTGACTCGGGCTGAAGGTGCACACTTGTGACTGACAGCAGAGTCATACTGTGGTGCTGCGTTGTCCTTGCTGAAGGCCTGTAGAGAGTCCCAGTGATTCAGAGGAGGCTGAAAGGCCAGCATATTCATTCATTCATTCATTCAACCTTTATTTAAATCTCAAAAGATCGTTGAGGGAACAAACAGAGACAACCAACATAACCGCAGAGCGAATAAGCAGAGGGGGTACATAAAAAAAACGTAGATCATTTTTGTTGGAGCAGACTGCACAGAGAAAGTCAACATTTATTCCTTCTACGTTTTTATTTTTTCTGTGATATATTGAATATGTTCATGTAATGTAAACACTGATCTGGATACTGATACATTGAGTGTTGCCTGAGTAATCTACATGGACTTGTTTCCCCCACAGCTCAGAGCTCAGACCAACCCTACACAAATCTCATTAATAGTTATCCCAGTTCTTCCTGGCATTATTTATTTATTTATTTTTTTTTGCTGTTGTTGTTGAAGAGGAAGCTGACTCATCTGTCCATCTGTCTGCTCATCCAGTCTTACTTCCATCGCCCTGAAGGGGAAGAATTATTGATGGCGCTTTGGCTCATAGCTACAGCTTAAGTCAGATGACTAACTACTGAGTAACTACACAGAGGGAAAGTGACAGCTAGTGTTCTTAAGTTTTCACATTTTCAGTAGAAAATATGGAGACAAAGGCAATCACTGCCAACCACTGCAGTGGAACGAAAATATTTGCATAGATGACGTCCAAACCTCAGTAACTGTCAGGTACAGAAGACCACAAGCTTTCCAGCAGCTATGTCTATGATTACACATATTTTGCATATTTACATTTTGCTTTAGAAATTAGCTGTTTGTTTTCACCCTCACAGCCTCCGTTCTTGTTGCATTGGCTCCAGTTCAATCTACATTTGGGGTGAATATGACAAAAATGGTTATTCATGGTTGAGGGAGTGTTATGTATTACCTGCTCATGAAAAAAAAAACAATGAAGTCACACCTAAGCCACACCCCACAGTTAAATAGTGAACTGCCCTTAATGGAGTATTTTTACTTTGTCATATTGGTACTTTTACTTTTGTTAAGGAACTTTGTACTTCTTCCACCAGTCTCGTCCTCTCCCCCCTAAAATTAGTATGTATATGCAGGCATGAGTAAACCCGCTAAAAATAGATGGATGACTTTGTTCCCGATGCAAAGAGCTGAGTTTGCTTTTCTTCGCCCTAATGTTCGTCATCGGGAATATGCATAAAAAAACAGGGGACAGTAAAAACCAACGTCATATAAATTCAACTACATCCAAAGGATGTTAAACTCATTATAGAATGTCTTAATCAGTAATAATCTGCATTAGACCTATTCCTTTTTCCTGAGCTGATGATAGAAGAAGCTAAGGAGTGAGACATCTTGCCTCTTTCTGTTCTCTGTTGAGAGTTGCACATCAGCAGGACCGATCTGCATCTGGCAAGGACTGGGTATTGACATGGAAGCTGCTGACACTGTAATTGATGTTCACTTTTTTACTTCGGTCTCTCTTTCAAACTCAGCGTTGACTGAAGAATGTTCGAGCGCTGCTCAAACAGAGATTGATGGAAAAGTTTTAACAAGCCAGCGTCCTTCGCTCCAACACGTTGTGAAAAAGAGGCGAGAAAATTAGTTTGTGAGTGTGTGTGGAACGGGAGTAGGAGCTGATAAACACTCGTGATTGAATACAGGTTCACATGAAGCAGGAGTGACTGCCCATTAAAGACAAAAGCCAGATGTTAGTGGGTGTTTTTTTGTCTGGTGTGAGAGGGGTGTGATAAAACCAACAGATGTCATGCAAGAAACTTTACCCTGAGTGGTCTGATGGGAAGTTGTAACCAAAAGGTCCGGTGGTGAGGGATTACCCTTCAGGTGTTTCCCTCTTTGTTCTTTCTCAGGGTTGCAATGTTTTAAACAGCACTGTGTGAGTGCCACGGGAGAAACTTTCCTGGCACCGTCTGTACCAGCAGCTTCCAAGGTTCTAATGCCGGTGCCCCATCCGTCTGCTTACCCTAAACAAAGTGGCAGGGGCTCAAGATACTGTTAAAATGACGGACTGAAGCTTTAAAGCCGCTGTAATGATCTCTAGCGGTGAGGATTATGTAAGGAGAGTGTGTCATGTAGATGGATGGCCAGTCTCTCCATTCTGTGCATCTGCGGAGGAGGAGGAGGATAGGTTTAAAGGGGCCAGGGATGGGTGCATGCACGTGTAGTTGTGCAGCGATATACAAGTCTGTGTGTGTGCTTGTGTATGTGTGCTTGTCGGTGTAAGTCACCATGCCGCTGTCTCTCTGAAAGCACTTAGCAGACACATTCCAGCGGCCCCGTAAAGAGCTCCTGCCTAATGTCCGATGTCCCTCTGTTCCTGTGCATTATGGAAGGAAACACTGGGGCTTTATTTATAAAACATGCTCTTCGACTTTGTCCTGGATTCCATCGTGCAATCATTTCAATAACTGAGACGGCAAAAAATAAGATATCGGTTGCAGACATAAAGGACTGCACCGTGCGTCTGATAGGTGACAGCGTTTGAAACAAGCTAGATAAATCCTAAAAATAGCAAAACAAGAATATAGCGCTCCGAAAATACTCCACTGGTAACAGTTATGGAAGAAGAGAGATCAAAAGCACTGCAGAAGTCTATTAAAAAGCCTTCCCTTAATTGGCAAAAAGATGTAACTCAAGTTAGCTCTGTGTTTTCAATTGCTGTCACATTAGTGTTTTTTTTTAAATTAAGTCACAACCTTGGGATATATTTAGATTATCAGCATGAATTGGAACATTTTATAATTATCCCATCGTGTACTGTCCAGTACCGGGGGGGAGGTGGTACGATGTAAAGCCTAAATTGTAGTGACATCACAGCCAACACAATAGACAGACTCCCTCAGAGATTGTCAATAAATCATTCAGACTTTTTTTTAAATGGAGCAGTTTGAGGACATAAACAGGACTACACAGAAACTCTTTTACAATGATAATTATAGCTGATGTAAAATATCAGTGCCTCAAAAGAAATATATGGACGTTCTCCGCAAATAAGATCAGAAAAAACAAACGCACAAATCATCACAGATTCTTCCATATTCCTGACTTCAACAGTATGCAGTGTAAGTGCCCGCTGGAGAGTCAGGCTGCTTTAAAGGGCATGTCAGGTCGAATATGCCATATTTGTGCAATGCATTCCAACCTGCCATTTAAAGTGTGATCACGACTGTAAAGGTCACATACTATAAGAGGATTTAATAAGATAGGCAAGCAAAATGCCATACTTTCATATATAATGTAAATGTTGTGACACCATCTACAGTCCATCTACAGAATAAAGATTCAAATAAAGATTCAATAAACATGTATGAAAGAATCAGATGTTACAGTCACGAGGCCTCCATGTGACAAGAGTAGGTACAGAATCTCTGGTGCTTATGCACTGTTTAAAAAGTGTCATGACTCCAGGAGCATTGCTCTGTTTATATTTAGGCTGCTGGTCCATGAGGAACAGGTTGTATATTACTGACTGATCTTTACAACTGTTTGTAGAAGTTCATTCGGTTTTTTTTTTCCACCATAAGTTATAATATTTTCCACTGCCAACACAAACTTGCATGTTTTTTTCTCTGCATGACATGATCTCTCAGAATTGTGATGTATACACTTTGTTAACCTTTTACGTGCTATGGTGGTGGTCTGCGTCTCACAGATATACTAAACCACTGATTCAAAGAATGAGTAAGGGGAAAGTGAAGGGGTAAGTGTACTTTTGCTTATTATATAGAGGGAAAATTCACCTTGCACACCATCTGCCCAGTCCAGGTCAACAGGAACTTTCCCCCTACCAAGCTAGATGGTGGTGGAAGGTGAATCACTGCCATCTTTGGGTGGGCCAGACAAAATGTTTTTGAAAAAAAAGAAAAGAGAGAAAGAGAAAGAAAGAAAAACTGCTCATAAATGAATGTGAAAAAGAAATGTGACTTTAGGGCCACAATTCTGCAGAATCTGCATTGTAGAGAGCACACAAAGTGACCAGAAGTGTCACGCTATTGGTTTAAGAACTGGAGCGCATCTATGTGGCACACTCATGTCTGCACTGTATCCCTACGTTGCTACCGTCCTCATACTGCCTGTACAGGATGTGCTCAACCAACACTTTACACGGGCGCAGGATATGCGAGGCAGCCATCATGTGCACGCAAAAGCATAGTTAAAAGCAAGAACGTGGCTGGCCTTTGTTTGTGAAGTACACTTAAAGTCTTAAGTGTGTGACGTACATCTCAAATAATAGCTTCATGGTACATAGATTTGCATATATGAGTCTGAGGTGACAGGGACTGTGGTTCAGTGGTGCTTGAGGAGGTAGCCAGACATTGCCCGGACACCATGTCATGCCAATGAGGGTCTACCAACTGACCTGTTTGTGTGTGCGTGTGTGTGTGTGTGTGTGTGTGTGTGTGTGTGTGTGTGAACATTCTGTGTGAGGGTCCACGATGCTCTTGCCAATTCTCCATTGTGTGTTCGCACAATAGATGTCTGTTCAAGTGTGCAACAGTAAAGTGATTCCAGGATCCCCTTCAGTGCTTCATAATATCTGCATGTGTGGGTGTGTGTGCACGTGCTGGTGTGTTTGCGCTGGCGGTCAAGGAGGGCGCCTGGGAGGACTGGTGTTTGATTGGCGCGTGCTGCCGAGATCTGCTCCCTCCTTTTAGCGTACGCATCACTTCCTCTCACCCTGCCCAGAGCTACTGCCTCGCCGTCTCACAATCACTCTGACACGATTCCCTCTCTTCTCCTTATTTTTTCTTCGGCTTCTCGTGACTTACTGTCCTTCTTACTTTGTCTTTTCGTTGTCCTACTGTTCTGTCTTTGTTTAAGTGCCTCCTGCATCCCTGCTCCCGTTTCCCTCTTTATCCTCGTTCATTGTCTTTTTACTTTTTCCACTTAGCCTTTTTGTTCTATCTTTCTCTCATAGTGCTCCTTTCCCTCCTAGTCTTTATCCATTTGTCTCTCTCTGCGCTCCCGCTTAACTCTCAGAAGGCCACTTTTGTCTTAACAACTTGACAGCCAGTTCATCATCCTCAATGAAGCCTTTCTCTGCCTCTTGCTCCCTCGTTCTCTCCTCTTCAACCCCTCTCTCCCTTTGCATATCTGCTCTGTATTCAATCCTAAAGCAACCCCTTTCCTCCTCCTCCTCACCCTCTTCCTCTCCTCCTCCTCCTCAGCTGCTCTCCCTGAAGACAGAGCAGATGCAGCCAGGCAGAACAGCCAGCATGTTCCCATGTTCTCTTATCCAGCTCTCCGGCTGCAGCAGCCCTCTTAAACCTCTCCACTCCTCTCTCCATCACCCCCTTTTTCACCCCCTACTTAATTTTCCTCAGCTCACATTGTTTTTTTTTTTTGTTTTTTTTTCCAGCTCATTCTCTTTCTTCCATCACATTTTTTACTCTCTTGTTAATTCTCTTACTTCCCTTATGTGTTTTCTCCCTCCTACTTCCTACCTTCCTTCCTTCCTTCCATGCCTTCTTTTTGCCTCCAGGCTTTATCCTGGTCCATGCATGCCTCCTCTATATCCCCCATCCCTGCTAAACATTGCTCGAGGCCATTCTTGTCTCTTTCTTCCTCAAGCCCTCTTCTATATTCTAATTCCCCTCTGTGTTTCAACCGCTAACTGTATGGTTTCTCAGTTCTCACCCTCCTTCGTCTTCTCTTCCTCTCAGCTCAGCATCAAACCAGCTCTCTACCGATTGTCCACTTCGCTCTATCCAGTTTTATTTACTCCTTGATTCTCATCAACCCCTCCCTCCTTCTCGTGCAGTTTTTATCACTGTCACACATATGGGTTCACGTTTATACTAATGACTTTCTTGCACCCTTGCTTTGCCCACAGCCTTGTCACATCATGTACAGCAGCATTTTGAGGTGCAGTGAGCTTTAAAAAGGATGAACGTGTGCTCATTTAAATGAAAGACAAAGGGACAAAAACACTCATTGGAGTCAAGTGATTATGTTGGAAGTGGCTGCTAGATATTTTAGTCATGATGATTGATACAGCTTTTATCTGGCTGGCTCCTCTCAGTTCCCTCTTAGCCTTTTATCTGTCTGCCTTTTCTTTAAAGTCGCTGTCAGTGAAAACATATGCAACACCCAGTATGAAGCTTCATTCATCATATTCAACCACAGCCAGCAATTAGTCCACCAAGTGTTAAAGCCAATGTGTGTGCTCCGATGTACCTCTCCCATATGATATTGATAATGTCAGATTTTTACAATAAAGGCATGCAAACTCCAAAAGCAGTTACAGTAGCATTGATAATGTCCCCCAATCTTGACACTCCGTTAGTGCCCACACTAATCAGCAGTCTTGGTGTGTCATTGGCTGCATGAAATATGGACAGAGCCAATGTGGAATTGCCTTAAACCTGCATTCTTTCTTATGTCCAGCAGGGTGTGACTCGCCTGGTTTTAAAAACTAGTCCAGTTGTATGTAAGCTTATGAGAAAATGACCCTCCTCTCACTGGATTAAAAACCTCAGTAAACTTTCCTAATTAGTTTTTAGTCTCAATATTAGTTTTAAGTCTATTTCAATACAGTGTAATGTTCATGTAGTAAATTATGGTCCAATTTAGAGTCAAATTGGGAAGTGGTGGCCTAAAGGTTAGAAAAGCAAGCTGCTAATTTCTGCATTGCAAGTCATATACAAGTACAGAATTTCACAACTTCCAGATTGACCAGCAACTGAATAGTTCATGGACAGTGACAATCTGAAAGTATATCAGGCCATATTTAGCTAGCTATGTAACATTAGACTACTGCAGGCTTCAATAAATGTGTTCAAGCTGTGTGTTGATGTTATAGAATTAATACACACCTTACCTTTATCATATATCACTAGGTAGTGGCTGAGTGCTAGTGTTAGCTGTTGTCCACTGTCAGCTGATGAGTTATGAAATGTGTTGCTTTAAACAAATAAACAAACAAAACAAGGTGCCAGCGGCCATAAAGCCAAACTTGAGGCTTCAAAATGGTTGTCCACAAACCAACTGTGTCAGGATCTGGGGCCAGGGACTCAAACGCAGACCAGAGTGAAGTTAGAACACATGTCAATTTATTGAAAGCACTAAAGCAAGTAGTGATTAGCATGGCATGTTTTCCAAGAAGCTGGAGAGAGGAGGTGTGACTCAGGCTCAGACTCAGGCTCAGGGTTCAGGTCGGCAATGCTGGCAGGTTGGCAGGGTTTCAGGCTCAGGTGTGGTTGTCTGTGGCGAGACAGAGAACAGGTAAGCAGAGGTTTCAAAAACACAAGAACAACTTCAGGTGCGGCTGGCGTTTTCTCACTGTGACTGATTCAACGATCCGACAGGGACTGGAAGGTTGCTCTGGATATATATGGGTGTGTTGATTATAGTGGATGAGCTGCAGGTGTGCTGACCGGAGCTCCAGCGACCACGCCCACCAGTGGCTTCAAGAGGAAGAGAGGGGGAGAGCACAACACAGAGACAGACACAAAAACCCAAAACACACCAAGCACACAAGAAGGGAGCAAAAAAAAGACAAAAAACCACAAGCATACACACACTAGGCAGGAGGCCCTGATCACGGCCTGCGGGTGGGTTTTCGTTGGGGATGGTGTTGACAGCTAGGTGATGGCTACAATTATTTGTGGCTACAAACATGGCTGTAAGATAGTTGACAAGACAGTTTGCAATTGGCTGAACTCATTAAGATCAGATGATGTAGGATAATGAGATCTGGAACACAGGCTCATAGTTATCCCTGCATATCCCCTCGTCACCATATGGTTCTGTGTGCTGAGTCCTTGGTTTGAGCCCATAAACGGCCGATGTGTACATTGATTACATCATCCATTAATTAAAGCCCCAAATTGTGTCGCTGTAATCGCTTCTGTGATGAGCCCTAATACAAGATACAAAATGCCTACCACATCATCAGACACGAATACAGATGCATGCAGTGTGCTCTATGGTAATTAACTGGTCAGGGGATCTAATTAAGAAACAGTCACAGTACGATCTTAGTTTCAGGCGAGCACACAAACCAATTATAACTGCTGAATAACCTACTTAAAGTCCCTCTCCACTCAAAAATGTGCTTTGCTAATAGTTTTTTCCACTTGGTTGCTTGAGTTTGAGTTTGAAAATGAACAAATCATTTGCATATGCAGGGGGTCAGGATTTTTCTGGGAAGAATGTATGAGACACAAAATATCCAAGGAAATTGTTCTCTGCCTGTCTGGAGTTGAGGTGATGCTTCAGAGAGACATTTAAGTTCATATGCATCATCAGGCAGCAACAGCAACAACATAACAAATAAAGCCAGTGTGGTAATTATGAATTTGATTGAACCACTGTAAGTATGCGTGCATGTATCTGATGTACAGCCCTGGCGATGCTTTGTTGCATTTTGTTACATCATACACTGTGCTGCAGGAAAGCTCAGGACCAATCACCTACCTGCCTTTGTGAACAAACTTGTTAACCCTCAACAGAGAGCTTGTGAGGACAGTGCTCACGTTTGTTTGTTGAACAGAGTGAAACAAAAGGCCTATGCAACTGTGCGGCTTCCTTCATTTCTCGGATGTGACTACATTACTTAACAGGTTAAAAGTTCACAGTGATTATCCTCACATGGGATGCTTGAAGCAGTCACTGCACTGATACCACCTCAAGAAAGTAAATCAGGACATCTTCGTGTGGATGAGGTGCAGGCCCCCTGAACCATGAACTGAGGTCCTGCTTCTATTATCATGATGCATTGCTGATGAATGAGCGAGCTGCATGCAGAGGCACACCGGATGATCTCACCGCTGCCTGGTGTATTGATCCCCGGCTGGAGGAAGGCGTTCTTTTGGTAATGACCGTGGTGTTTTAGATGACACTGGTGGAGATGGATATGATGATGAGGAAAGGATGAGCGGTGGCTGTGGTCGGTGAGGAATGGGATGGTAAAGGCTGCTGCAGTGATGGTAATCCTATAGATGATGCAGCCAGGGTGGATGGCTCTGATGGCGTGACGAAAATGATAATGTTCTTCGTGTGTGTGTGTGTGTGTGTGTGACTGCATGCCATGAGAAGTGAAGGTGGTGGTAATATTAAAGGATAAGAGGACAATGATGTGGACGATGATGATGGTAAATATGAATCCCTGGTATGTGTGTGTGTTTCAGGAAGTGACGCTGAGCAGCCAGCCATCTGTCGGCAGATTAATCCTGGCTGTGCTTAGAGATATTACCGGCTGGCTTATCGCCGTGGCAACAAGCCTTCAATCCCAGTCCAGCGCAGCCACCATGTGACCTCGCCGAGGAAGGTGGGTGGGGGTTGGACACGCACGTGCACGCTGGCAACAACACACATGAACACATCAGGTACACACAGAGGTTTGGTAATGTGATGCATGGATGCCTATTCGGTATTTTGTTAATGCACGAACGCTCCTGCATGCATCAACAGTGCATTAAGAGAGAGGGGAGGTTTAAGAGAAAATTTGACTGTGCTCCCTCGCACACACACGCATGTGCACACTCACACACACACACACACACACACACACACACACACACACGCATGCACGCACGCACGCTTCCTCCCCTCTCATCAGGGCCATGGTCTAAAGGTTTTAATCCCGCTGAAAGGTTTCAGTGTCACCTATTGAGATCAGAAATGTCGCTGCGCCAACCAGCCAGGCTGCATGCAGCTCTCCGCAAACATTTTTTTTTTCAGGCAGCTATATATAGACCTGTATCAATATGAATTGCAGCCACCTTTGTTCTGTTTCCATCACACCACAGAATGCTTTTGTGTTTCCTAAATCCCATCACTCCCACATGCTCAAAAATCCACCCTCTCACGTTTTCTATACACACACATCACATTGTACAGGAGACGGAAAACACACACACTCCATGTCCACACAAGCGCTTTCAGGTCATAAATCAGCAGGCACAAGGCCAGTTCAGGCTTGATGTAACATTCAAGGTTTTATTCAGTCTTTACATACAGTACACCAGTCAGAAATATACAGTGGACCTTCAGCGAAGGTCCGTCAGGTACACCATAAAATCTGCGGCTGGAAACGACAGATTTTTAGATGAAGGTTACAAAGTGTGAAGTGTGTTTGAGTGTTTTCATCGTTCCTGTTTTCATTCCATGCTTTTACATCCAGACAGATGTCACAGTAGAAGCTATGCTCAAGAATGACAAGTTTCTAGGGTTAAGGTAATTAACTATTTTCCCTTTCTGTTCCCTTAGATGCTGATTACCACAATAGGATGCCAAATATTGGCTAAACATGACATTGCTCCCCCACTCCCCTGACAAATGACCATTCAGGTTTCATCCCTCTCGTTGTAACTGTAGCTCCTCACACAGTTTACAGACGCACATCATGACATAAGGGTTAACTGGGGCCTGGCCATGAGGAACTGGTCTGTGAGGAGACGTGGAAAGTTTAGAGGCGGACCTGACATATGCTCTTCCTCTGCCCCACGTGTTAATCATCTCTTTTTACAATTAAAACTTGGTGAATCACATCTGCAGCCCTGCTGCCAGTAGGTGTTTGCAGAGCCGGTGAGAGAGAGATGCACAGGGGGGCTGTTTGGTCAAATCCGGATGTTCAAATTCCAGTCTGCCTGTATCTGCCACTCAGTGTAATTAGATGAAGTAATCACGATTGATATCATGACGGATTAGTGAGAGGTTGAGAGGTCCTTCTCTGAACCCTGAAATTGTTATAATCCAGCCCGCAGGACAGCAGCACCAGTATCAGACAGGGCTGGAGGCGGGGAGGAGGGAGCGTTTGATTTCAGAATGAAATGAAAATTGAAGCTGAACATCTGGATGAAAGGAGCTTTATAACTTCCATTTTCTCATTCAATTAAACACAGTAAAAACCCTTGCTTTTTCATCGGAAACAAGATGACTAATTTTCCATTTAAATGCAAAAATGATCGCCTAATTGACTACATATGGATGTGATTAACCTTGGCCTATTAGTGCACGTTGTATTCAAAGTAATGCACAGCGTCAAGTTCAACATTTTTCTTCTTTTTTTAAATCTATGGCTTTTTAGTTTGTTTTAAGTAAGAAACCCTTGAATGTATACCAGATACAGGGCAACTTGTTCAAGGGTGACCAACCAGCCCTTAGCGTTGGCTACATAAGGTAATTACTAAATTAATCTAAGGTTCTGTCGGCAGCGATTCAGAGAGTAATGTAGCAGTTGAGTGAACTCTGTGTTAATGAATGAAACAGCTCATTTACATGCTGCTTTCCTGAGGAATCAAATTGTTTGCTACTGTTCTGCAGTACAATGTGGAGAGTTTCATGAACATGATATCAGTACCTGCTGTGGGCTTTTGTTGCCCATTTGTTAGTAACAGTCAGGAGTAACAGCTAGTTTTTATGGGTTTTTTTTAAGGAGATCTGCATTGCTACATGACATGTGGTATGTGGGGCAGTAGTGTGCTGAGGACAAGGGAATGTATCTTAATTAACGTTTTTGGTAACAAGTCCAACCTCAATAGCACCAAGAGGTAAATAATCAGACTTCAAGACAATTTTCTTGGGTGGCCTTTACAGTACAAGATAAGATGGTAAATGGAAAGTTCAGGTCAGACACCAGAAGATGTTGGAAGTTTACATTTCTGTAAACTATGGACACGTTCAAATTTGTACGTGTCGTATGCATCAGTCAAAATTCATACACTTTGTCTCGTGATACGTTCACAGTCAACATCTTCGAGCCGACTTTCACGTCAGGAGGTGGGATCTACCCAAGAGGGCTGCCAAGCCAGTGACTGCTGTTCAAGCCTGCGTTTCAACATTTGTAAGCGTGAAACAACTGGATATGTTTAAGGAGACGTCGGCACAGTATGCTTTAACCCAACCGGACCATAAGCACATTTAACCTTGCAGACGTCAACGTACACTGCCAACATTTATACTGGTGACTGGGTCTGACAGTATGCTGACATGTTTAATATCATTTCTATAAAAGCGTTTGTGTGTGTTAATGTCGTAAACAGCATTTTTACTAGAAAAGATTGTTGTAAAAGATCAGCATTGTTTTCTTTCCTGAGTCTGCTGTCAGTGTACTGTACCCCAATAAGTTGTCCATACAGAGCTTCACTGAGGATTTAATCATATTTAACACATTAAAAGGCTGTAAATTGCAGGTTAATTACACATTGTGCTGGGGACTAGACCCTGGAATGTTGTGGCGTCTGACATCTTATGGTGCCAGTTTTTAACCTGTATGCTTATATTCCTGTTTACCCTGTGTTTTACTGGCGTATAAATCAAAACATCCTCCGCGACAGATTGTAAAGGTATATATTCATGTGCAAATTTCTTAAAGTAGAGGATTTACTGTACGTCGTGTTTTCAGAATCTTTTGGGAGCTAAATTTGAGACTGATAACCTGGAATAGGAAGTTTTAAAATCACTGAGTTGGTATTGTCTTCCTGGCTCTGTACTGTCTGAGGAACTGGGTAATGAATATACACACTTGGCATCAAGACATGATAGCTTCGCTCCACAGTTTGGACTAAAAAAAAGTCTTTCTTTTAAGATTCTGTTGAAGAAAACATAGAAACATGCTTATTCTAGCCATTACACATGCAGTTTAAAAAATCTTTGAAAATTAATGAAATTTTGCATATCACTTTGGCAAGGGAGGAAATATATTTTTTTCTGCTAGTCTTATATTTCAACATTCTACCCTTGATTTTACACATTGAAAAAAAAAGTTCTTTTGTTCCTTTACATAGAAAAAACATCTTTCTTTTTTGATATGTCACTGCACAAAAAGAGCAACAGACAACAAAATGAATCCACAAGTCAAAAAGATAAGCAAATGAGAAAAAAAAAAAAAGTTGCATAATTCATTTCACATTGACAAATATAAACGTAGACTGTGGAGACTGTGGAGAGTAGTGGACTGTTGGAAGAACTGGGGCCTGCTTATACTTTGGAAAATGGTATACCCATGGACTGTGTGACTTCTGGAGTCATGAGTAACTAATGAATGCTGGATAGATGTAAACCAAAGAAACCCAGGACACATTTATGGCCCTCTACATCCTCAAACTGTGTGTGTGTGTTTCTGACCTGAATGAAACCAGACATAGGAGCAGAACCTAAGAGGAGGAAGCCGAAATCAAACTGCTATTTTCAAAGTCAGATTGGCAGGTTTTTCCTTGAATGAATGTCTGTTTAACATGTTTGCATCGACCAACCACCAAAAATAGGCCTCACACCAGCATTGACCTGTGCTCTGTGGAGATTACAGGAGCGCTGTACTGCACAGGGTCTGTCCAGCAGGAGCTGCGTACAGCACAGGACATTGGCTTGGCCTTTAAGCTCAAGGTCAATGTTTAAGCCTTTGCTAGAACCACAAGGTCTCAGTAAGTGAGGGGAAACCATCACTCAGCCTCTATTATTAGGCATTCTGGCATGCCTTGTCAAAGCCCTTG
The DNA here is from genome assembly GCF_904848185.1 of Acanthopagrus latus. NCBI lineage: Eukaryota > Metazoa > Chordata > Actinopteri > Spariformes > Sparidae > Acanthopagrus > Acanthopagrus latus. The sequence goes on along the minus strand of NC_051040.1, from coordinate 24,877,901 downwards.
TCCTTCCTTGTGCGTACAGTAGTCTGCACCGATCCCATTGAGCCCCACAGAGATCCTCAGAGGAGTCTAAATCTGGGGATAATCACCTGTAAGAGTCACAGAGATTATGAAAGTGGGAGTGAATGGAGGAACAGAGAGTTATGGGGATTCCTTCTTCAACATCAGCTGTTGCTGCTGCTCCCAGACCTGCTGTTCTGGCTGATGCTCAGTGTATTTGCAATCAGGAATATTGATATTGATATTGATTTTCTTAATTTTTCTTAAATGTTAAGTACTGCTTAACAACAGCTTACTATGTGGGCACATTTGAGGCTTTGAATAGTGTGTAAAAAAAAATCCTTTTATGACCAAGGAGTTTATCCAAAGGCATTTTGGGAAATGTAGGAAATCACTACTAGCAAATAAGGCAAGTTGAAGGAAGGTGGAAACAACAAAGAGTTAAATTACAAAAGTTTTTACACATTTCTTCACATGTGCAGCCGATAATGCTGCAGTCTTATGGCAGAAGAAACATACCGTTGCTGGAATCTGGTATCTGGTAGTGAATGTGTGGCTCCTGTAAGAATTGAACACCCGAATGTGGCAGTGTTAAGCTACATAAGGCCATTTAGTTTGCAGTGGTATAAAAGGTTCTCAGTTGACACATCTACAGGATAGGGCTAAACCATCGAGCAGCGACATGCTACAGCATGTTGAGACCGGGCTTGCAAGTTGCATTTGTGGATTATTTTCCTCAGTTAGCTGATAAGTGACATTGTCACTGTACCTAAACACTCCAATTTTTTGGTATTTGTAACATGATCAGTGAGCAAGAATGGATTTAAATACACAAAATTGGAGTTAGGGCTTGTGTCTCCATGGACAACACTATACTGGCTCAGTGTATTCCTGTGTGTGTGTGTATTCATGCCAGTTAAATAACTACATTTTATTTTAAAAGATGCCACATCTCGTCCACTGAATTGTCTCTATATCTGGTTTCACAGGCTCACAGTGTGATAGCTCCCTATTATAAACAATGCTCCTCTGTGTGTGTGTGTGTGTGTGTGTGTGTGTGTGTGTGTGTGTGTGTGTGTGTGTGTGTGTATGTGCGTGTGCGTGTGTGTGTGTGTGTATGCGTGTGTCTGTCTGTGTATGCGTGTGTCCAATGACACAGCCTTCATCCCAAAATAGCTTCCTTCAGTCTGCCACTCTCCCACTCGTCTGCATTAATCAAGGTGCAACACTCTCTGTCATCTTTGTCTTTTTCTTTCGTGTCATTCTTTTCTCTTACAAGGCATGCATGTTGAAATCCAGTCAGGAAAGAAATGCTAAATGAAAACCACTGAGATTCAAAAACACAACTGTCCCTAGAGAGTTACTACTCACTGGTTACATAGCTTGATCATTCAAGAAACATTGCGTCATGTAAACATGCCTTTTTTCAAAATGGCTCACAGGCCAAACATCGCCTGAAGCTGTGCAGCTGAGTTTGAAGAAAAACCAAGGCTCTCTGTAGAAAACACACAAAGATGTTGCGTTTTCAACAGCTGCGTTGTTCTACATTTTGAATGCAATTAAGTACCAATTGCGATTAAGGTTTCCTGAGCAGCTGCGCAGCTTCGATGCGTTTTAAAACAAAGCTCACAAACTTGTCCCTTCCCACCCCCTACATGTAATCAATCAGTTCCATCAGTGAAAAATGCTTTCAACTAAACATAAATGAAAAAAAGACAGACAGTTTATACATTAAAAAAAACAGCAACATGATATCCCAACCAACCCGCTCGCAAAGATAAATAAATCTATTTGGATATATTCTAAATGGATAAATAATATTACCATGATATACTCTATATAACTTTCCAACAATAATTCAATATCTCAAGGATGGCACCATCGCTTTCTCAAAAAAAATTTAAAATCATGGTGATATATTTTTTTTTTTATAAAATTTGTAATAAAGTGATCTGTTCCTCTCCTCTACAAGCTCCCGTTCCCATCCTCTCCTCTCCTCTCCTCTCCTCTCCTCTCCTCTCCTCTCCTCTCCTCTCCTCTCCTCTCCTTTCCTCTCTTTCTGTCTCTCCTTCTTCTCTCAGCGCACCGGAATGCTGAGAGGAGGGAAGTTTGGTTTGTGCTTCAGGAGAGACTGACGTTTACACACTGTTTGTCCATTTGTTCATTAGTTCCTCTCCTAAGTTTATGCAGAGGGACTGCAGCAAGGGTCATTACTGTCATCCGAAGCCCCTGGGGTCTATATAGCTGCCAACCGTTGAGTGGAGAGAGCGAGAGATCGGGGAGAGGAAAGAAAAAAAAGTGTTTATGGTACGCGCCGTGTTTGTGTTAAAATCATCTTTTGCCAAGAGACAAAACATAAACATCGTCAGTCTTTTCCTCGTGGTTTTGGCTCCTGACGATGTTCCAGCAGAGGCGAGGGTGACACTGCTCAGAGGCAGCTTTTTCACTCTTGGCTTTGGTCTAACTCAAGTCTCTGATGCAGGAGAGACAAACGCTCTCGCTCTCCCTCCCTCTGGTATGTCGTTGGGTTTTTTTGTTGTTGTTTTTTTTTCCAGAGCGTGATGTCTCCCACCTCCTCTCTCGCTCTCACGCGCTCACCTTCGTTCTCAATAGTCCGTCATGGCTCTGACAGTTCTTCCGTTCCTCTCTTTAATGATGTTGCCGCTGCTCATCCTCCTCGTCCCATCCACCATCCTGTCCTCCCGTTTTCATTGAGGCTGACGCAGTCCAGAAGTAAAGCACCATGGGATGCATCAAACGCCGCTGTCATCTTCCAATATCCCCAATGAATACAAAACAGCCTCTCAACTGTTCCCAGCTCCCTTCCCCTCTTCCTCTCATCTCTAGTCTTTGCCTCTTCAGCCTCTTGAGGATTTAATTCCTCACTTTAAAAGAAATGAGGAGCAGAGGAGAAGGTCTTTAGTTTAAAAAAAAAAGGTCAAAAGTATAAAATGGCAGTTGGAATATCCCCCCGTGAGACCAAAATTTGTGCATCATGTTCATGTGCGGAACAAAATCTTTTTGTCCTCTTTTATTCTCTCTATATTCTTTTTAATTGTCTTCTTCCTCTGCTCTTTTAATGACTTTGAGTTCAAGTCATAGAGCCGGAGGTTTGGTCTTTTTACATTCTGTTTCATTCCATCATCACAGAGAAGGGGTCATCTTCCCGACCTCCACGCCGTCTTCGTTAAATTAAAATCATAATTAATTCACTCTCTCTCTTGCACATTCATCCCACTCCTCCTCTTTTTCCTCTCTTCATCATCAGACGTAGGCTGACTCGCTGGACTGTGTGCGTCCCAGGTTTGGGGGCTGGGACAGATGCGCCATGTCCTTCTTCCTGATCTCGCAGATAGACTTCCTGCGGGCCTGGACGCCCCTGATGGCCGCCTTGATCTTGCGCCAGCCCAGGTGGTTGAGCTCGGCCAGGTTGAGCACAACGCAGATGCCGCTTACAGCAAACATGAACACCAGGAAAACCGTTTTTTCCGTCGGGCGAGACACGTAGCACTCCACCTCTTTCAGACACGGGTAGCGGTCACACTCGAAAATCCCAGGCACACTAAAGCCATAAAGGAAGTATTGGCCCGCCAAGAAGCCAATCTCCAGCGCGTTTCTGAACACCACCTGAATGATGTAAAAGCGGGAGATCCCTTCTTGCCGGCGAACCTTGGAACTCTTCCCGTGGGTTAGGCCTCGAGGGGCATTGGGGATCTCCTTCACCTCCAGACAGTCGGGTTCTTCCTTCCCTCCTCCGCCATCACCGCCATGTTGAACTAGAATTCCATTAATGTTGCGGAGCTTTCGTGCTCCGTCCCGCCCGCCGTAGTCCCTTTCCATTATGGGATACAGAAAGGAGTAGCGCCGGTCTTTCTGCTTGGCCGACTGGTGGACGGAGTAGGTGATGAAGCAGAGGCTGGGCGTGCACACCAGTATGATCTGGAACACCCAGTAGCGAATGTGGGAGATGGGGAAGGCCTTGTCGTAGCAGGCCTGGTTGCAGCCTGGCTGCAGGGTGTTGCAGATGAACATGGTCTGCTCATCCTCGTACACCGTCTCTCCGACAATCGCGACGATCAGGATACGGAAGATCACCACTACTGTTAGCAGGATCCTGGAGGAGAAAGAGAGAGATAAATGGGGTTAATAGTCAGAGACGCACAGCGATTTACTGTGTCAGGAAGGATGAGATGTCCTGAGATATCCTTCCCAGCAGAGGTTCTACAGATGTGCTGACTATGACAGGACAGTGCGGGAAAGCAGAGAAGACGACGAACAGAGATAAGAAAGCTGGTAAAGGATGAATGTGAACGTGCATAACAAAGATTTCCATCTAGAATTGTATATAATCAGCTAAGTGTAACAATGGACAATGAAATTTTATGCTGACTTAGACATGTAGTTGTGCAAAAGCAATCTACTACTATTAGGATCAGTTAACTTTGATTTTCTTTAAAAGCAAAAGCCTCAAGTGTAAATCACAATCATTTAAACATTTTCAGTGAGATGAAATCATTGTAATGTAATTGCAGACATCTGTGGCGTTGCTCTCTGTGAATCATTTGTCACACATATTCAACTTTGATAATTGGAACTGAGAGACAGAATCCAAAATAGACCAGGCTACTGTAGCTTTTTAGCTCTGTTGCATTATTCCCTGTTATTCAGTCTTCTCTGTCAGAGCATAAACTGTTCTAGTTCCATACAATACTTCACAGACAGTCCCAACATAAGTCATTTGTACAAACAAGTATTGTGAATGAATTCGGTGACCCATTGGTAATAACACTGACAAGCTTGCAAACAGTAGGCAAGTCTCCATTAGCATGTTAGTTCTTCAGTATGTCTTAATTTAATGAAATGATGCCCTGTTCTAAAAACGAAATGCCAGCTGTGCATGAAAGTTGCAGTACACAGAAGCTCAGTAAGCTATGACTGACTAGTACTAGTAAGGTCCGGCTTGCTAGTGTGTTAACTGTCTGCTACTTTATGGTGAATTTCACTGTACCATCTTGTATTTGCAGGATTTGAAATATATGTATCATAGGACAAGTTACTTTTTGATTCCATCAACTACTTTTATGAAAACTACTGAGACTGTATGGACAGGCAAGAATAAAAAAGAAGAGGAAAATGCACATTACCACACATTACAAGAGGGCAAGATAAAGTAAGAGGAGGAGTCTGTTAGGACGCACATTATGAATGAAAGAAAACGAAGAATCAAGTTTGAGAAGAGTGATATGAAATTGGAAGGACCTTGAAGTCCTTAATTAGTAAAGAAGTGTGACAGAGAAGACACAGGCAGGGATGAGAGAAAAAACACTCTGTACCAGTGATGGAGAGGGACTTTGTGTCACTGTTAAGTCACTGTTCCCCCTGATAAGAAGCAGAGAAGAACAGTGCTCCAAATCTCATTCATCAGCCGGAGTAAACACTCGAGAAGAAGAACAGTTATGAGCGCAGCCTCGATGCGTCGTCAGTGCTCGTAACTCACAGCCCTGCTATCTTTGATTCAAGAGGCAGTTTCTACATGTGTGTTTGTGTGTTTTGTGAGGTTGTTTACAGGTTAAAAAAAAAAAAAAAAGACGTGAGATGTCACATCACGTATAATTTTCGTATCTTCTGCATCATTAGGCCCAGTTGCCGTGGCAACCTCAGATAAGACTAAGTAAAATCAAGGCTGTGATTAGTTTTGACACACATCCAGACACACACACATTCACGCAGAGGAATCTCTCAGCCGTTGATGGTGTTATGAAAAAGCAAAAACAGGTATTCTCTGAGAGATTACTGAGGATGAAATTGTGATTACTGTGATTCACTCTGAGTGCACATTTGAATGTGTGATTTTCTAAGCGTATACTTAGATGTGCTGACTTGTTATATGCAGAGACTTAATGTGTCTGTGTGCTTCAGGATGCTAGACATACACACAGCCCTGTTCTGTTTCTTCTCTTGCTGACATTTCTCTCTTTGTTCTTTTCTTACTTTATTCATCCCTCATTTATTTTTCAGATCTGAGACCAGGCAAGCACTTTAGATAGCAGGCTTTTTGCAGTGGGTGCAAGCCTGTTGGATGTCTCACGATGTAATCTGTGACCAAACAAAGTCTGGAACAAGGCTGCAGACTGCAGAGAGGCCTGGATGCTGCTGTTAATCTGTTGATTGATTGCTACCTTGTAATTCAGTCCCACAGATATGCAGGAGTTCTTACATATCATAAGATCAACTCCCACTAATCACCACCATTTATAGTAATGATAATCCCATAAATAATGGTTTGATAAATCGGTGTCATTACTTCATATGAACCCGGAGTACACAAGATTAAAGCAGAACCTTCAGAGCCTGACCTCATTACATTTATCATGGATTTATGGGTTTTTGTGCATACAAGTCAATAGATGGTGACATATAAAAATGGTTTTTGAGGCAGTGCTGATGGGCAGTGGGATGCTGCAGGAAGAGCAATTTATTCCTGAGAAAATGTCAGCGTGCGTAACACAGAGCATTTAAATTTAAAGAGATGAAGCTTCGCAGCAAACATACTGCGAGCGCTTTTTGGACTTTAATAGTGACTGCCCCACCAGTTTTGCTTGTTGGTGTCTGGAGAGGACTCCTAGTCACATTTACAACGAAATCACTGAAGCGAGCCTCCTCAGGACCGAGACATTTTCTACACAGTTCATGTGTAAATTAAATACAGTAATATTACCAGCAAAACTCAATTCACAGCACAGAAGTATAGAAAGTGCATTCTCAGTGTTCATGTGTACATGTGGACAGGCAGAAAGAGTAGTTTATGGGAAACAGTGACGCAGACACCCACGTTCGCTTCTTAATTAGGTCTTTTGGTGAACTGGCAAATGTGAACTCTTAACATGAGTTATGATTGTGTGCAGTATAAAAGTTTTTACACTGATAGAATGGAAGATTTTCCTGAGAGTAGTCACGTTTCACTGCCTCGTCATTTTTATGCTGTTTTCAGAACCCCTTGATATCTGACCTGCTACTGCTGACATGTATAATGGAAAGTAGAAAAATAAAAGTAAATAAGTAGTTAACGAGTTAAAGTTCAAGTGAAAATCACTGTATATTCTGTAACTGAGCAACCAACCACAGACTAGACAGAATATCTGCTTCCTGTTTACACCGGCACACGCGTGCACAGTGTACATGAATGCCGATGAGACATGAGTTGTTTTAAAACCCTTTGACATCCACAGACGTGTGGACTTGGCCTCAGTTGCAAACACAGGAAGTTCATTAAACATCACTTCCTGTATTTTGTCATCCACGTCATGCACCAGATGTCCGATATCACAAAAGCACTGCAGCCGGAGCCATAATGGTCCTGTCATGTAGAGTAAGTCCAACACTGTCACGGCACGTTTACACCAAAATTAATACAGAGAAAATCCACTAAAAAAAATTTACATTTTGAATTTTAAATATAAGTTTTTCTCCTTATGTGTTTTTTGTCCATCGTGAAAAGGGTGCTACAGATTCCATGTCTGAAAGGGAATATGATTGCTGGGCGGATACATCACTGAATCCTCCTGGGGCCTCTTATGTGTTTACACTCACATATGTTATAAAACACTATCCCTTTTGCAGTGAAATCATTGTAAAGCATTGAGCACTTCAGCATTGGCTTATTATGTCGCTGGATGATGTATTTGTATTCTTTCAGTAGAGGATATCCCTCACTCCTCTTGCAAGATTGAACAGTTATACAGGGTCACTTTCTCCTCTGACAGCAGCCTCAGTAGGCAGTGGAGAGATAAGTCTGGATTTATAAGATAAAATCAACCTGGGGCAGTTGCTGTCACTTGATTTACCTCGGGGCAATCCACTGCATTTCATAGAGAGAGTGCTACTTGTGTACAATCAGTGTAGATTTATCAAATTAAACTCTGTTCATCTGGAGGCTGCTGTGACTGTGCAGCGGATCCGGGGGGGACGCCTGTGCCACTGCACCTTAGACGTTGCCAGATAATCATTAGATGGCATTTGGCTGTGTGAATCGACCAATCGCACAGTGGCTTTACCAGTCTTGTGTGGCACAGATGTGGAGTCGAAGGGCAGAGTTAATCCCTTCCAAAGTCTGACGGCGTGCCGATCACATGTACCTCTCATCACTGATGACCTCCGGAATGAAAAATAAAATACTTATTGCCGATCCGCCCACCTGTGATCAGCTGGCATGGGGAGAGGGATCGGAGGAGGGAGGAAGAGAAAAATAACTGCAAAAAAAAAAATGAAAATGCTTTTGCCCTCATAGTGACTCCATTAAGGAGCTTAGTGGGCAGAGAATTCACAATACCAGGGTGAGGGAGCGCTGCACCAAATGTGCGCACGTGTGCACACAAGCACACACACGTATTCTATATGGGCACACACATGCACACGCACACGGATATCTATGCAACAAAACACCATGCAGACAGTGGAATGGAGGCTGTTTTAGACTAACTGAGGACTGCAAGAAGATGTCAAATTGCTGTTGAAGATGAATGAGTTCCAGACAGGGATAAAAAGATTATAAAGTCACCAAAAAACCAAGTGTGGCTCGGACATCTTCTCCTTAAATTAAAAGAGAAACCTGCCAGTGCTGGGACAGAGTGCGAGAGATAGAGGGGGGTAGTAAGGGAAAAACCAGCGATGGAGGAAAATCTCATCATAGAGAATGAATTATATAATAGCTTCCACACGCAAACCAACGGCTGTAATCTGTGGCTGGGCCAAGGGAGGATTCTTGCATTAGGTTTTTTTTTTTTTTTTTTTTTTGTTAATGCCATCGAATAGCTTTAGATTATCGTACGCCACACAGCATCCCCCACCTGTTTTTTCTCTCCTCCCCAGAGTATCTTTCTGTTTTTTTATTCTTTCATTTGTAGTCTCGGTGTTCCTGCTCTGGCCCTGTCTCTCTCTCTCTCTCTCTCTCTCTCTCTGTGACCCCCCCTCCCTCTCTGACGTGAATAATCTCCAGATAGTGTCTGTAGTTTTCTACGAAGAGCCTCCTTTCTCTGTGAACACCCCGAGGGATGTCAAAATGCATGTGGTTTCCCATTAAAACAAAGGCCATCTAATGCAGTCTCTAATTTTCTCTGCACATTCACCAAATTGTGCAGAACCACTTATGCTCCATTTGTGTTGGTGAATTGATTACAGTGTTGAGTGTTCATTAAAGTAAAAAAAAACACGGCAAAAAGGTGCTGGTTGCAGCATCTCAAATGTGTCTTTGTTGTCATTTTAACTTGAATACTTTGGCATTTTGGACTGTTGTTACACAAAACAAGCAACTTCAAGATGTTTGCTCAGGGTCTGGCATTATTATTTTCTCATATTCTTATAGATTAATGCTGAAATATCAAACTTTTCAACTGTGAAACTTTTCAGCTTGTGCCTTGAGTGTATTTTTCTGGGTACAATCCAACTCGGTGCAAGACTAAATATCACAGTGGAAGAGAGGATTAAAGAGAACCAGTTTATACCCGAATGCACTGAGCAATCAGTATTTACTATACAATGATAGAGTTAAAGCAACAAAAAAAAAAAAGATAATTGTCTGAATGTTTCACATTGAATTAAAAAAAAATGTCACTGAAAAAAATCATTGGTTTAGATCCATGCCGTATGACATATGCTTCAAGCACATGGCAGAGCTGTAAGCACATATCTTAGCACACTCACATCCTCTGTTCCCGGCAGACAATATTTACTGTTCCCTTTGACTAATAAGTTGCCTGTGTTACCGCACAGGCGGTGGTGTTTATGCAAAACATTATGCCAACACAACTCCAAAACGCCTCCTCTCCTCCAGCAATTGTCTGTCGCCGACCTGCTGTCTTTCTCCCTTTCTCCTCCTGCTTGTCTGATGGCGGATGGCTTGCACTGAGGGGCGTTTGTCTTATTCAGAGCTCTCATTACGGATGCGCAGTTAATTGTCAGCGATGAAATGTGTCGTAATGTGAAAAATAATCATAGTTTCTGAATCTTAGTTCCATCTGCCCCCCTGACACTCGCACAAAAAGCTGTTGCTGCACCGGCACGCTGCATTATTCAACTGCCAGAGAAATTGAAATGCCGATCACAGTGCAGCTCCTTTGATAATATTGAGGATCTCCCTTAATGTTTAATGTCAGTCTGTTTTAATGAAACCTTCAACGCTGTTTACATCTTAGTTGGAGATAAAAATAGAAGTAGGGGGTGAGGTTGGAGTTGTGTGGAGCTCAGGGAGTAGAGCTATAGTGGAGTTTGAGGGTTGAGAATGGCAAACACTTTTGTGTTGTTGTGAGGTACTCTGGATTATCATGTCCACTGAAAAAAAATATACAAAATGCAATTCCTCACTGAGGCGTGAATAGAGGCAGGACTAAAGGTGAAAATGAAAGTACCATGGCAAATGATTGAAGAATTGTGAACGAAGGCGATAACAGAAGAAAATAAAACAGCAGAAGGCAACGCTGTGGGAGGATAATGAGGAAAGAGAGGCAAAGGACAGTAAATAATTGGTCAGGGATCGATAAGGGCTGCAAGGTTTTGGAAGATGTGGTGCGGAGATTAAAAAAAAAAAAAAGGAGAAAGAAAAAGGTGGAAGAACCACGGCTGTGGTTCCTTCACCCAGAAACCTGAAACAACCCCCCCCTCCTTTCGCTTTCCCCTCTTCCCCTCCTCCCTCTCTCACTTCAATCTCCCCTCCACTCAACTTCCCTCTGCTAGTTACCACGGCAACAGGCGAGGGGCAGAAAAAAACGAAGGGAGATGGAGAGAGAGAGGGAGAGGGAGAAGTGTGCCGACTGGAAGCTAAGTCAACTAAAGAGAAAAACAGCATGTTTTTGCTGAGGAGCCGAGCGGATTTGTTGCACCAGTTGGAGCATGGCTTAGGTGCCTCGAAGATGCTCGATGCTTGTTTACTTTATGCAAACGCCTGAAGAGGAGTTTGCTGAAACAATAAATTATGCCAGCAGGGCAAACTAAATCCTGCTACAGTGTAGGAGTTGCTTAGACGATAATTCAGTGTGGAACACCAGAACATATTGGCCCCTTTTCAGAGAAAAGAAGCGTAGCTTCTACTGTTGTTCATAAGCTGACAAGAAGAATAGATGTTGAAAATGTGTTCTCGACAAAGTAGGACACAGAAGCCATTTAAAAAATAATAATAAAAACATTGATACACAGTCTCAAAATAGCTCAATTTTCTGGTTTTGAAATGTTGAATTTTAGGATGGATTTGTGAAGGATAATCAGTCATAAGAGCTCCTCTGAGCTCTGTGTCTGCAGGGTTAAGAGTCCGTCAGCTGCTCTCTGATGTAAACAAGTCCAATGGTTTGGCTGACCTGCTAATCCTTTTCAGAGCCTCACCTTTAGCCCCCATCAATACCTGTCCCCTCACTGTTTAGCTCTGCAGTTTCTGTTTGCACTGTTAATCACTCCAGTAACAAGTATACCTCTGTATTTTAACCACCAGTTCCCAGCTCTGATATATTCATAACCAGTTGCCCATTTTGTGTCTTCTGTTTCACAGCGTCTGGTCCGTATTGTGATTTCATGGCATGCATTCCGGTCATCAGGCTGTATCGCAGCTAATATGTTGGGTCACTTTAAGTCAGAGGTCTGGAACCAGGCCGCTGTGGTGACACACCGAATGCAATTTTCATGAGGTCAGAACTTCTAACCAAGCAAGCACAGCCTGATGGGATTGTGATGGCTATGTGAGCCAGACATGCTATGTAAGAAGTTTCAATGTAAGATGATGTTATGTCATTAACCAAGACGGCCATGTTGACTTTCAGGCTGAATTATCCTTATGTCAAATGGACTCTCAAATCACTCTTGGACAGGAATGTAGAGACCAACACCACATAAAGTCCACTAGTATTTTATCTTATCCGGAAAACTATCCACACCAACCTAGTAAGCATGGTAGAGCAGAAAATTATGGAAAACTGAAAAAAAAAAAACAAAACCCTGACACATCAAAGACTAACTCTTAAGAAAAATGATGCTCAAATATGCTGTTTTGCATTGCTGTTGGAAGGAGATTAATCAACCAATCAGCATCCTTGTCTGTACAATTCATCATTGTGATTTGGTAGGTGGGTGTGCCAGCTACAGTTACCCATAATACCCTGTCTCTGGGTTGCAGAGATCCTCGTGTATCCCCAGAGAAGAATATTTCCAGCTTTAGGGGGTTCAGGGAGATCATTTACACACAATGCTCCCTAATTTTAGGCAACTAAAACTGTATCTGTAGTGCAGTTTCACTCAGCTAAACTGAAATAAACCAAAAAGTAATAAATCTTAATGTATTTGTTGAGTTTGTTGGCGATTTTGGACACTTGTGTCATGTATTGTATATGATGCAACGTGGCACGTGAGGAGTTTGTGCCATAAAAGTAAAGTCATGAATGCAGTTTTTGTTATATAGTGGTCTGTATGGAGAAGAAAGTCTGGCAAGTCTGCAGAGCATTTCCAGATTGGTATAAAAGAGATAAAAGATTGGATCAAAGATTGTGATTGCGATTAAACAGATATACGTAATAGTGTTTTTTTTTGTTTTTTTTTTCCCATCCCTGTGTTTGTTCCCGCCTTCATCCTGGCTTTCTTCAGCTTATTCCTTTCCCTCGTAATGTTTTGACGTTCTGTCTCGTGTGTCTTCAGGGTGCCAGGTGGTAACCCAAATACAACATACCAGCAGCTCTGACAAATCTAATCCTGTCACATCAAATGTGGACACACACTTGTCATACCCTTTCGCTCTCTCGCTCTGTGTGTTCCTTTGCCAAGGTTTATCAATAGCTCGTAGTTCACGGCGGGTCACCTGGCACTGGGCTGTATCCATCACACACAGGAGCCCTCAGAGAGACACATGCACACACACACACACGCAACCAGAAGGGACGTTCCGGTGCTTCAGGCCAGTGACAGAAGGAGTGAGGGGGCTGCACTCTCCCCCCGCTGTCAGACCTTTATCCTGCGTAGTCACCCGCCTCCTGACATGTACACACACTGACACGCGCGGACACTCTCGGACACATTCTAACGCTAAGACATAAATATATATATATATATATAGTGTGTGTGCTCGCCTTACGTACACAGGAACAGACAATGAATTGTCTAGGGACACCTCTCCACGCACACGTGCACGCACACATTTTAATCAGAGCCACGCACACACGCAGCTCTCCCAGCTGTTGCAGGGCGTCACAAAGCCGATTGTGTCTGACATTGCCGGATGTTGGCTCCATCCTCTCAGAGGAAGATGAAGATGAATTTCTATCATAGCATCCAGTGGTGATGGTTTTACCATCGTCTAGCTGCTCCGGGCTGGTGGCTCCAGAGTCTGTCAGGTTTAGTTTGGTTGTGTTCAGCCTGATCGACAACAGCATGCACCACTCTGATTTATTTGGATTAGTTGTACATACGTTGAGTGCGTGTGTATATTCAATGGTTTATCAATTTATGGTTCTGTACTTAAGGTACTTTACTCAAGTACTTCTGGAAAGTTCTGTACTGTTTACTCAACACGATATGAATCAGCAATACGGACATTTTATTAAATAGCTTTCATCACTGCTTCCATTTTACATTCTTTTTTTTTGCTTAAACAACATACGGTATGATGAGTGTAGATACATACAGGGTGTGGTTGAGGCAACTTGTAACGTTTCATTTGAGTTCTTTCACCCCTTAATCATGTCACAGCCCCATAGATTTATCTCATGACCCTTTGGAGGGAGCCTGACCCTGAGGATGAACTTCTGCTGGATTGTAAAGCAGCTAAAGCTAGCTCCAGCAGTAACATGCTGCCTGTGCACTGACGCGATAGCATTAAAGGAGACGTATTACGCTCATTTTCATGTTCAATTTTTTTACTCTGGGTTAGTACTAGAATAGATGTACATGCGTTAATGCTCAAAAGACACATCGGTTTTCTCTTACTGTCCAGTGCTGCAGAGCTTTTTAACGTTCACATGCACAATAACCTTTTACAACACACTGAAAGACAGGAAAAAATAAACTGTCACATTTCAAGGGACCAGTACTTAAGCTGATAGCTGATAATAGTAGAGATTTCACCTGTAAGACTTTAACTTGTAATGGAGTATTTTTACATCTTCATATTAATATTTTCACTCAAGTAAATGATCTGCATGCTTCTTCCACCACTTAGTAACCATTTAAGGAGCAGTTTGTATATTGTACATACGTTGTTGTGGTTAAGGTGAAGTGATCTTTAATCAGAGGTGGTTTCATTACAAAACTGAATATAAGTGCCCGCAAGCACAGCTATTCAGCCATCTATTCACCGTCTACTTGCAGTGCGTTACACTGTAAGTACTGTATATTTTGTAACAACGATAAGGTGGGTGGTGATTTATTATGGTATGGTCTCTCTGTGTAATCCTGGGTCTGTAAGCTGCTGAAATGGAAATCTAATAATAGCATTTTCTAATACTGTTCACTTATCCACCCATCTCTGGTTCCCTCTCCCTCTTTCTCTTTCTCTCTCGTACAAACACACACCCACACACACACACGCCCACACATAAAGGTATTTAAGTGTGTTGATGAATGTGAACTGAAGAGGTCTGGCTCTGGAGATAAATTGATGAAGATCAGAGCCCTAGTGAGGTGGACAACAATCCACATTTAACACAGTGTTTCTCACACACGAGCACATGAACCTACACACACATGCAACCGTTCAGTTGTGCAGTTATTCTAATCAGTAAAATTAAATATTGAATATTCAAATTTTTCCATCTCTCCAACTCATGACTGAAAGGATATTTTGGGGTTTGCAGTCTATAAATACCTATAACAAACAGCTTGATCACGAGAAACATGAAGTGTATCCCGTTTTCCTTCCACTGCGGTAAGCGAGGCTCTTTGTGATGATAATAACTGTGGCAGTTACCTTGGCAACATGATCAAGTAAGACATAAATAGCAGCACAGACATTAAAAATAGACTTTCTAAAAGCTGACTTATCATTCAGAGTAGATCAATGGCAGCACTGAAAAGAAGTGGCACGAGTGCTCACCGTGGCAATAGACCAATGACTGTGGAGTGTCGTTTTTTTGGGTAGACTGTAAAGGTTGTGATGGAGGGGTGAGGCATGAGCAGGAGAAAGAGCAGCAGGAGAGAGGAAGAGAGCAAAAGCGTGGGCGGGAAAGGAGGGAGGGAGGGAGAGAGGGAAGGAGAGGGGTCAATGGAGGAAAATACAGAAAGCGAGAAAGAGAGAGAAAGAGAGTGAGCGAGATAGAAATGATGGCCGTAATCCGGATTAAAGCGGTGGGTTTTGGACAATCCCGAGTTAGGGCCGCCGCGTCCGTGCCAGCTCCCCACCCACGTCCCGTGCCAAGCTCAAGCCCAAATCAGCCGCTCTGGCACATGCAGGGAGCCTCCATGACACACAAGCAGACAGCACATGGCGCCACAGGGAACATCCCAAACACACTCAATCGGCAACAAATACTGATTTTATACGGTGTTTCTGATCTACCACGGTGGTTCCACTGGAAGTGGTGATGTCGGTGGTGGATGAGTGTATGTTCGGGGGTGGTTTACAGATGTAATTAGATACATGCATGATGAAATAGGATTACAGTGAGGTTGCAAGCAGTGTCCCAGCCCATGAATTCAAGAGCACACCAGCCACCTCTGACCTATGGTAGTTTCATTTAAATCAGTCAACATCTAATGCATCATTCTGCACATATTGGAATAAATGCACGATTAATTTAACATTTGATCACAAGTCCAATCTTACTTCACGTGACTGAAAATATCTGCGCAGTTTTCTTTACAGAAATGTGACGCAATCATGAGCAGACGAGTTGCCCTGTTGTCATGGAATTGAACTGTAAGCATCAAATAACCAGCACTTTGAGGGTATACAATGCAGATTTTCCTAAAAAACAATGTTTAGACTCACAAAAATCACTTCTGACCCACAAGGTTGTGTGGCAGTGGTAGCCCCTGGGAGAAACTCTGCCCTCAGCCTGTATTTTCGTACTACTGGGCATCAGAGATTCTAAAGAGAGACGGCTGACGAAGGTTGCAGTCACACATGCATGAGGGGCAGGGGGCAGTGCAGGACGTGAGGCGCACTGAACTCAGTTTGATGGTTTGTATTCCATTTGAGGGGTCAGCCATACACGCGTCATGGCTGTTGGTTGAACTCCATGTTAAGCCAAGATGCGGACACGCTTTTCCCTCCTCCGCTCGCATAGAATGGAAGTGAAATGTAGATTTTGCAAGTATGTGTGACCGCAGCCTAGTGAAGGCTGTCTAAAAACTCAGTAATGTCAGTTTGCTGACATTAGCAGCAAACCAATAATGAGTGTTTAATTGAGCATGAGGAATAATTCATTTTATTTTTTAAAATAACAGTTACATGCTGGTATTAAAGTTGAGACTGATGGTATATAGCCTGATCAAGAGTTGGCAACAATACCACCAAGGTGCTGGCTATGCTAACATCTGTCAACTTTAATCTTGTAATCAAAGCTGTCCAACCTCAAATGTGGATGGAAATGTACACTGTACACTGTACAGTTCCATAGCCGACCTCTATGGCTCGTCTTTATCTGTAAGGAACATCATGTGATCCAGAGGAGCAGCTCAGTGAACCTTGTGGTGCAGTTGTTCTTCCAACCATTTTGTGATCATGTTTTGTGCAGACCAACCATTCCACTGTCTGACAAATCTAGCATGAAGTTACGCTTCATCATGACATTAATTAAATCAGTCATTGCATTAACCACCTGAAAGCCTGGAGATGCTTAGCTGACGTAGCTTAGCACAAAGAGGGAAACAGCAGGCATGTTTCTGCCGAAAGGTAACAAAAATCCACATACCAGCTCCTCTAAAGTTAATTAATTAACTTATTCAAGCTATTTTTTTTTATTCTATACCAAACCTGTATTGTAACAGCATGTTGAGGTTTTATGAGAAATGTGTCTAACACTGATGGAGCCACGGTAGCAGATTCCCCCTGTTTGCATTATTTGTGCTGGGTGCTAAGCCAGTAAACAGTACAAGCCCTGCTGCTGTCATGTCTACACGTTGTGGAGGCCAAATTGATCTTTTCTTTTCACGTTACGGTGCCGTCAACCAAGAAGCTTTTTTTGTAATTGGCCAAAAGAGCAGTGTGAATGTAGCATACTGCCCAGAGTCAAATGCACTCCCTGCAGCTCGACTTCACTGCTTAATTGAAGAATGTGCGAATGGAATCGTGTGTGTTTGTGGCGGGGTGCGTGGTGAGGTGTGAATGCATTGTCACACTCTATCTGGTTGTTCATATGCAAAAATGTCGACTGTGACAGATCTGGCAGAATGTATGTGTGTGTGTGTATGTGTGAGAAAGTGTCTATATGTCCCGCCGCTGGGTAATGAGTAAATATAATAACCACAGTGCACGTTTGCTGACACACATGTTTGTATATTTGGATTACCATCTGGTGATGCCAGTGTGTGTGTGTGTGTGTGTGTGTGTGTGTGTGTGTGTGTGTGTGTGTGTGTGTGTGTGTGTGTGTGTGATTGTGCGTGCTCACATGTGAGGGGTGCAGTGAATCAGATGTCTCCTTATAGTATCCTGGCAGGTATGGTGTGTGTTTTTAGCAAGCTGTCAGGTGTTTGTGTGCCATCATGATTTATTTTCCATTCATGTCGAGTCAGTCACACTCTGCAGAAGCTATAGCCGCCTCTGAGGAGCAGTTGCTACAAACACACATGCTCAAAGAGGTGAACGCACTGTGGTCTAAGTGACTCGTTCACGCTCGGCTTGTTCATTAAAAGACCCACGTTAAAGTGTGAAGATGCAGCCAGTGATGGGGTGGGGATGAGGAGGATAAATCAGTGGCAGAAGAGCGTCCGTTTGATGTTCCGAAAGCGAGATTGAGTGAGATAAAGCGAGGAGGCAGAGCGAAGAGGAACGAGCGAGAGACACTTGGAGATGTTGAGAGGAGCAGTTTTATCAGAACATAAGCTGGCAAGCGCGTTGATCAATCAAACAAAATGAGAGTGTCAGCTTTATGATCCCCACGTACAAATGCTGCAAGTCACGAGTGATAAAAGCAGACTTTATAAATAAGACACTGATCTTACAGTTACAAGCCCACACAAATAGATCCAACCAACAAAACTTCAAACGCTGCGGCTTTGTGCCACAGATCAAAGTTGGCTTTTTGTTTTAATTTTATCCCTCATATTTTAGGTCGTTTTGTTTGTCCAACTGGATGAAAGAGTCAGGTATTTATAGCAGTCTTATGATACTTCTTTACCGTTAAACCACAGTTTCGCTGTGTGTCTGATTAACATCATCTGCGTGCAGTTTGTCACTCTCTGTGATGAGCTTCTGCTGTAGGACTCCAAGAGTTTCTGTTCAGTGGAATCAGTGTCTAATAGAGGAGCAAAGTCAAGGCCCTTCAGGTTTTCCTTATGGGAACTTATTTCAGAAAAAATATGCGTGGTGGTTAAATTTTTTTTTTTTTTTTTTTCATCCAGTTTGAATTGTGCCATCATACATGTTTATCAATTTAAAAGTCAAGTCAAGAATGTGGCAGTTTGTTGTAAAATAGTAAAATACTAACTTGTCTTGCTTTCACCACGTTGGTCTTGGTGATCTATATTAAAAGGTATGGAGAAAGAATGTTAAAGGTGTAAGTAAAGTTTTGTTTTATATATACCCTTTCAGGTACACAAAGACACTTTACAAGCTAAAACAGAAATATACAAAACGGTACTTCGCCTCTCTACGAAAGAAAGTACAAAGTTGCATTGTGGGAAATGTCTTCTCACAAAGGAATTTATTTCCCACCTGCAGTTGTTTGAGGTTACAGTTGTGACTATAACAGTAATGGGGATAACAACTCGGGAGTCAAACCAATAGTGAACTTGGGTATTTTACTGTTCCTGTCACGTCGGTGTTGATTAAAAAAGATTCATCCAAAGAGAAACTGTCACCCATGGCACAGAGTGACTGCACCTCATTAAGAATTCATGTTAACACCACTTGATAGTAAATTACATGCCTTGGCATTCTATTACAGCTGGTATCTAATATTTATTATAACCAAAACTTCATGAATATATCCATACATGCACTGATGGAACATGACAACAAATTTACTCTGACTGGTTTGCTTACCTAATACATCCGAGAACATGGAGCTCAAGAAAAAGGTATGAAAATCACCTTGCAGAGATGTGCAACTCTCCCGAGATAAATAATTCATCACATCACCGTGGGGTAATACAGATTAGAACAGGCACTGCTTTTCATCTTGGCATGTTTAAGTATTGACTTTCTGACAACATACGGTGGATCTTAGCGGTTGATTCTCAGTTCTTGGATGTCAGATGTCACCACAGGTCCTCGTGTGCACCAGCAGGGAAGCCTTCTCTGACTGGATCCTGCTCTTCTACCGTACTGCTCTATTTGCACTTCACAGAAATTAAAATTTCACTAAAAAGTAAAGCCAAAAGACTGATGACAGTGATGGATTGTTATTCTACTGCTGTCAGCGCCAATCAATCAAATCAATCAATCATCAATCAGTCCTTTCAATACTGTTCAGTGTAGAAGGTCAAGGTGATTTCTACTGCTCAGTAACCCAAAATAATTCAGGCTGCCTGAGAGGTTGGCAGCTATCAGTCTTAAAAGTTTTCACTTCGAAGGACCATCCAAAGGTTTCTGAGTTAATGTGCATGTCTTATTGGATACTTTAAAACCAAAACCATATGAAATGAACGTACGACTAAATGACTGGTGACGGGGGCTATTTTTGCACGCTTGCTCTTCTGTGTCTGTGTGCGTGAGGTGATGTCCGGGTGAAACCAACCCCCCGTATCATTTTAACACTGACCTGCTCTGTCCTCCAGCGAGGTGCTAACACTAAACCTATAAGCCTTACTGAGTCACCCTGCCAGAGACAGTTTCTCCCCGGGGCCCTGCAAGGTGAAATCTGTCTCAACTCTGACCCCTTCTCCCTGCTCTAATCTCTCTATCTTTATCCATTCGTCCCCCTCTCTCCCTCGCTCTCTCTCTCTCTCTCTCCCTCCCTCTCTCCTCTCTGTCTCATCCTTGTTATTGTACTCTGGTAACGCCTCGCCTCGAGTTGCTTCATCCAGTGTTTCCCTCGGTGTAAACTTGGGTTGGGCGATTCCTTCTATTTTCATATCGTCCAGTTGTGGTTTTGATTTGATTGCCACGGGCGTGGCGGGAGTAGTAGCGGGTGGGGGGAGTGTTACGTCACAGCACGCGAGTGAAAATGCCAGCAAAGACTACATAGTCTAAGGCCCCTTTCACACATGCACTGCTGCCCTGAAATTATTGCCCGGAGGAGCTTTATGTGTGAACGCAAATGTCTGAATCAGTTGGCGCGGACGTTAAACAGATTTTTCGGTGCCAGCTTTCAAGTACAAAGCCTGTGAAATGTCCAGTTAGTAAGAATTAGAGCAGGTCACTGTCCGGAGAATTCACCGTGGGCGGGAGGGCGTGTTGATGATGATAATGTTGATGACGCTGCAAGATGTGTGGATGCTTCACACACTCGTTCTTCTTGCCCGTATATCTTTTACTCCACTGTTTTGATTTGATATTGTGGGATATCAGGGACATCAACACAAAAGCGGTCATCATTATGGATGAGTCCTACTCCTCTTCTTGTCTGCTCTGCCAACAATCGCCTGACACAGACAATCTCCTGTTGTGCGCTACATGTGTGAAAGGGCAACTCTGGATAATGTCCGGACTGGATTTTTGGGTATCCATATGCAAAACGTCGAAGAAAGTTTCAAAGAAAAAAGGCAACATCTTGTAATTGGGGATATTTTTGGGTATACCCAGATGCCAAATCGATTTTGATGTATCATCTAGGACTTTAACACAATTGCTTGTAGAGAGCTACAAGGTTAAATTATTTCAAAGTCATGTGAGTAAACATTTATAAAAGATTATGCGCATTTTATTTATGATACCTTAACATAAAAAAAAATCAGTTAAATGGCAATGTTTCCTGTGTTAAAACGTTTAACATTATTAAATTACCTTTAATATCACAATCCAAATCATATCCATTACTTGAGCTACAGAGCACAGAGCAAAGTCTTGGTGAGCGGGCATATGGAGAACGAAGATCGGGCTGAAAATCCATGATAAAGAGAGAGCAAACTGGTTTGTAATTAAATATTTGAAATTCACTCGTCCTGTCTGATCGGGCTTAGTGGTCGGACGTGGCGCTCCACCAAAAGCATCTCTGAATACACAGTAGGGGGCTTCAGAGATTATTGTTTTATAACATCTTAGTTCTGATAGTATATTAAAATGGCTTTAATATCAGTGTAGGAAAAAAAAACAATTATTGATCATTCGACACAATCACCAATCAGCACAAGTGCGTTCCATGATACACATTAGCGTTACGCAGATGATAAAACTGATGTAAAATTGGTGTTAAAACCTCGGCACAAGGATGAAGATTGGTTCATCACACACAGCACACACACAAAGACACACACTTGGAAGAGGAGATATTGGTTAATCCATCAGCATGAAGATGCCACGTCAACCCTGACCTTAGCATATGTGGACTGTGTGGATCAAGAGAGGGACAATAAGCAGCTAAGAACCAGAGAGAGGACGGAGGGGAGTCGATGTGAAGCGTAAGCAGGAAGAAATGGGAACACAAGCTGCATAATTACATGCAGTTGCTCTCCTCTTTCTCCCCCAGCTACAACTCTGCATCTCCAACAGTCTCTGTGGAGGCTGGTTGTAGCACTCCAGTCATGAGAGAACAGCGCGCTCCTGCTCTTGGGGCTCATTTCCACGATGCTTGCATCTCTAGTAGCGGAACTGGAGCAGATCAATCCCACCATCAGCACTGATATGGACACTAATGCATACTTATCGAGCATCTCCAGTAATAAACCCCTCTTTGGCATTATGATTGTTTCACCAAATAAATTGAGCTTTGGTGTGCAGGCGGATGCTCTATATATTTGTTCTGAAAGCCTGACATGCGACTGGAATCACACCCACCTCCCAGCAAGGAATTAATTATCTCCCTATGGAACATGTGAGGTCATTTTAATAACCAGTTTCTTATGGCGGCAGGGGGAAGGCGTTGACATTAGAGCCGATGGCATCCCGGGGGGGTCATTACGTATGGATGGAGGATGTGTGAAAGCAGAGACAGGGGAGGGACGGTGTGAATGAATGTCGGAGGTCTCGCTCGGCCTTCTCTAAGTGTCTCTTTTTAAAAATATCTCTGGGGAATCTGCCCCAAGGGAGGCCATATCTCCTCCTACTTATCGCTTTCTTCTTTTCTGCAATATAGCACACATTTGCCTGCATCTGCCTCACTCTGTGCAAACAAAATCATCCATCATCTCCATGGAGGCTGTGAGCGCTCCACGTGGATTTGCTAAATAAAAGCATGATGATCTAAAGGTCATGTGACGAGAGAGCTGTAACCTGTCAACAAACACAAGCACGCTGAGGCGCACGTACATGCCTCTCACTCACAAATATTGGTTTTGGCTCGGTGTATGCACAGTGCTGTGCTGAAAGAGAGCACGTGGCATACGCGCGCGCACACACACACACACACACATTCTTTCCTAGACAGATGAGCTGAAGGCTTCTGAGTGACAATTCTCGTTTGACTCAGGGGAGCCATGCCGAGGAGTCCTGCTGAGCGAATTGGCCCATGTCAAGAATGAGGTGTAGAGCTTATAGGAACACACCCACACGCACTCTTAATCACCTCCCGTAATGTGCACATGTGCGGAGGCATGCTGAGATACATCTCTTCTTCCTCAGTGATTCTGCCCCGTGCTCCAAATGAACAACAGCTGCAAGGAGTGCATTTCAAGATGCACATCTTGTGCTTCGAAGCACTTTTAAGGCCCCAGTATGTTTCTAACAAAGTGCCTCTTGGATCACGTAACAGTGTCTGAGTCCACCTTTCCCAAAGCAGATGTGGAGAGCAGTGCAGACAGAGAATCCCATTACGTACCCACTTTTATGTTACGGCTGGCCAGCTGTGAGCTCGACTCCAAACACTTTAATCACTTTTCGTGTAACACGATGAATGCTTTCGAACACTGGAAAGTGCTCCTTTTTCTAAAATTCTGCAGCGAGATGAAAAGTGTATATATACAATTGACTCTGAATCCCAGTTGGTAGCTACTGGTCAGAACAGTCATTGGCCAAACTACCACCAACTTCACTGAAGCACGCTTTGAATGGATAGTTAGTTCCATCGTTACATTCTAATGGTATATAGCGAGTCACAATGTCTCATGATGTGCTTTTCTTCAGAAAGTGAAATCTGTAAAGAAGCCAAAAACCACTGGTGTCAAAAGATGTCAAAAAAGACAAAAACAAAACGTCTGAAAAAATGCCTTAAACAGCCAGAGAAAAAAACATTCTTGTTTTGACTGTAGTTGGGTATAACTAGGCCCGTACTTCATTTGAGGAGGCATGTGGAGTGAGAGTTACCCAGTTTATGGTTTTCACTGACTACTTGGAAGAAAGTCTTGTTGTGAAGAGTCACCTTCACTCATACCTGTCCTCCTGGTGTTTACCTGTAGCTCCCTTGTCAAGAAAGGTACATTTGGTCTGCTAATTACCACCCTGGTTTGTTTTAACGGGCAAAAAAAAAAGTCAATGAGGTACTTACAGCTTTAATCACTCACTTAACATTCCAGTCGCTGCAACCCATGAGTCCATTTGTATTGCAAATGGACAGGCCTAAAGACTGTTTCATTAAGTGCACTGTCTTCTATCAAGCTCCACTTCCTGTTCCATTATTGGAGATCAATATCATGCTGGTGGGAGGATGGAACTGCATGTTAAGCAGTCCCACTCGGACCAATGGCCACTCACAAGTGGGACTTTCGCCTATGGGAGCAGGACCACGGAGACAGCATGAGTGATGTGTTGACAGTAGTTGGGTGGCGAGTGCTTCATTACGGTGTCTTCCTTAGTGGCAGCGTGTACCAACAGGAGCTCGGGTCCCACAGTCCATCAGATGGCTCTTGGGGAAGCCCATTTACATCTGTGACCACTGCCCGTAATGGCAGGAATTAATCACAGGTAGCAGATGAATACACGAATGCACAGACAGGACTGAAAGCCAGCCGAGCACATGTGATATGCCCAGAGTACACTGAAGCTCACGTTTCACACACGGTCTTAGAATTTATGCACGCACACACACACAAACCCTGACTGTAGAAGGGAATCTCTGTAGCTGCTTGTAATCTTACACAAGCAACGAGTGTTATATTCCCCCGAATGTGTGTGTGACTCATGTATGACGAATGGAGTCAGTACTGCAGGCTGTTGTCATGGTGGGCTCATGAGAACGCACGCTGGCATCGCCTCGGGGACAGCAACCTGTCCAACGCTTTCTCCGACTGGATGGCACCTGCGCTGACCAATGGGATGCATGAAACCACGGGGGGGTGGGGGGGGACCAATAGATTTTAGGATTGAGGGAGTATTAGCGTGCGTTTATAAAGTGGTCATGTCAGCAGTGATGTCCCAGATTAGATGGTTTTGAGCTGTAGAAAAGCCAGATACAGGGAAGGCACTTTACTGCAGGAACACAGAGGCTGTCACACCGAAATTTAAGCTAGAAACGGTTGACTGGCTCTGTTCATATGAGCAACAAAACTGCAATAGTTGGTGGTTCAGAGTGCTACTGATTAATAATTATAATTAATAATTAATAAACTTAAGAGATAAATGAATACCATAAATGACATCCTCCTTCTGTTGATCCTTTTTTTGTTTACATTATGAACCAATTGTGTGTGAATACATGTATAGATAGATTAGCTTAAATACTGTATATACCTAACTGTATTCCTGAATATAATAATAATCATATGGCATTTAAGTCATTTTGTTAGTTTAGCCTGAAAAGCATCAGTCTGCCTGGAGTGATCTGTACATTTAACCCTGCACTGTATGTGTGTGAATGACACATACCAGTGTGTACCAGGGGATGTGTTGTGAACATCCAATAAATCATTCATTTACCATGAACAGCACAACACAATTCTCTTAGTAGAGTAAGTGAGACATTCACAGGGGAAGGACAGTCTATAGTCAATTAGTTGGCCAACTGGACTCTTAGTCAATATCGCAGCCTGGTCTGTTTACTGCTGTGAAATTGAGACTAAACAGCAAAAAAGAGTTCCTCTTGCAGGTTATCTACGAACGGATATAACACTTTTTAAATCATTGTTATATTATCGTTGTGCACTGACTTTGAGAAGCAAGTGGTGGTGTAAGCTGGATGCTAACGGATCACAGTTGTAGTGAAGCTTGTTAACGTTTGCTAATTAGCACTAGTCACAAAATAGTTGAGAGCTGGGGCCAGTATTTGTTCAGGTATTTGGTCATAAACCAAAGTACTGAAAGAATCAGACGGTAACAGATCACTTAAGTTATTACAGTTCATCCAGAGGGGGACGGGAAAGTCTTCTCCACATTTCATGACAATGCATCCAAAAGTTGTTGAGATATTTCACTAAAAAACACATCTAACAGTCTCATGGGGGTTCTGGACTAAAGGTCAGGGGATGACAGATATCAGTAGGCTTCTTTCTCTTGGGATCACGACTGTCTGGGCCAAAATACCATCCGACCAACACTGCTTTGTGGAGGTGGAGCCATGACACTAGCAAGGCTAGAAAAACGGTTGAAATTGAACAACTCAGGGTGTATACAGGATCTTAACAGGTGTTATGTTTAACTTCAGGATCCCTGCGAATATCCTGCATCAGCCGCTCATGCAGCTCGTGCAATATCTCCGCTCTTCAACATGAGAATTTGAGTTCAAGCCGCTCAACAGTGAGCATCCATGCTGAAGTATCACTGAGGAAAGCACTGAATAGCTTCCTATTAGCTGAAGAGACACATTGGCATACTTCACATCTCTGAACTTCCTGCTCACACAAAAACATGTAAAAACATGCATATCATTTTGTAAGACCTTTAGAACCATTTCCAAACCTGTAATTCTGTAACTGTGGTTTGCGGGAATGGCATGCACATTATGAAATCAGATGTATGGCTGCATTGTATGTGGTTCTGGTAATGGAAACCAACATGTTGAAGCTAAGCAAGTACAATAGGGTTCCTGCATATACATTTTGGTATTTTGAAAAAGTTTTTTGGCTAGATCTTCTCATCAATTGAAATTTCCAGCTGTCTGGACAACAGATATAATCTGTGTAAAGATGATCTGAGGCTTTTTGCTGCCGGGTGTCCTGGTTGCCCCGCTTAGGTCGTGACACGCAGCACCATCTCGTGACGAGACAGTCCTCTTGGCTTCCTACCAACGCCCTGCAGACTGAGGCCATGTGTCTGCTCGCTTGTCTGTGAATAACTGCTCCTCGCTGCCTTTCGCCTTCACTCGGGTCTTTTTACTCTTTCTCCGTCAGCTGCTTCCTGTCTCTCACATCTCGCACTCTGTCGATTCTGCTCGTCTCCTCTGTACCGTGCAACCAAACTCTTGCACTTTTTCCCCTCTTTTATTCGATTGCCGTCATGGATTTCATGTTCTCTTTTGTGCTCATCCTCCTCAACAACCCTCTGTCCGTGTCTTTTCTTTCTCGCTCTTGCTGACACCCTGCAGTCAGGATGACTAGTCCAGCCAATGAGCGACCCTCCGCTTCCAGTGAATGAGGGGAAATAAATGCTGACCAATCATTCATCATTCCACCAAAGGGAGCAACTCTAAGTAACTATTCAACCAGCAGACTGCTCTCAGGACAACACTGGAAATCACTTCAGTTTCAGAACTCGACACGACAAAATTCACACTCAGAACTCTGTCAGCGGAAGACGACTCTTCTGCCAAAAAAAAAAAACAAATCTCCACATCATTTACTTCATAAACTGGCTGACATTTATTCACTCCATAATTCAAGAGTATTACAAGCCCTGGTGAGTCAGTAGCTTCGGGGGGGTTGGTTTAAACTGATCATTCGGACAGTCTCATATGAACCCATGCTGAACCTGTGGTTCTCAAAGATGTCCTGAGAAAACCCCAAACTCAGGAGTACGTCCTTTACTAGATGTGAAATCATGTTTAATACCATCTACAGAGCTGGTGCGCCTCTGTGGCTAAAACCCTCATCAATAATTGCTCATTCTGCGGCCGAAGAGGATGAGTTATTCAAACTAAAA
The DNA here is from genome assembly GCF_904848185.1 of Acanthopagrus latus. NCBI lineage: Eukaryota > Metazoa > Chordata > Actinopteri > Spariformes > Sparidae > Acanthopagrus > Acanthopagrus latus. The sequence continues at coordinate 24,850,675 of NC_051040.1, read as the reverse complement.
TACAAGACATGACAGCGTGTAAAATGATGCATAAATCATTGCTGCTGTGACCTTGCACAAGTGACTGGAATTTTTAAGGTTGTGAAATGACTTCATGCTTGACAGAGAGAGAAAGAGGAAGAGGAGAGGGGAGAGGGGATTGGAGTAAAGCTAAAAAGAAACGCGCTTGTGTAACGTGACGGCTTCGGAAGCAAACTTGACATAAAAGCGGGAGGGGAAGCGAGGGCATCAGCACTGAGAGGTACGCTGGACAACTGTGAGTGAAGGCATTGTGGACTTTAAAGGTGTGATGTCCTGACACTGCTCTGGATCCTCTGATGTCCAAATCCTCTGTGCGGGCTAATAGTGTCCCTCCTGGTTGCCTAAACCCCCCCATCATGTCACTCAGAGGGATTAAAGAAGCTAAAGCCTCTCTTTCCCTGCCATCAGCCACGTTTAGATCTCTGACAGGGAAGGAATCGTATACTGCATGTTTCAGCTGGTCATTTCAATACCGCACGGCGTGTACACACAGACGTAAAGACATGCACACAATGACAGAAGCAAGCAAGAACAGGTCCATCTCCATCTCAATTCAAACTTCACCACAGTCACTTGCTGCACTCCCACACCGACTCACCTTCCAATCATAGTAGAGTGCTGCTGCACGGCAGCCTCCAGGAGGCGCTCTAGGATGGTCCATTCTCCCATGGCTGGAGTTTGGAGGCATCCACTGGGCACAGGAAATCAGGTGGGGGGCTTCTCAGTCAGCGGGGAACCAATGCTAGTGTTTCAGTCCCTTTTTTTCTGAAACGTCAAGTCCACTTGTTGGGTGTAGATGAGGTAGGGAGTGGCTTTGGGTGGCTCGTCCTGTGTGTAAGAGGAGTAGAAAAGCAACCCTAATAAAGCTCAGTGGCGCCGCATTGCTGCCGCTGCGATCTTTTCTAGGTGCCGTCCAAAAACACACACAGCCTTATCTGCACCTGAGTTGGTCGAGCTGAAGCTTGCCTTTGTGCTAGCCGCACACACGCCCACCCTCTCGTTCGTGTGTGTGTGTGAGATTCTCTGTCCATGCACCTGCTCAGGTGAGCTCGTCTTGCCACCTCTCTCTTTGATTCCCACCTCTGGGTGCAACTGACCCTATTTACCTCCTAAACAGCTGGTCTCTCATATGTTCCCTCACCGACACACACACACACACACACACACACACACTCACACCTGGTCCAGCACACAGTGCCACCAGCGCTCATCTACTTCTACTGAGCTTCGAGGAGCAGCCATAGTTTGTGCAAACAGAAATCCATTACTCACACACTAACACTCCGCCCTCACACACTGGTTCTTTGACAGCATCTTGTAGTAACTCTGGGCGGGCTCAGGTCCATACACTCATGTGAGCCTGAGTAACCAGGGATCTGTGTCTCTGCTCGTTCTCTGCACCTCCATCCTCTTTGTTTCTTCCTCTTTCTCCTCTCCCTCTGCCCTCTCTTTCTTGCTAATTTTCGATGGATTCCTTCTCCTCCTCTCTGTTGCTCCTCTCCTTCTCCTCTGGTTTGGTTTAAGCAGCGCTGGACTGAAGCATCGCTCTCCTCCTCCTCCTCCTCCTCCTCCCCTCTGCTCGAAAACCGTGCAAGAGTCGTTGGTTTCTTCAGTCCTCCTTGTCCTCTCTGCCCCCCTCTCTCTCTCTGCGTTTCTGTCAGCGTGGTTTACGAGAGGCAGCTCTCCTTTCTTCTCTTCCCTTCATCTTGTTTTTTTCCTCCCTACTTGGTTTCTCTCTCTCTCTGCCTGCACCCTCCACCTGCCTCCGTCTCTCTCTCTCTGAGCCAGTAGGCAGCCAGACCGAGCGTGTGTCTAGAGGATTAGAGAGAGGAATCATCTCTCTGCTCCTCCCCCCTCTCGCTCCCTCTCACTCACTCTCCATCACTGTGTTTATCCCCCCTCCTCCTCCTCCTCCTCCTCCTCTTCATCTCCTACTGCTCCACCACCAACAACACCACACAAACCCCTCTCCACTCCTCTTTCTCACAGCACATTGCTCATGATTTTGTTCTCCGTCAGTGTTTTTCCTCCTCATCTCCTGTCCCTTTGCGTGTGCGCACTGAAACCAACTGTAACAGCAATGATCTTTGCTGTTTACACACACACACACACGCCCACTTGTGCACACACACTGTGTGCGTGTGTGTGTTAGAGAGAGAGAGATGGAAATGGAATTAGCGACAGTCATCAAGATTTAGAGTAATTTGCTCAGAGGATGTGCTCTCTCTCTTACACACACACACAGTTTATAGTAATGAAAGATCTTTATTTTCATAAGCAATGAATCTGTTGACTATTTTTCGATTATCTAATTAAAACTGAATATTTTTGTAAGATAAATTACATATAGCTCTATATTCCAACTAACATCACTGTTACAGACAAGTCTTTGGTCATTAAGCCATGTCTTCCCCACGCTTATACAGAACAAAAAGAAAACACATTTTCTGGTGCCCCTGCACACTTAATCCCATCAGGACAGAGAACTCCATGAGGAGGCACTCTAGCCTGCTTGAGGAGCACACAGATAGCAGGGTCCTCCTGTTCTGGACTCGTGCCTTCACCGGCTATAGAGGTGGTGTAGGGATGACGTATTTTTGGAGGCCAACCCAGAAGTCAGCATCGCCTCGGTTCCATCAGAAAAAAAAAGCCTATGGGAGTTTTTAATTGGATTTTGAATAATCACCGAAAAATAAACTGTGTGGCAAATGTGAGTTCATAATACGTGTGTTTTGTTCAGCAAAATAATTGCCATGGATGAACTCCGATTTAGTGATTTTTTTAAAGCATAAATAATGGCACATTTATTGATGTATTTTATGTCATAGAACAAAACATGTTAATATCTTAACCCTGTGGCAGCCACAGACCTAATTTCAGGCATTTAGCCGAAAACCCAATCATAAAGCCTGTGGACTTTGAGATGAGATGATTTCCAGCAGTAATTAATGCAACATTCACACGATGTTGACAAGGATGAGAACAGGACAAACATCACTGACTCCCACGGTGAGTTCTCACGCGTTATTCCAGATATGGTAGATATTGTAAGTGTGAAATATTCCTAATATTTGCGACTCAGAGTTACAAATCACGGCTCACATGAACAGATGTTTCCCACCCAGCTGCTCATAATGAGGGTTTAAATGATGAACCGTGCGAATGAACAGAAGGAATTGCCTGCACACTAACTCCATGTTTATTAACTACAACGTTTTGATCCCGCGTGGATCTTCACCAGGTCAAACTGTGATGAAGATTCAAGTGGGATGGAAACGTCTTTATTAAACTTGTGTGGCGCTGAGTAAGTGTGCAGGCGTTACCTTCTGTCCACTCACATGACTTACAGGTGTAAGCCTTGCACCTTCATGATGTGCATGTAACCAACCTCTTCTTCCACTTCAACAATTAAATGAACAATGCATTCTAAATATATTAAATAATAATAATATAAATATAAATAAAGAATGCTTCCAATTAATGAGACCTATACACACTATATGCATTCCTCTATGGTGGAGCTTGCGGGGATGCTCGTGACATCAGCAGTGTGTCCCCATGTGCCCAATCACAGTATCTGTTCATTAAAGAGGTGAGACAGTCAGGGTGACACTCAGTAGAAGCAAAATGCCAGTCACCTTGCAGCCAACAAGCTTAGGGATCACATGACAATGCTCTCTCACACATTGATATACCCACAGCAGCATCTCCGTGCAGTGCAGCTGGGTGTTTTAGTGGCTTCCTCTGTCACTCTCCAGCTCCCCAGACCAGTGGAGTAGTAATCTATTCTAAAAGAGGTAATGAGCGACTGCACACACGTAATCCACCCTACCCCATGCCAAGACAATCTGGCAGCACCGTGTCTCACACGTGAACGGAGTAAGGCAAAAGGGAGTGAAAAAAAAGGAAAAAGAAAACACAAACGACTCAGATGCAGTCTGCCTCCGTCTGGCATGACTGATCATACAAGATAACACATAGTTCTCCAATCTATCTCCATCTAATATAGTTCTCCAAGCTCCGAATATGCTTGGAAGGTGACTTTTAGCTCTTATTTGGCTAAAAAATACAATTCTCATCTATTGAGCTCCATGTTGTTATTTATGGTAATGGGTAATATGGGTAACATGTCATGAATTGCCGGTGCAGACAGTAATGGTCACTCACAAAAGTGAGTCCTGTAGAAATCAGCCCTAAAACACACAAGTTTGTATTTTTGCACTTCCAGTTCCCTTATTTCATATTAAGTAGGGGCTTTTTAAATGGGTTTTTGGTTAGATACCTAAAATATGGGCTGTGGTTAATACAAGCTTAAGAGATCTTATTAAGAGATGTATCAATTTATAAGAACGTGTGTATAGTTTAGTTGGAATTTTAGTAGTGGAGCTGAAATCATATGACTTTTGTGTAATTTGTTTATAGCCTTGTGTTAGCCTCTATCAATAATATTTGCATTTCCCTTCAAAAAGTAGTGTTCATTAAAGACTATCTGGCTAAGTTTGCTACAGAGCAATGTGCAACAATCCAAAATTCGGTAGAAAAATCGTATAGGCTGTTAGTTGAGGAAAACTGGATATAGTTGACTTCCCGGTTGACCTCAAAAAATACATCTCACTTCACTTTGTCAACAATCCGTCCATCATCACTGGGTTTAGGATCAAGTATCTGCCTTCAGTCTTGGTCCTTTTAGTGTTAATTCACAATAACTAGCAAGCTCACAGGCTAACCTAAAATGCTAAACATTATCCCTGCTTAACCATCAGTGTGTTAACAGTGTCATTGCATGTTATTGTGACATGTTATCTGCCTGCATGGCCGTGGCTTTATTTTATCTTATTGCACTTTAAAATCTTGCGGTTATTTCTTTTTTATACAAAGTCCGAGAATGTGTGCGCGGGTTACAAAGTGGAAAGGCAGATGTACCCAAGTCAGTTTCATCAGAAAAACACAAATTAAAGGCGTTGCATATTGGTATGAGTTGTAACAGGGTACACTGCTGGGGGACTTGCCTTTGAACCAGCATTACAAAGTCTGAGACTTTAGAGTTAGCATGACCTGGATAACTGAGAACATTCATCAACATCTAAAAATGCATGGAGGGCCTTTGTAAGGGACTCAAATTAGCTTCACCTTCAGCATTGAAAGCCATATATTATACCGGAGTGCGTATTAAATCCTATAAGTAGAAAATTAATGGATAAGGTTCCCTGGGGACAGACTGTGGCTTTATGAGTCTGTGGGTTAATTCATCAGCAGGTATTTGGCATGAAAATGCTGATAAGCTGCTGAGATGGGAGCTGGTCCAAGGTCCACTACACACTTTGCCTTAAAAGGAGGGAGGGAGCAACTGATTCAGGAGGATAGGTGGGTGGGGGGCTTCTGAGGACTCTGACACTAAAAGATTACATTTTCACACTGATTAACGGATAAGCAGCTTTGGCGTAGCTCCAGGGACCATGGGGCAGAGGGTGTGTGTGTGAGTGTGTGTGTGTATGTGTGTCCTTGTTCACACCAGCAGGACACTGAAGGCAATTATGGTTTTAAGCCAGCAGGTTGGAATCAATTATCACATGCCAACTTCCTCAAACCCATCTGTCTGGGGCGTTTTTTCCCCTATCCAAGACGAAAGAAGTGATGAATCTCCTTCAATGCAAGTCCACTTAATCAAGTTATCTAATTATAGGGATTAATAAATGCATATACTTTTAAGTTTCTGCTCAACTTTTTAATTATCATCCAATACTTTTTGTTCTGCGATAATCTGGGTGTCATGACATCTAAAGCAGATACACAGAAGCTCAAGAGATTTGAGAAAAGCTGAATGAGTGGAGGTTTAAGCTGTTGTAGTTCTTCACCTGAAGCAATCTCAAGAATAAACGTCATCAAAATGATGACATTTCTTGCCAAACAGAATGTTATATGAAACATTACCTTAGAGATATTTTATTGCAAATGCAAGAAATGTAGGATACGTTGCGTGGCTAAGACGTTTGATGTTGAGCCACAAGAGAGCCTTGAGAAATATCAGATGTACTGAAAACTGACATAAACGTGGCCAATATCCCTACAGCAGATAAACACTTCATGAGGCTGACCCTGTTACTGACCTAAGCTGTAGGTCTTTACTTGTGTATAAGCAGAGTAGTGACACACTGACACTTGGCCTCAGCAGACACAACTGTATACAATAAACCTTGGAAATTTCCTGATAGGTGCCAAATTACATAACACACATCAACATGTCATCATCTGACTCAAGTGTGAAAGGTGATATTAAGCATGTAAAAGGCACAGACGCTAGTACAGAAAATACACCACACTTTTCATTTCAGTTTATGTAATTGATGCGAAATGCATTTATTGGCAGTTGTTATCATCGGAAAGGGTCAAAGGGGCCTTCAAAAGTCATTACATTGTATATACACAGTTCCATTATGTTGCATTTGTGGCTGTAAATGCTGCCCAGCTTCTTGTGTTCAGCTTCTGTGGTCTGTGGGTCATCACTAAGTGATCTCTCTAAAAGCCCTCTTCTCCACATACTTCAGCTTGTGTCTCCTCTTGAACCTGAGAGAAAGGAGAGGGTGGTAAGAGAGAGGCCGAGAAGCACATTTTAAAATCAATACACACCTTATGAACGTGTCTATCACTGTGAGCCTTTAAGGAGATGTTACATAAGAGCAAGGCAGAGGTCCTTACTTGGCTCTTTCTCTTGGCTCGATCAGGTTCCTCTTCTGCAGACTCTTGAAGCGGTCCTTGAGTACGCTGCCCTCTGGCTGCAGAGGCGCGGCATTACAGGAGGTGAGAAGGAGACAAGCCCAGACAAATACATGTGAGTCGTTTGTCACTCTGCTCTGACTGACTGTGCAATTCCCACCCAAATTAAACATCCCCATTTACACCATAAAGGCTTAATTAAGTATTATTTCAAGACATAATGGCAGGATATAAAAGAGAAGAGCTGGAATTTTCAATTAGATCATATGAAATGGAAATGATCCCTGTGGGGTAAAAGTGGGTCGCAGCAGTATTAGAGAATAGGATAAAGCTTAGAATAAGACAATACAGAGTGCTCAAGACAATACAGCGACTTAATGAACCAAAACTCATTACAGATAAAGACTATGTGTCCTCACTGGCAAAGGTCAAAGTGGATGAGCAAGCAAACATTGTAACAGTGGAGTACCTTGAGTCGTCGCAAGGAACCGGCCAGCTCGTCGCTCAGCTGAACCTCCATGTCCTGAGCCTGAAACCTGCAAACAAGGATCAACATGTTAACAGCCATTTCCAGAGGGAACATACACATTGCCAGCTGCTGCAGTAACCCCAAAGTGAAGACAAACATTAACACATTTGTCTCAATTACTGGAGGTTACAAAATGACAACCGGTGAAAATAATTGCACCAGGCATGTATGCTCATGTCCACACATTCTGCAATTAAAGTGAGGAGCATAAGTGGTTATTCCAATGAGTCAAATTTTACATTAAAGATGCTAAGACAAAAAAATGTTCGAGGGAAAACATCATTTGTGTTACTGAACTCATTTTTGGAATTACATTACTATTGGCTTTGCTTTTTCATGTTCGACACATTTTGTTTGTAGTTAATGTTGGACTTCTAGACCAACATATTCCCACACACTGAAAATCTGCATAATGTTGATGTTCCTCTCTTAGGTTAAACCTCAGTGACATCTAGTGGTGATTCAGTGATTTCTACAAGACGCAACTAGATTTAAACTCAACCGCAGGAGCAGTTTCAGCTCTGTAGATACTACAGCAGGTTTAAAAGAGCATGTAATTTTTATTCCAGACAACATAATAAACTTGTCCTAAACCTTAGACTGCAGCTAAGCTTTTGATCAAAAATAATCTTGGGAATACAAACCTTGCATGTCACATGAACTGTTTGTAGCACTAACGGGGATCTCCACCTGTTTTAAAGTCTTATTAGTCTTATAACTTGAATGTTTTAATTTTTTTTTTTTTTTAAAAACTCTCAACAAACTGAAGATGTGAAGTCTAAAAGAAGTGGGCATTTATCAGGCAAGGAGGATCTTAAAGCACACTGAGTTGCATTAAAGAAGTGTAGGATCTGGGGTTTTAGGACCTCGACTACATCCTTAGAGCCACAGCCTTATCAATTCTGATCATTTTTGGACTGTGTCTAATCCTCTAGCTTAATGAAAGTGCAACTCTAAACTACTGGAGTAGCCATTTAACATGTGGAAGCACAGAGGAGGATGATTGGAGGTGTGTACTTGAGTTTGCCGAGGCGTCTGGGTTTAGCTTTCTGGGCCTCCTGATTGGCCTTGCGTTGTTGCTGTCTGGTCTTGGTTTTCTGGTCCTGCTGTTTGATGGAAGCCTTTATGGAGCGAAGCTGGAAGAGCTGCTGCTGCTGGTCAGTCTGCTGTTTGTTGGCCAGCCGTTGCTGCTCCTGGGGTGGGAAGAAGTGGGATTGTCAGATGGTAAGTGGAGCAATAACAATGTGACCACTAGCTGAGAGCACATGCCAGTATGACTGACTTCCAGAAGCTGCAGCTTTGTTTCATTATGAACAGTCTACCAACTGTGGATCAATCTGAAAATAAAAAGCACCCTGTTGAGTTTTACTATTTTAGAATTATATTATATGAATGAACTTCATTATTAATCTATTCATTAGTTTCTTGATTTACTGTCATGTTCTAAAGATACTCTATTTTTCCACTGTGATACTGTACATTAGTATTACATTGTATATTAGTACTGATGAGTGTATATTGATTATTTTACATTGTACATCTTCTGTATTTCATTTGTTATTATGATCATCATTATTATCACCATTTCTTATATTCTTGTGATTTTCTACATATTTATGTATCTTTTTAACTTTAGACCTCTTGTTTCATTGTTAAACAGCATTCACACTGGAAAGCAAAGAACAAATTGTATAATTCAGGACTTATTTTATTTCTTTTTTTCAACTATGCATATGACAGTCAACACTTTGTATTTAAATGTCTTGATTTGTCCAGCCCAACAACACCCCAAACCCCAAGGATATTTTTCTATCCTGCTGCATTACTGAAAAAGTCACTGATATATTTTCTTCAGACCAAATAAATCAAGAAATCCATCAAGGGCTACTCTTCAAGTTCAGGATTTCACCTTATGGAGTCCTCAACACAACATCTTGAGACCCGGACACAAAATCAAAAATGAATGAAGGTACACCAAATCTAAGTCAACACTGCATCAGCTTCAGGTGGGAGAAGAACACTAGGCTCCTGTATGAACTTTCTCCCACTAGGGGAATATTGCTGGCATGCAACATGGGGTTTTGTGCAGCCAGGCGGCGGGGGTGGTTGGCTGGGTGTAAATAGCTGGATAGCTGTTGTTTGACCTTTTTTATTTGATGCTTTGTATTAATTAACCTCTTGATAATTCTTGCAATGTTAAGTTTAAAAAGGGTGACTTTCAAAATGCTTCATTACATTCTTAGAAATATTACATTTTCTAGATGAGTGGAATCACTTCTATAGATAGAGGGAGATGTTTGTTTTGAACTAACCTTAACATTGAAACAGTCCGACCTTCCCATGAATGTGTAATTACTTATGTAGTTAAAAACACTGAACTAAAACATTTTGTTAGTAAAAGTCCTCAAAGTGAGTTGCGCATGACGTGTGTTCGTACCTTAATTTTGATTGCTTTCTCTCTCTTCCTCTGCCTCTCAGTCTTCTTAGCTGCCAGTGTAATGGCTCCCACTGCTACATCCTCCTCTTCCCCCTTAGAAGCTGCAGTCTCTTCTTCATTTTCTTCTTCCTCTACCAGGCCTTCCACCTGCTCTTGTAAGATCGTCTCCTGCAGAAACATACATTTGGTAAAATACGAGTTTCAAACTTCCACAACCTTAAAGACACACCGAACACGATGGATGAACTAGCACAACAACTGCACCTCTGTTGCTGTGTCTTCTCTGTTGACAGCCAGCTGTCTCTCTATTTTGGTTTCATCCTTTTGCTTCTTGACCTCCACCTCGTGGGCCTCCTGCAGCAAGGCCTTGGTTCACAGAGACGGGGAGGAGAAGAAAGTCAGTTGTCACATTACAGTAAGATTCAATACAAACTTCATAAAAACATAAATCATTTAGATTTAGTCAGAACTTATGTTATGTTCTGCATGTGTACTAGACAAGCTTTAGCAGCACTGGCTAATAATGTAAGTATGTAAAGTTTGGACTTACTTGATGGGAGAAGAAGTCTGGATTGTAGGATCCTCCAGGAGCGATCACTTCTACAGCAGGAAGCACAGACGGCTTCTCATTCAGCCTCTCTGGTCGCTGAAAACAGTGACAGAGCCATATTACACTCAAACCCACAAACTAATATAAAAGAATCTAAGTTCGCTGCTGACAGCTCATTAGATTAAATTAACTATAGAAGTGTTTACTTTTTAACCATAAAAGAGACATTTATTCTCACCTTGACAAGGCTCTTGCGTGTCTGTTGAAGGTACCAGGGATCAGCTGCACTTTTTGCTACATAAAAAAAATGGTTTGAAATACATGAGCATTAATATATGCACTACAGACAGCTGATCAGGACCTGACAGCAAACACAAGACTACGACTATGGACGAATAGGCCCGCATCTAGCAATTTAGAAAATAAAAAAAGCCCTGATGGGTTCCTTGTTTAGATAGTTAGCAGACACAATGGGTTTAATTTAGCTTAACGAATGTTTAAAAAATGCATCTACGTGCATTGTGCCCACATAAAGGCCCTAAATATGTTTGCTTGTGAACACACTGCATCCCAAATGAAGCTTAGGTATAGCAAAGGGCAATGCACATTGTAGGTTAATGTGTTCTTAAATTGTTATGGATGATTAACATTTCTATTTTGAATCTGTACTTTCAGTTCTGTGTATCCTCAGTTCCCAGATGGCTGTTCACACAACAGTCGTCTGAGCTCCTGTGTGTTGACTTCACATTCCCATGAAGGAAATACTGGGAGCGCAAGGATGGGATCATCACTGGAAAGACATATACCGATGTGGCACTCACACTCTTGCCCCCATATGTCGTAGTATTCCCTGTCTGGGTTGTTGTTGGCCTCTGCCTCCGCCTTCTTCTTGGCCGTCCTGTCGACCGGCCGTCTGTTCAGCAGCTGTTTCCGCCTCCGTGGCACGATGCCTTTGGCTGCCAGCTGCTCGGCCCTCTGGGCACTGCGACGGAGCTTCTTGGCATTAGGTTGCTGATAGGCCAGCACACTGGGGGGGGAAGGCAAAAGAGGTTAATAGTGGTTATGTGAGGCAGGAGGAAGTCAAAGAAACATGAGCTATGATGGAGAGGAGTTAAAGCAAAACCATCAGCTAGCATATTAGAAGTTTAGGCCTATTTGATTTGACATTTTCTGCTTCATGATGAATGTTTGCATATCCTCAGATCCCAGGACACCATTTACACAACAGTATCTTGAGCTCCTATGTGTTGTCTTCACATTCCCATGAAGGAAATACTGGGAGCGCAAGGATGAGATCATCACTGGACATACTCAAACATAAATACAAACATATTGTAGGCTACTTTAAGAACTGAATCCTACTGTAATAATATAATTCAAGAGTAAAGCATGAAGGGCTGTGATGGATACCTACTCTTTAGGTGGTTGAACAAGGGAGTCGTGCTGCAGGATCAGGTCTATCCTCAGAGGACGAGACGCCTTCCCTTTCCTCTTCCCCACAAGAGGTACTTCTACTTCTTCAGAGGAGTAAAAATGAGTTTGATTCAGTATCAGGCATACATTTATATATGTATGTATCTATACAACGATAGAAAACAACCAGCGAACTGGACAGTGTAATATCTTTCTAATTTACATGAATGTATCTCTGGGAAATGCAGGACTACGAAAGTTTTCATGGCCAATCTTTTTTTTTTCCAACTGGAGGACATTTTAACTCGGTTGTGCAGTGACATATTTACCTTTCTGTTCGGGTTTCTTTGGTTGTCCAACATCCAAAAAGAACAAGCTGTCATCTGACTTCTCAGACAGCAGACCCCTGAAAAAGAAAAAGATGCCACGTCGTCATATTTCAGACCCTGCAGTTGAAGATGCAGCTTCCCCCCCCATATTGTGCTCTTTAAAACAACTACTTTCACTATAGATTAACTCATCAACTGCTTTCAAGTAATGTAATGTACAAAAAGTCAGACAATAGTAAAGAAAATGCCCATCACAAGGTTCATCTTCAAATAGCTTGTTCAGACAACAGTCCAAAACCCTAGTCATATTAAATAAAGCAAATCCTCATATTACAGGTCTACCAGCAAATAATTACATTTATGCTTGATAATAGGTTTTAATAGTTTTTGAGTAGTCAAAATTGTTGTTCTTTAAATTATATCTATTGTTGAATGGTCATTACAGTACTGACACCCTCTTAATTTCCTCGAAAGAAAAAAAAACCTGAGAGAAGGATTGCACCATTTTTTGGAGTTCATGTAAAACATCACAAAAAGTGTGCAGCTTAGTCAATCTTTAACAGGCAAGCAAAATGACCATGAGACGCTGCTGGACCTCAGTTTAAACACTAGTTAACTGTGACACTGTGTAAATCAACGAGACTGGTGTGTTTTGAGAATAGCAAGACTTCTTAACAAACAGGGCGGACATGACTGTTACAGGGTTTTTAACCCCCTCGAGAGACGTTCGTCCGTGCGTGCGTGAAAGTGGAGACGACAGACATACAAACATGAACAATAAAACATCAACCAAGCGCCCTGCGTCGGATTAACATGTCTTTTTTAGTTTAATGTGAACAACACCGTTACCACACGTCCAGTCCTCCCAACATACGGTTAACTAAACTCACCCTGTGGTCCTCTCCTGGTGTCTGACGTCTTGTAAAAAGTCCTCTACATCATTAATGTCACTGTGTTTGTTCCAGCTCTTCTTCTTGTTCTTATTCACACGTTTTCTCCGACCACTGGCCGAGTCTGCTGAACTGGAAGTGGACTTTAAATTGAGAAAGCCTGGTTGTGAAGCTACCACGCGTTTCAACCTCCTGGCCGACGCCATGTTGGAGGACTGAAGAGAAACACGTTTCTTCTTCTTTTGTGTTGAGGTGACGGCGGTAGCGCCACCTGCTGGGCTGACGGTGTAAGTGCTATAAAAGCTGATTACATGTGAATAAAAGTTCAAACTTGTTTGTTTTTTACACTGTATTATATTTTATAAGGGTATGATAATAAGTTTTATTTATAATAGAATGCGTATATTTACATCGTTTTGTGTGATACGCAGAACTAAAAGTATTTGGGGGGATTTAACGTGATCATTTCTATAAATAAAACAAATAAAATTAATAATGTGATAATTAACTAAAAAGTCAAACAGAGTGATTGTCACTCACTGTATGGTCTCTCTCTGATACGTACACTGCTTTAGTTGTCTTTTTGTCTTTCCGTGTAAAATACATTCATTTCATTTAAAGAAAACAAAAAAATGAGCTAAACTAGTAAAACGGTCAATAATCAGGATTGAGAAAAACTTGTTGAACAACATTTCAAGTGAGTGTGATCTTGTGATTGTTTATCATGTTGCTGCATGTATGTAACATGTCCCAAATGCATCATGGGAAACGTGTCTCCTGTTGCTTTCCTATGTTCTTTTTCCTTTTTTTCCTCCCTTCGTTTTATAGCGAGAACAACGCTTTAGAGACTCAAGAATAAATTCCCCTTTTTGAGCTGCAATCTCTCAGTAAGTTTTCAGAGGTAAGTATCACCATTTCCATAAAACTCCATTCTATCTTTTAATGTTACGTTAGTCCTCGGATGGACGTGTTTTTTCGTTTATTTTCGTTGAAAAAGAAAACGCAGAGCAGTCGAGCTATTATCTGCCTGCTCGGGGAGTCGGGGACCTAAAAGGCATTTGTGGTCTGGTCGAATTTGACTCGGAAATGCGCCTAAAGTGAGGGGTCATCTGCCAAAATATTGTTCATCAATTGATCCCTGACATGTCTAGTGTCGTTTACAAAAACAATATTCCACTTTCGTGCCGCGGTTTTTATATTCTTCCGTCGTTTTTATCATCACCCTCATCGTTTGCTACAACGATTTTTCCTTCCCGTTTACATTCTTCTAGCCAGCAGCCAGCCATCATCTTTAGGTCTGTTAGTTTGCATACACCGGACAGCTGACGTGGGCGGAGTCGCCTGGTTTAAATCAAAATAGCTTATTCTGAATAAAAAATCAAGGCTTGTGTGCAACCGGGCAGCACGTTGTAAAGAAACGAACAAACCCACGTTCAATGCGCAAGAGGCGGGTTTTGGCTGGCAAGCATCGTGATATGATTGGTCTAAAGGTTGACAACATCCCGCCCCTGATGCTCTTCCACCGAATATGATTGGTTAACTCGATAAAGAGCTCTGTTATGATTCGATGCCTTCGCTGTCGTTTGTAAGACAGTCGTTGCATAAGCTGCCTCGAATATAACTTGGAAAAAAAACAGAAACTTCTGATGCAGATTGTTTTTTTCATAACCTTCTCCCACTGGAAAGTAAAGTCTGTCACTGTCACGTTAACACAAACATATAATAAATGTCAGAAGGGAAAATGATATCCATAATTTTGTACCTTTATGCGGTAGACATACCTCTTTTGTAATTAATTTACCAAAGCGAATTTTATCATGTGCCCTCAGGTGATCTTTAGTAGCCATGGCCCGTACCAAGCAGACTGCCCGTAAGTCCACTGGAGGCAAAGCCCCACGTAAACAGCTGGCCACGAAGGCTGCTCGTAAGAGCGCCCCTTCTACTGGTGGTGTCAAGAAGCCCCATCGTTACAGGTGAGAGGTTACATAGACCATCTGTTTGAGTTGACAAATTAACACCTCAAGAGACACTATAGTTTTCTAATCTTTAATGTATATTTGGATGTTAATTTAAACTCATCTGACTGCAGATTTACTCAGTAGTTTTTCTTCCAGCAACTAAAAAATCTCAGGGACCTCATGTAGATATCTTATTAATGCTTTTCACTCTCTTGGCGAACAGTAGTAACTGTATTTTTTGCCTGTTACGTGGAGAACATTATAGAAAATGTCCGAGTGTAGTTGATATTCTGTCTCTCTGAGTCCTAGTCGTAGAAAAAGACTGAGACTGGTGTTCAAACACTCAGTTGAAGCTGAAAGATTCATGAAGATGACAATAGGTGCACAAGGTGAAGAACAACTGGTTCTCCAAGAAGCATACCATGAATTTGTGTAAGACTGGCCTTATCAGATGCTCCCAACTCAAACTTTGTAAAGTTAATATTTTCCATCCTCTCTCTAGGCCTGGTACTGTGGCTCTGCGTGAGATTCGTCGTTATCAGAAGTCCACTGAGCTGCTGATCCGCAAGCTGCCCTTCCAGCGCCTGGTGAGAGAAATCGCCCAGGACTTCAAGACTGATCTGCGTTTCCAGAGCGCAGCCATCGGAGCTCTGCAGGTCTGTGTTACAATCAAATCCACAATATCAACTCAAAGTTTGCTAATGAGTGTTTATTGGTGAATCCCAAGGGAACATAATTATTATATTTTAAGGGACCAAACAATGAATTTAGCTCCACTGACAGCTGGTGCATTTCCTGTTTCCCTTCCCTGCAGGAGGCCAGCGAAGCCTACCTGGTGGGTCTGTTTGAGGACACCAACTTGTGCGCCATCCACGCCAAGCGTGTCACCATCATGCCCAAAGACATCCAGCTGGCACGTCGTATCCGCGGGGAGCGTGCATAAAATGTTTTCTGTTTTGTTATACGCTGTCCTCTCTCCCTCCACCACTCTTTCTATCCATTTCCTTCCTCTATACTTAGTTAGTAGTTTGGTTTGAGGTTCTATATATATATATATCATATGATTGTGATAACCGTACATTGTGTGATCATGTCTTCTTTGGTGCTACTAGTAGCAGAGTTTCCTTAGAGATATCTTCATGTATGTTTGAAATTTTGAATCACATTTACACTCCTCACTTCTGACTAACTAGCTCAAAGGAATGCCTTGTTATGAATAAGGTGTTTTTGCAAGCCAAGAATATGTGGTATCTGAGCTGAGCATAGGAAATAGCATTAAGGTTGAGACATTTTCATCTTCAGACAGACATATACATTGATATAATGGGTCTTCTTAGTTTCTCTCTTTTTTTTTTTTTTATAGAAATTTGTTGTATAAGTAGTGATTATTCCTTCTTCTTTTTTTACATTAATGGTGTATTTCTACTGTTACTGTTTAATGTATCACAATTCCTAAGTTTGATTCTGGTTGTCAATTCGAAACGTCATTGTTCCATGATGACACTGCATTTTCGGCAGATGACAAGCGGCATATATGTAGCAGACCTATGTTGATCATATTTTGATTTTTAGCCACGTTATTATGTCCAGGTAATGTTTTGACTTTTTGTTCCTCTCTCAGGTTGACATGATAACCTAATTTTTTTCTACGGTGTGTTTGATTTATGTTTTCAGTCATTTTTAAAAAGCAAAATATTTGTACTCCGGAATTCACATACAAACATAATAAACAGATTCTTGTGGTTAAGTAAGCTGT
Source organism: Acanthopagrus latus (assembly GCF_904848185.1). Taxonomy (NCBI): domain Eukaryota; kingdom Metazoa; phylum Chordata; class Actinopteri; order Spariformes; family Sparidae; genus Acanthopagrus; species Acanthopagrus latus. The sequence goes on along the minus strand of NC_051040.1, from coordinate 24,834,078 downwards.
GTGAGTGCATATCAGTGTCAAAAGGGAAAAAAAACAGGGAGAGAAAATTAATTTGTTCATCTATAGTTATTTTTTCAAGAAAATGTGTAAAACATTCCTTGATTCCAGCTGCTTAATTGTGTGGATTTTCTTGTCTGTTGTGATTGTGAACTGAATTTTGGGATTATTGGCTGTAAAAAAAAAAAAAGGAAAGGATAGGGAAAAAAAAGAACGAAAGAAAATTCACATGTGTACTTTAGTCAATTTAAATTCTTTAGCTCACTTTCAAGAATAAATTCTGCATACTTTAACAAAAAGTTTCAGTAACAATGATACTGAGTATCTGTAGGTAGGCTGTATCTGAAATTCATATAAAATCTTTGAGCATACTTGCTCTCAATAACCCATTCCTGCTGACAAGAATACTGATAAAAAATAGGTGTATTTAAAATTTCACAATACATTAAAAACATTCCCCTGCCTTTTTCTGATTTCTTTTCTGGAGTAAAAATAGGTCCCACGCATAAATTAAGCAGTTGTCACATAATTGTTATCCTTAATAACTTTTCCAACAACCACTGAACAGTACGACTTCAGCGCTAAATGTCAAACTTTCGGTTTGAGCGGTCACATTCGTTTTGAATCTACGTGGAAACAGGCGACACGGTCCAAAGAGCAGCACCACATCTGTCTTTCCGCGTCTACGGGCCAAAAATTTAAAGCGCCGATCTGCTCGATGAATATTATAAAGTCGCGGTCACACTGATCACCTCCTTGCTGTCCAGAATGTATCAAACTGATAAAAGTAACCACAGATATGTTGTGAACACTGTTGCATTGTGGGACAGATGATTGACGCGGCGGCCATTTTCCCGCTGGACGCTGCTTCCCATTGTGGATACGAAGAAGAAAATACAGACAAGCGAAACATTTCTCACGACTTCTACTCACTTTTCCCCCAGGTAAGCCTCCCGAAATGTGTCACTGTCGCTGTGAATTAACTTTGTATTTTTTAAGTTGTATGTTGTTTAATTTGTGGGTACATTTAACAGTGAAAAACCTCTATTTTCGTCGACTGGGAAAATAACAAACACGGCGCTCGAAACGACAGTGAAATGCAGTCTTTACTGCAGCCGTACAGATGAGCTGAAATTCTGTTTCAAATTATGCGCCCGTTCAGCTCGGTTCTACGCGCTCGTTAGGGACCGTTCGGCTTTCCTCTCCCTATCTATGAGTTCTTTGAAATGTCTCCTGTGTTGTTCTATTAATTGTCGATACGCTGGAACAACGATTTTTAGTAAAATTGAAGTTGTTTATGTGCTACTCCTTTGCTCTTCTGCCCTGGGTCTTTATCCCGTTTGCGCATCAAACCGCCGCCATCATCAGAGCGCGGTGGGTGGACCTAGCAACAGTGGAAGGCAGTTGCAGAGCCCGCCTACTTTTAAGACTCTGCATTCTGATTGGTTTGTACGTTGTATTTCTAGTTACGTATTGGTCTACCAGCCAATAAAATCGTCGCTTTTCTTTGATTGACGTTTGGTGGGCTGATCGTGATAGGGAATGTCTTGTATGTTTACTTACCCAAAAAGTTAACTTAATTCAAGTTTGCTGTTCCCCGTATTTAAAAGTCATCATATAAAATGCATCTTTATATTGAACAACTCAGTTGCCTTTTAGAGGGTTGAGAATCAATTTGTAAGAAGTGCCTTTCACAACTGTGCTATCACCTCAAGTGTGAAGGTGTCAAATCAACATAATACAGCAATAAACACGATATTTTACTTTATGTCTGTTATCTTGGTGTCATCAAGGCATTTTTCTAAGTACTCATGTTAGCACCAGATCAACCAGAAGTTATATTTGATGCAGAGCTCCTGACCATAGAACGTATTGTGTGTACCAAACCTAAACCACTGAATTATCCCCCCCATCTTTCTTAGGTGATCTTTAGTAGCCATGGCCCGTACCAAGCAGACTGCCCGTAAGTCCACTGGAGGCAAAGCCCCACGTAAACAGCTGGCCACGAAGGCTGCTCGTAAGAGCGCCCCTTCTACTGGTGGTGTCAAGAAGCCCCATCGTTACAGGTGAGAGGTTACATAGACCATCTGTTTGAGTTGACAAATTAACACCTCAAGAGACACTATAGTTTTCTAATCTTTAATGTATATTTGGATGTTAATTTAAACTCATCTGACTGCAGATTTACTCAGTAGTTTTTCTTCCAGCAACTAAAAAATCTCAGGGACCTCATGTAGATATCTTATTAATGCTTTTCACTCTCTTGGCGAACAGTAGTAACTGTATTTTGTGCCTGTTACGTGGAGAACATTATAGAAAATGTCCGAGTGTAGTTGATATTCTGTCTCTCTGAGTCCTAGTCGTAGAAAAAGACTGAGACTGGTGTTCAAACACTCAGTTGAAGCTGAAAGATTCATGAAGATGACAGTAGGTGCACAAGGTGAAGAACAACTGGTTCTCCAAGAAGCATACCATGAATTTGTGTAAAGCTGGCCTTATCAGATGCTCCCAACTCAAACTTTGTAAAGTTAATATTTTCCATCCTCTCTCTAGGCCTGGTACTGTGGCTCTGCGTGAGATTCGTCGTTATCAGAAGTCCACTGAGCTGCTGATCCGCAAGCTGCCCTTCCAGCGCCTGGTGAGAGAAATCGCCCAGGACTTCAAGACTGATCTGCGTTTCCAGAGCGCAGCCATCGGAGCTCTGCAGGTCTGTGTTACAATCAGATCTACACTATCAAGTCATAGTTAGCTTATTAGTGTTGATTAGTGAATCCTAAATGTACATAAATATAATATTTTATTTGACAAACCATGAATTTAGCTCCACTGACTGATGATTTCCTGTTTCCCTTCCCTGCAGGAGGCCAGCGAAGCCTACCTGGTGGGTCTGTTTGAGGACACCAACTTGTGCGCCATCCACGCCAAGCGTGTCACCATCATGCCCAAAGACATCCAGCTGGCACGTCGTATCCGCGGGGAGCGTGCTTAAAAGCTCCTTTCAGTCTTTCTCCTCTTCACCTCTTCCTACCCTTCCTTCACCAGTCTGTCTCTCCGTCCCTCTGCCCCTCACCCAGTCCCTTCCTCCCTCCCTTCCGGTGTTAGTAGTATGTAGAGGAAAACTGATTATATTATGGATAAAGTGTATAGTCGTGTTTTTCTTAGTGCTCTTGGCAGCAGACTTCTAGGGTACTCTCTTTTTGTGCATGTACCGACTCTTTGGTGATGAGGTCTCCTCAAGCACACGTCTCCTTGTTAGCACTGTTTCTCATTTGACTCTGTGGGGATGACGATGATTTGTGGTTTGAGTCAGAGGAAAAAAAATGATTGGAACAATGTAAATTTGGAAGGGACAGACAGTAGGAGAGGATGGGTATTTGTCTGCTGGGGGACTCTGGTCTCTTTACTGCAGCAGGGTGCTAGAAGAACTTACCCGGTCCTCTTCTCCTGCTTTCTATCCTCTGCCAGCCGCGCTCCGTAGTGTGCAGGGACAAAGGTGTTTGTCTCCTGTCACGACAGCCGAGGCTGGATTTTCTGTCCCTGGATGTGTCTGCATGAGTGTTGGCTCTGATCACCACAGCAAATTGTATACAATCCATCAGCATATTTGAAGAAGTTGATTTACCATATTGATCATCGCTGTCAGTCATCATTTTAGTCATTCATTTTTTTCCTTCCTAATAAGTCTCATGCACAGGATATTTTTTTTTCACTTCAAACTATTTGTGGTAGACATGGAGATGGGGGGATAAATCAGATTAAAAACCTGCAGTGAACAAAAACAAAAAAAAACAAAACAGATTTGAACGATTTTTTTTTTCTACTGAAATGTGAAGCTACTGACTCATTTTGGCACCAAAGTTGGATCCTCTTGTAGACACTCTTTTCCTAACTTACAGAAGAGTTTAACCTCATCTGTTTTTGTGGTGTTCAAATTGGTTTCATCTAATTCTTTAAAGCCAAAGCTTGAGAGCTCAAGTATGGTGTCAGAGATACTTTTTTAGCAGTGGCTCATTTTTTAACAAAGAACCTTTTTAATAACAAAGGTTCATCTAGGTTTGTAATTTTCTCCAAAACCAAAAGCTCTCCAAGGATGAAAATGATTTTTTAAAAAACTAATAACTGATTAAAATGTGAAAATGTATTGTAAATCAGTGTTACATGACATATAGTACTGGTCATGTTTTCTGTATACGTCCCCCCTTTGCTTCTGTTTTTTTCTCCGGATCAGTTGATCGTCTGTATACCGTTCTCAGGTTGACTCCTCACCCTTTTAACTTAAGTTTTAATTTTTTAATTTTTTTTTTTTTTTTTTTCTCAGTTTGATTTTCTTTTTCTTTTGAAATGTTGATGATAATGTTTCAATTAAACAATCTTTGTAATTTCCAGATTTGTCATATAAGGTGGTAATAAATGGATGTTACACACACTCTTGTGTCTGTGTATCCACACTTTTATCTGCTTTTATTGTGTCCACTTATCATCCAAGAAGTTGCTGTCACAATGACTGCTTAATTTATGCGTGGGACCTATTTTTACTCCAGAAAAGAAATCACAATGATTCTTTGCAGTTAAAAGGAAAATTACAATTGGTTGATGGCTGTTTATCAGATACCCAAAAACTTGGTAGGGTATCTTCTTTTATTCTGTGCCCTGGTCATGGAATAACTTTTGAACACAGTACAGCTAAAGGATTTTGTCTTTTTGAGTTGCTCTGTAGTATAGTATCTGTAACTCTTGATGTTCTAGCTTGGCCAGGTTTCCCTCAGAAAGGACATTTTGATTTCAAGGGACTTCCTTGTTAAATAAACGTCATCTTTGGCAGAAAAAATCATTTTATAACTGTTCATTTACCTTTATCCTGATAAAACAGTTTTAGTGGCACTGGCAGAGTGAAAGATGAGATGAAAGAACAGTAATGGATCACATTTGGATTCATGGTGAACGTGGAGAATGGTTCCATAACAAAATAAAGGTGAAGCATTCCTGAAATTCAGCTGTAATTGCAAAATGAGTGTAGACAAATCAACAAATCTCTTGTTTGCTCTTATGAGAGCAGCTAGAGGATACTTTTTATATCCTGACTGCACATTTAAGAATCTCTTGCATACTTTGAGGTTTAGAACCAAGGTTACATACCAGTACTTGTTCACAAACACCATGAATAACTGCTCCCACATTACGAAAAATACAATAAAATGAAAGCACAGTATTACTTTTGTAGTCCTTAGCTATTACTTAATGGGTCTTATAATCCTAGATCATTAAATCCTCCATTGATACCCCTTGCATCTCCTAAAGCCCCCATACTGCAGATCAAACTCTTGAGTCCTGATCAAATGCCGATGACAGTTCGACCACTAGATGGCAGTGAAACACCATGTTTGTGTCAATATCAGGCCGTCAAAACATCTTGATGTTGAGGAGTGGACAGTGCTTCAGCTCGGCGTGAATGAAGACGATAAAACTGCACATTCATACTGATTAAAAATAATTTGAGTTTTGTAATGTAAGCAGTTTTGTGCTTAGTCCTATTAATCTGTTTGTCCTGGAGTGTTCATGTGTGGGGTGTCGCTTTCTTCCTGCTGAAATATCCACAAACTTATGTACATGTATTTTTCACATCCTTCCTTTGTTGTCCTACTAATGGAACATGTCTATCCTTAACACTGAATTTACGTCAAATTCCAACAGGAATTCTAGTCTTTACTCATATTTTTATTTGATGACACAATACTATATGAGAGTGACTTCTTTACCCCGATTTACAATCTTTTTGGTTGATTTGTCATGCACCCCCTCTTTCACACACTGGCACAGGCACAGGCACACAAAAACGCAAACATGCACACAGATGTGACACTCAAGCATCACAATTACTATCCTTTTTTTTGTGGGTTGACATCATTCCCCTCATCAGTGTTTCATTTCATCCTTCTACTTCCTTGATTAAAAGGGATAAAGCCATGCCCTCAGCCATATTCATTACAATCAAATACGCACACACACATACACATTCGCCTGTGTCACTGTGGCCTCAGCTGTGCTCATTACAATGAAACACACATAGACAAACAAACATCTAATCAAACACCAGTCTTTAATCCTGTTGTTTTGAATGGGCACCACAGCTATACTGGTTTGGACAGACAGACAGACAGACACACACACACACACACACACACACACACACACACACACACACACACACACACACACACACACACACACGTACAAACACACAACCAAGCAATCACTTCTTCAGGGTAAGCTCTGTAAGTGTTTTAGGAAACAGGGCAGTCTGTGCAGTCGGACAGTTTGTGGCTATTCATTGTTTTGTTTTTCTGTCACTATACATATTACAATGAAAGATCAGCCTCATACCATTCATTTGTTTTGCCATCAAAAATATCTGCTTTGACTTCATGCGATCACCTCAACACACTGCATAAAGTCACATTTGCAGAGGACCATTTTAAAAAGGTTTTCTTTAATCCAAGGCCTTATGTCCTCAACACTTTTCAAAGTGACACTCTGGCCTCTGCTATGAAAATGTTATAAACCAATGAAGGTTCTGTAATTCGTGTAATCTTGTCTCTCCTCCTCTCATCTCTTTCTGTCTTTTTTCTCTTGTCAATCTTCAGTTCAATTCAATTAGCTTTATGGCATGAACAAAACATGTCGCCAAAGAAGTTTACAGAAGACTCAGATGTATGTATTGTTCATTACATGCAGGTTCTCTGTGCATGCGGTCCATACCTATAAAATACAATACACAACACACTGCAATTTTATACAGCTGAATACAGAGTGAATGGGAGCCCGATCACGTCTCTCTCTTTCTTCTCTCTTGGATTTCCCTTTCTCATCTCTCCTCTTTTTGTGTCTTATCTTTTAGACTTTTGTTATCATTTTTGTTATCTGTCAAGTTAAGTTAAGTCCAAGTTCACCATCTTTGTCCCCACAGGGCAACTGGTTTTGCAGCACAGAGTAAAACACAAAAGCAAGAAAACAAGAAAAAAAGAAAGAACATCTTCTGGACATCTGAATATAACCATTTGTATTCAGTGATGTACATTTTCCCAGATTAAAGTGAAAACTAGGTTCACACAGTTCGCCAGATGATTATGCATGAAATAATTTCATTCTTTGGATTAGAATTTAAAAAAACAAAACAAAAAAAAAACAGCTAACTTTTAGCTAATCTAACTGCAGGATTACATGGCAGCATATCAAAGAACCGTTTCTTTCAGGATTTGGACCAAAACCGTGTGAGAAAAACTGATGTGTGCTGGGGCTATGAGAGGCTTTTGTTGTTCTAAATAATCCTTGACAATTTTAAGGATAAGGATAATGGCATTTTATTAGTGTGGACAGTGTGTAAATATCTTCTTCAAATAGTTTTCATTTTGCTGAGTTCTTAAAAGAGGGCAGAACGGGCCTACGGTTTCTCTGTGGAAAATTGTGAGTTATCGGAGATCGAACCTTGTTTTTTTTTTTCATTTCATTTCATTTTCATCGCTACATGTGTGATTGCACCACGAGCACCTCTCGATTTTTCATGCACATTGCAGCTTTCTTCATCTGAGCACAGAGCGCTATTACAGTGGACGATCATCATAGGAGGCCATTGTTAACAGTGTCCTGCTCTGATTGCTGAGGATATACTGGACTGTACATGTCCATACATCTAAAAACAGTATGTGCATAGTTATTTTTTTCTGATTGTATGTCTTTGTCCGTGTGTGTGTGTGCGTGTGTGTGTGTGTACAACTGTGTGTTCGCCTTCCCCAAGGTCTGCGTAGTGGCGCTCCATCTGTGGCACTCAGGGGATTAAAGCCAATCTGTCTGTCTGCTACTCAAAGTGCTGACCGTCAGAGCAGCACCAGATTAACACAGTGCTGGGATTGCTGGGGGGGGGGGGGAGTATGAGCGTGTGGCAGAGAGAGGTGGATGGATGTTGAGGAGGAGCAAGACAGGGAAAGAGAGAGAGAGACAGACAGACAGACAGACAGATACAGGGGTGTTTGTGTTTGTATGTGTGTGTGTGTGTATGTTGGGGGAAGGTGGGTGGGTAGGGGCAAATTGAGAGGTCGACCCCAGATTAGTACACAACTGGTACCGTGTGTGTGTGTGTGTTTGGGAAGGGAGGGGGTTTATAGACAGAGTAGAGAGGGACAGAAGGTCTAGAGGGGAGAGGGACAGATGTACAGTAAATGGTGGATGGGTGGGTGGATGGGGGTCATAGTTGACACAAAACTACTCGACAGTAATGTACGAGTGCAGCTGGGTCGGAGCTACAGAGATAGATAGAGACACAGGTAGAGCATGAAGCCTGTTTCAGAGAGCCACACACACAGACCTTAAAGCCAAACTCGTGCCAAAATGCAACCGAGGCTTTTTCTGTGAATGCAGAATTATGACGAAAGAGGCACTTTTAAGATTGACCATAGTTTCGTTTTTGGCTCAAACTCATTTTCAATGGGAGTGCATGGGGCACTCTTGCGCTAGCATCAAAATCGCTATCTTTAAAACACTAAGAAGGCTCGGCACAACTTGAAACTGTAGTATCACCAGGGTCTCTACACATGAACACGAGCATTGGGAACATTGTTTGTGTACACAGAGTTTGCTAAAAAGAAAGTTTTTGAACAACTCACGTTAGCAGTAGCTTGTTCGGCAAGCTGTCGTCATGGCAGCCCAGACGTACTCGGGGATCGACATAGCAAATTCTGTGTACACAAACAATGTTCTTAGTGCTCATGTTCATGTGTAGAGACCCTGGTGATACTGCGAGCAATGTTTCATGTTGTGTCGAGCCTTCTTAGTGTTTTAAAAATAGCAATTTGATGCTAGCGTAAAAGTGCCCCATGCACTCCCACTGAAGATCAGTTTGAGCCGAAAACACGGCCAATCTTGCCTCGTTCGTCATAATTATGCTTTTACACGAAGGTTTGACTCATACACATTCACAAAAAGAGCCTAGGTTGCATTTTGGGGAGAGTTACACTTGAACTTGTAAGTGTCATGAGGGACCAGGAGCCACAGTCCACACCTCCTGTCACACACTCTTGAAATTGACTATTGTTTGTGGAGTCAGTTAACATGGAGGCTCATAACGTTTTGAGCTTGTAAAATGATGTTCACAAATAATTTCACAGCCTGAAGTTGCATACCACGTTTCCACATCTGAAGGCAAAAGGTTTCATACTTGTTCAAAGACGCCACACTCAACCACACATGTGGTGCAAAAAGCCTCCCATCACCTTTTCCCAATGAGATTGATGTAGAGATTATTTTACCTGCGCGACTGATGACCGATCAGCTGTTTACGCTCTGAGAGAAGAGGAGGAAGAAAAAGAAGAAGCCGTGTCTGTCGATGAAAACAGTCTCATCACTCCACACTGATGAGCTGATGTATCTACCTCACTTCCTCATTAATACTTAAGAAATGCATTGCAGCTTCTGCATTGTCTTTCATTGTCCAAGGATCAACTTGCACTCATTTAATTACATAATCTCATTGCACCTCTTCATCTGCAATGACGGCTAGGTCAACATGAACCAACTTATAATAATAACTGTAGTGGATGGAAACAAGCACTTATTTGCATTATATCATGCTTTGTGCAAATTTGGTTACAATTTGCAGTATATTTGGATGTAAGGGGGAAATTAATCATCCTTTCAGACAATCTCTTCTCTCACTCGTTCCTGGCGTTGAGGCTGAGAGAGAAGGTCACACACCTGGCCAATCACTGTAGAAAGTGCGTATGTTTGTTGGATTCTTGATTTCAGAAAGTTGCAAAAATGTGACACAGTCCCCACTGCCAAGCTCAGTTCTTAGCGTGTATGTGGCACCGAGCAGTGCTTGAAGATCTGACACTGCACGCAGATATCTTCAGTGTCCAGTTTGTCAGATGTTCAGTTGTTGAGTCTCACTCCTGAGACTCAACAGACATTTTGACACTTTGGGTCTGATCAGAGAGGTATTGTGCTGTTGGGAAAAATCCAAGACTTGAGAGTGGGCTTCCACAATGCATTCATGAACATATTGCAAATTATACAGAGTGAAGTGTCTGCCAAATTACAGATAGAGAGAACAGAATCTGAATCTGGAAAAGCAACACAACTTCAGCACAGACCTCATGAAGGTAATACATGTGGAAGGAATATGCAGTGTTAGCTGTATATTGTGTTAGCTTGAATAAAATCTTTATAATATCAATAATTGGGTAGTTAACATCAGCACTGAGTAAACTGAAATTAAGATGCCTCTCTGGAGTTAGGAGTCCATGAGGGATGATTGGTAGCAAATTGGAAAGCAATGGGTGTTTTTTTTTATATATATATATATATATATATATATATATATATATATATATATATATGTGGTCTGGGTTTTAGTCAGTGTGGGAGGAGCAGGGGGGTGAGTAGGTTCAGACTACATGAGCGCACCACTAAGATTAATGTAGTGTACTAGTGCACAAAGAGGCATGGTGAGTCGGGGGGGACCCGTGGGTGGGGGTGCGGAATGAGTCGGGAACTGCTCCCAGGGATTAACCATGCTTAGCCAGTAGCACAACCTGCTAGTCAACTAGCAGTGCCGCAGGGGTCAGTGGAGCCACACACACTGTTTAACAAGATAATGGGAAACATAGACAGTGCATTCAGTAGAGGAGGTTTTTTGGTTAGTTGTCGCTGGTGGCTGTGTACATTTTCCAGTTAATGAGAGAATGCTGTTCAGATTATTACTTGTTCAGTATAGACTGTGTATGACCATGGTAGGGGTCAAGAATTTTTGCCATGACATCAAAAACTGAGCAAGATGTATGAGATAGCCATTGTACTACAATAACTTGTTGCTCTTTTCTCATGTGATATGTCTACCCCTCTGTTATCAAGACATTAATGGCGGTGCAGAAATGGACACATGCCTCCCATTCATCAGTCCAAAGCACCAAACCCAACCGTGAAAACAAAAGGCTGGCTGCTCAGATTCTGTCTCCTCAAGTCTTCTGTTGCACCTGAACGTACCACCAATCCTACAGCTAATGGCCAGTTGACCATCAAAGTATGTAAGTATGATCCATTCATGGGAAAGACAATTACAAATCATGAGTCTGTGTTCCTGAATTTCAACAGTGTCAGGAACATAAAGGCCCAGTGTGTAAGATTTACGGGGGTTTAAGAGGATCTATGGGCAGAAACGGAATATAACGTTCATAGCTATTGTTTCATTAGTCTCTAATCGGGCTGAAGATAGGTACTGTTGTGTTTTTGTTACCTTAGAATAAATACAAAAATCATTTAGATAAACTATCAATGTGTTGTGCAAGTAGAGGCAGAACATCAGTTATTTTTCCCCAGATATCTTTTAAGACTTATAACACTCTGCCTGGAATAATCATTTGTGTATGATTTGCTTAATAACCTTGCTGAAACTAAACTTAATATTGTTGATTCCAAAAGCACACAAGATGCTTCCTAATTCACTTTGGTGTTACTGATGCAGACGGGGTACTTTATTTGAAATCTCTGTTACATACGAGAGGCTGTCCAAAGCAACGTTGTTTTTTTGAAGATACCCGGTCCTACCACCATCACAATTGTGTAAGTTGCACATTGTACCATGATTGGCTTCCAGTCTGGTCCTATTGACGTCACAAATTCATCCCTTACACCTCAAGTAGATCTCCTATCCAGGAGATACATGTAAACAGAGAGGGACTTTAAATGTGACTCAACCTGTTTCAACAGTTTCACATTGCTCCAAAATCACTTTTCTCTCGCTGTTCATGACGATGTGAAGTGTGTTGCTGGGTTGTACATGTTCACATTCTTTAGTGCGTGTGTGTGTGTGTGTCTGGCAGGCCATGTGCTCCTCTGGTCACACTGCGACCAGAAACAGGAGGGGAGGGAGAGGAGAACATACAGCAGTCCCTGTGGAGACACGCTCCCCCTCCCTCTCTCCGTCACCGTGCTGCGTTGTCTCTCTACAGCTCCTCCTGATGACCAGTTACAGCATTACATAAGACACACAGTGCAAGCAACAACAACAAACACATTTCCACATGCTCTGCAGTTCTGCTTCTACTTTTCCCATTTCCCCCAGATTGCAGGCAAAATATAGTCTGTTTACTCTTCAGTAAGTATTTGGATAAACACGCTGTAATGGGAGAAGATGAGGCATGTGAACCTGAAAAAAACTGGAATATTAGAGGGATTATATTTCCGTTTCTGACAGAAGTCTTAATACAAGAACTCAAAGTGCGTTCCAGCTGAAAAAAAGACATTTTGTGCGATGACAGACATTTGAGAATCCATCCTTTTTTCCCTTGTTTTTTTTTTAAAACATTTTTATGAAAGATGTAAATTAGCTTTCATAGATTGACATTTGAAACAATACCAGCCCACTGCATATTTTTTCTTTTTATTATTGCGTCTTTTTTTTTTTTTTACAAATACTTTGTGACAATGTGACTATGTGACAATTATGAGATATTACCAATAATGATGAAAAAAATAGCCAATTTAAGTGGCAGAAATGGACTTCCATATATTTTAGACACTTCCTCATGTTTTAGAATATACAGCATGTTGGAGGTCTACAGCAAGCCTTGTGATATTCAGACCATCAGCCATGTGGCTACTGGATTGTAAAGGCTCTTTAAATTAATCTATGGAGATTAATCTAATATATATGAAATGGCACACAGTAAATATTTATGTGAGTGTGAGCTGGCCGTCAGTCATAAACAGACTGGTTGGTTGTTGGCAGGACGCAGACAAACCGGAACGTAAATAGCCACTGAGTCACAGAGATGAAACAAACATGTTGACTTGTTGTTTCCAGAGGGTGTGTGTGTGTGTGTGTGTGTGTGTGTGTGTGTGTGTGTGTGCACGCATGCTCGTATGTGCGTGTGTGCTGGCATGTGTGTGTGTGAGTGCATTAGTGTATGTCTGACTATTATTTTGTAACTTAATGGAGGCACCCCCTGACCTCCCCACCCCATCAGTTTGTGATTGCTCTATGGCTCCAGAATCGGGGATTAGACCATGTTTCCCCACTTTACCTCCCCTGTTCCTCTCTCTCTCTCTCTCTCTCTCTCTCTCTCTCTCTCATCTATTTCTCTCTCTCTTTCTCCCAACATCACATGACCCGTTACATCACGGGATTGAGGTCAGAGCTGGATTAGGGCGAGCGACGGAGCGAGCGAGAGAGGCAAGGGCTGGAATTACTGAAAGTGAGGAAGGAGGAGTGTGCGTGTGTGTGTGAGGGGAGGGGTGTTCAGATGGGCTGCAGATGAAGAGAGGAAAGAAAAAGAGAGACAAAGAAAGAGGAGCACAGAGGGGAGGAGGGGGTGAAGATATGCAGGGATGTATGCAGGTTTTACACTAAAAGGGGATTGGAGAATGCAGAGGTCTTTGTTTCACGTCTGATGCACTCAGTGCCACAAAGAGTGTTCGACAAAGTGGAGCTCTAGAGGAATAAAACATCTGTGAAAACATTTTGCAGAGGATGAACGGTGTTTTCACCATGCAGTCAGTCAGATAAAGAAATAAGAAGGAGGGCTGGAGTGTGATGGAGTGATGGGGGCAAAGTTCAGAAGCTCTGGCAAGAACTCTCTGATTTTAGTCTGTCAGCAGCAAGAGAGAGTGAAATACTACAGCAGAATACTCAGTATGGATCTTTATTTTGTTTCTATATCTAAATGTGAATGTAGAAAGCACATTTCAGTTCTGTATGTATTATTACAAAAAGTAGCCTATAGTTGTTACTGAACAAAGAAATACCATTATCATTTCAAGGAAAAAGGCAAAGAAAAGCATGCTTTGTTTAAACTTGTGTAAATTGTAATATTCGCATTCATGTTTGCTGATTTTCAAAATAAAGAAGTGTCCCTACATATATCCCTCAAAAACAGCTGGGCTTTTAGCTGTACACTGAACCTGACAGGCTAATATAGCCAATAATCAGACAGTTTACAGATTACTATGGTGTCAGTGGTCATACAATGGATGAATTTGAAAATGTGATTTTAATTCAATTGAATCCAATTTAATCATAGCAAAGTATTGCATGTGTTCAGAGCAGGTGTTGATGACAACATGCAATTTCAGAGTTAGACAGCAAAATGTACAACATCCTTTGAAGAGTGTAACTTTTGTTGTTTTTTAATGGTTAACTTAGCTTCTGGCCAAGGGACAACAGTTGAAAATTAGCCTTCTGGTTAACATTGGCACATTTACAGTGATGTTGATTAATGTGCACTGTCCCTGCAAAATGAATAAACTTAAACTAAACTTAAGCTAAAAGAGAAGATGTTTAAAATGTTCTTCATTTTGTAAAAAAAAAAAAATCAGCAACATCAACAAAGAGTGTGAGGAAAATGTAACTTGTTGATGATTTCAATGCTGGGCTTAAGTCGGTAAGTTGGTAAACAGAGAAACTTTCCTTTCGTTTTATGTATTTTTCAACCCTTTGTTACTTCCAAGTATTTATTAATTACAGAGAAACAATACCAGGCATGCATGATGAGTTTAGATGATATTTTTGTTCTCCACTATCCTAGGACTAGTGGCTCCCAACATTCCGGTGTATGCCCCTTTAACACGGATATTATATCTGCCGCGACCCCTCGTCACTGGTGGAATATATCTTCTGGTTGTAAAGTGTTTAACTAAAGAGTCATCTTTAAATTAATCTCATTTTTAGAGGCCTGAAGAGGTCAATTATCCACTTATTTGGTACATAATGTTATTATGTGTGGTGGATATGTGTTCTTTCTTTCTTGATTCTGATGTCCATCAACTCACGACACCAGAGACTTATCCTGTGACTCCTTGTGAGGGACCTGAACCCAATAAAGGTAAGCACCTCTACTTCTTGATTTCTCTTCTCTGTGTGTATTCAACCAAGTCATTTACGTGTGGGCTTTACTATCAGATTTCATGTCGTGCATGATTCTCTCAGTTCCAATCATTTATTAGAGGGTGACACATGATGGGTTGGCATTGATTTTGATAAAAGAAATATTTGATTGCAGGGTTAGGGTTAGAAAAGAAAAGAAAAGAAAAGAAAAGAAAAGAAAAGAAAAGAAAAGAAAAGAAAAGAAAAGAAAAGAAAAGAAAAGTCAGAATTCATTCACATGGTTTTGTCCTTGTAGACACTCGGGATCCTAAATTGACCCTGTACTGCACAGCAGAGATCAGGATGAACCTCAGGGAGCCAGACTCCAGATTAGACTACATCCCACTGGAGCTGGATAGCCTGACTGGTTCTGAGGTAACTCCAGCCTGCTGTCCAACCAAGGTCATGTAGAGACAGTCATACAACAAGGAAACAAGGCTCTGTTCTATCCTGTAAAAAGTGGAGAGCACTAGACTTTATTGTGAGAGTCGAAAGTAGAAAGAAATGAAGCCGTGAGGAACCCCGGTCAGAACTGACTTCATCTCCCAATTGGAGCGGTAGCCTAAATGGTGATGTTTGGTGGACTTCATCTGCGTTATGTCAGGATTTTTATCCATGTATATTTGCAAGAGGTCGAAGTTTAATTAACAATACTTTATGTCCCATGATGCACTGGGCCTGCGAGAGCATCTGTCGCCGGGGGAACATTGGAACCAATTTGTCATCTGGAGAGGGAGAAGGCCTTAATCCTGCCGATGAAAAGAGAAATGTCAGGAGAAAGATGGACATGCGAGTGGAGAGATAGGGGAGGTGGGATGATGAGGAGAGTGACAGCACAGAGATGAAGAAGAGGAAGAGGAGGACGGGAAGGAGGAGGAGGAGCAAGAGGGAGACGGTAATCCTGTCTAATTCACTTAATGTTGCGCTGAGGGCGCAGGACACTAAGAGGATTTGGGACATTCTCTAAATTAGATCAGCAAGAATAACAAACTGCAAGGAGAGGTAGAGTGGAAGGAACACACCGGGAGAGGTGGCACGGAGGAAGGGGCAGATGAAGGAAAGGTGGCACGAACATTTGTGGGGATATCTTACATGCATCAGGAAGACAGCATGAAGTCTTTGAGGAAACTGTGGAAAAAGGTTTGCCGCCAGTTCACCTCACATGAAGCAGCAAAGACTCACTGGGGCGAGGTTGTAAAGAGCAGAAATGTAGCCAGAGAGACACCAGCAACCTGTCAGCCCACTGATCAGTGTCTCCAATCACACTTGTGTTTGATATTCTAAGTAGCACCGGACGCCAAACGCTCCCATAATCCAGACAACTGTCCCAGTCCAACATATCATTAATCTGTGGCTCTCAACTCTGACTTTTACTATTAGTGATATTAACTAGGTGTTAAGTTGTAATCTGCACTAAAGCCCTAAGCAGAAGTGTATGCTGAGGTTGACAGTGGCTGGTTGATCCATTCATACTGTAATACTGATCCTGTTACCACAACTAGCCGCAGATCACTCACACCTACTTACACTGCAGCACTGCACGATTTAGCAGCATTACTGCACATTTTACAAATCTTATTTAACGACTCATGCAAATGATGATCAATATGAAGTAAGACGGAGTGAACCAAATACAAAGCAGTTTTGCTATTCATGTGACTGACTGTTTGCTTCACAGTGTTCTCAGTTGTGTCATGGTAATCATATTTTAGGCCAGACATTTAAAGCATATTATTCATTTCTTCCTAGATGGAGGAAACACTTTATCTGAGGGCTATTGTAATAAGTGTTGGTTGATAGTTGTAATCTAAATTGTAATAATAATAGTAGTCTCTTTAACATGCTTACTCTTATAAGAGTTACAATTAACAAAATCAACAATTATCTGTTAATAATACTACATTTGTTAATATGCTATTTTCAGACATATAAGCAATTATTAGAACACTTGTTAGCAGTTAGCAGTATAGACGATTAGCAACGTTAATTAAGCCTAATGAGTTTCTAATAACATTCACTGAGTTAAAGTAATTAACTTGCTGTCTTTGTTAAATCCTTACCAAGCTTTTTAAATGCCATATTGCATTAATTATCTTTCATTTATTACTAGTTAACTGTGCACATATTAACAATCAACAATATTGTTAACATTCTGTCTCATAAAATCAGAGAAAAAAAAGGTTAAAAGTATAATTGTGGCATGGTTCATTGAGACCTACCTCATTTTTTACAGTTGCACTAATTTTGCTTTTAGAATATATGTCCTCCATATGATAGACAGTCATATATATATATATATATATATATATATATATATATATATATATATATATATATATATATATATATATACACACACACACACACACACGTCTTGTCCAAGGCCCAGTCATTTGTTTATCCCATATAAAAAACCTTGTTTGTCATCCTTTTTTTCTTCCACATAAACAACCTTTTCCATCTTTAATCGAAACAATTACAAGGAACTGATTAGGCTTTTATTCATGTTCTTAAGTATTACACTTGAAGTCCTCAGACCTAACTGATGCTGACTCAATTGGAATCCACATTCAAAACCATGTTTAAATGATCACAGTTTGAGCCACTGTACCTTTGAAAGTCTCACTCATGTATGTGCAGACACAGCTTGACAAAGAATCCTGGGAAACTTTAATCAAGTTCTAATATATCACAAATAAGAGCAAACAAAGACAACGCCACAGATAATGTTTCCAAATGCTGTTTAAAGCCAATCAGAGTTTGTTTTGTTCCCACATAACAATACAAAATGTTCCTACGCTACTCTGAAATGATCGTTTCATCATGAATTTCTTTTTCATTTAATTCTATTCTAACCAAAGCATTGTTTTTGAATGTGTGTGTGTGTATGTGCGTGTGTGTGTGTGTGTGTGTGTGTGTGTGTGTGTGTGTGTGTGTGTGTGTGTGTGTGTGTGTGTGTCCATCCACGTCTTTTTTCAGTGGTTGTGTTTGATCACGATGAATGCTTGCATCTGTATGCATGCATGTGTGTGGGTCTATTCATGTTTGACGATTGTGTAAGTGTCTTTACGTGTGTGTGTGTGTGTGTGTGTCTGTGTGTGTTTGGCGTGTGCTCAGCGCGTGTATGCTTGGTGGCGTTGGGATTAGGAATCGATTAAGAGGAAAATGGACTGCAGGCAGGAGGGAGGAAGAAGGGAGGGAGGGAGGGATGATGGGGAGGCTGGTCAGCTCTGGCAGCAGCCTGTGGCATGATTACAGTGTGCCTCCAGAGCAGGCTGGCCACCAGCTTGTTTGTTAGGGATTAGAGAGCGGAAAGAAATGAATCATATTTCTAAGTCCTGAGCGTATCTGTGTCTGTGTCTCTGTGCCTCAGAGTCCATGCTGCTGTTGGGGGATTAGAGGTGCAAAGGAGGGGGTCTATCTATCTATCTATCTATCTATCTATCTATCTATCTATCTATCTATCTATCTATCTATCTATCTATCTATCTATCTATCTATCTATCTATCTACGTTTTCATGCTGAATTGAAGCTCACAATATCAGATAATATATGACATTAATAACTTTTAAGATTTAACTTTTGAAAGTTTAAGATTCAGTGTTTCTCTATCGTGATCATTGAACACCCTTTAAAACCCAAGACCGTCAGTGACCCTAGCACACTGGACTTTGTAAAGAGCTTTTGGACTGCGGGGCCAGTATTATGCTGTGTCACCATGAGGCTGAGCCCTACTCTGTGTTCTCAGGCTAAATCCCAGTCAGAAGGTAGAGACTCGCTGTTACTGGGCAAGTCTGAGAGGTGCAACAACCAGCCAAGACGAGTAATACTAGTTGCGATGTAACAGTGGTCAGCATTAAATATCTGTCTGATTGTGTTTAGCTGCTTAACAGGCATTTCACCTTTTGCAGGTTCAACATATGTAACTGGTCCCCATATTGTTTGCTGAAGTTCTGATAAAATATCATGTTTTAAGCAGTAGCAGTAACATCACTCCAAACATAGGCCACCCGCATCCTGGAGAAAACAGTCCAAGAGTCAACAGCCACGCTAGCAGCTTCATGAGGCTGCATCTGCACACAGTGGTGCTTTGAGCTAAATGCTAACATCTGCATGCTAACATGCACCCAATGACTCAGTGACTGGAATGTGTTGCTGCCGCACAGGTATATGTTTTTACCATGTTCACCATCTTAGTTTAGCATGGTAGCATGCTAACATTTAAATTCACATGTAATTGCAGTCAGGTTTCTCAAATGAAAACAATGACAACAAAAGAGGTAGTCTGACGATGTTGGTTCACGGGAGATGTTTTTATGGTTATGCGATCAGCACTGCAATCTAAATCTATCTAAGGTGACCCTGAAGTGTTCAGGGAGAAGGTCAGGTTTATCACATGATGTTTAGTCATGTTCTTGACAACTTCCTTCCGGACAGAGCGGTCGGACTCTGCATTGGTGGTTCCCACGAAGTTATAGTAACAGGCGACCAAATAAAGATGCATCTTTACCATTAATACAATAATGCATTTCCCTGCTGGAACATTGATGGAAACATTTTGGAATATACAAGTACACACTTCATCAAATATATATAACAAAGGTCTAGTCATTTTTTGACATTTTAATGCCGAGATTTGATTTGTGTATCACAAGTTGGACTTTTTTTTTTCCTGTACATGTAATAATTATTGTGTTACAGTATAAAGATGCACTGCCTCTTTGTAAGTTATTGAGCATTTCGAACCTTGACTTGAAACCTTTCATCCAGTGCACTCCTCACAACCCCCGGGGGGTCTGACCCTCTGGCCTACAGGTGGATGTGACACAGAGAAACATTTAGCAATCCAAAATAATCAGCTCATCTTTCATACTTCAGTTAGAGGCTGGCAGTAGCTCTGTTTTGTGCCCTCTCTGCCCTGTTCCCTCAGATCTGCCTTATACTAACTCAACCTCTTGTATGGATTAGTGGAATGCACCCAGCCAAACACTCAAATCCAATGACTCACAGAACACAGTGGGTTTCAAGGAAGTCGTTTAATGTCTCAGAAACATCGTAGCTATCTAGCATGGTCGTGGTGAGACTGGTCGAACACAGGAGACAAATGAAATATACAAAATAATTCACATCAGAAAAATAAGCAGAGAAGATTATAGTAATGCAAAAGATAAAAGTAGAGTAAATGATTAAGAAGCATAAACAGCATGTATCCTATTACTGCTACTTTTACTGGATAAACCCCTGAGTTTGAAAAAAAAAAAGAAGAAGATTTTGAAGAAGAAGCAGAAAACAGAAAAATATAAACAAAAAAATAAAAAGTTGGCAGTTTTCTAGAAATTAAGAAAGAGAGAGATTCTGGTGGGTGGAGCGCCTGCGTAACAACTGGCTGCTGATACCAGACATGATTGCATTTTCAAGTTTTAATATTTACAAAAGAAGAACAACAAAAAAAGCTGTTTATTAGCAAAGTCCATGTCAGCTGAAGACATAATATTAATGAGAGTAATAATACTGATAATAATATTAACTTCAAAACAAATT
This sequence comes from Acanthopagrus latus, assembly GCF_904848185.1. Taxonomy (NCBI): domain Eukaryota; kingdom Metazoa; phylum Chordata; class Actinopteri; order Spariformes; family Sparidae; genus Acanthopagrus; species Acanthopagrus latus. The sequence goes on along the minus strand of NC_051040.1, from coordinate 24,813,628 downwards.
ACCACAGTTTTTACTTCAACGAATTCACAATTTTTTCAAGAAACATAATGTTGTTTAATTCTAATACAAAAGAAAAAAAATAGAAATCAAACGTACATTAAACACATAAAGTGGTACCCATCACATCTTTACAGGTTGGAGTTGAGAGAGGCACCAAACTCTCTGTGCAAAGGGGGGCTGCATGGCGGCCCAGTCCCTTCCCTTTCCCTGGCGCAGTCTTCTCTCCCATCAGCACTCACCTCGCTGGAGCAGTTTATCGGCTAAGAAAAAAGTTTACATTAAAGTCATTCGTAGATTCAAAAACTGCTTCTACACTCCGCTAACCTCGTGCACAAACTGTGAGATGGAGTGGGGGGGGGGGACGGGAGGGGGGAGGGGCGGGAGTACTCGACTGCCAATAGCCACAATGAGACCATTGTTGCCTGAATTGTCTGGAGGTGATCCTATTAAACTAACAATGTACGAGACATTCTGCTAATGAGGTTCAACCATGCTCAAAGGCAACAGGTTTGTACTGCAGTCACTTCAGTGACCAACTCTACCCCCTCCGCTTGTATCACACACAGGCTGCAGAGGGTCAGTATCACACAAGGCTACTGGGAATCATCAGCTTCTGTCTGCGAGATATTTTTCACGTGGGATCGAATTAGCGGCCACCCTGCAAAGATGCCTCCTTAACATGTCGGTTTGCGTGCGTTGAGTTGTTTGGCTCAAAGCTTTCTGAGTCAGCTCGCTGATGAAAAGCAGCTTTATAAAAGAAATACATCACATAAAACACAAGACAATGTCTAGAAGGAAGAGATAAACGCAAGGCTGGGCCCTCGTCAGTCCTTGTGTCCTGTGATACATCGACTTCAAGGCCATAAACTTGCTGGTCAATGAAGTGTCGCGCTGTGGTGATTCAGAAAAAGTAAGCTCTGAAGTTCAAATGTGGTCTAAGCCAAGAACGTCTGTAATTGCAACAATTTCCTCTAACCAACTGGACAATTAAAGCTGTTGTTCTTTCTCAGTAATTTGATTTTATTGTACACAGCCATTCATTGATTTCAAGACTGATATTTATGTCACTTAACTTGGAAACATTACTGATATGTCTATCCTACAATCACCGAGCCGAGCATCATCAGGTCAGTTTACTCCCACACGTTGTTTAGAAGAAAAATGACGACATTGTGTCAGCTCATTAGTTCTTCAGCTGATATGATTAATCGATTTATGTGTCCCAAGGTCTCTTCCTTTCTCTACAACACACCAAAAGTAATCTTGGGTTATACACCCTACTTCAATTTCTCACTTATCGCCCTCTCCCCTTCCCTCCCTACCTCCCACTTGTTATTTACAAGACCTGGAACTTCCAGGAGTTCTGGTCTTTGTAGTCCAGACAGTCAGTGGCATTGAAATTGAGCTTCCAGGCAGCTTGGTCCTTGTAGTCTAGACAGTCGACGGCTCCGAAGCCCAGCGAGGCGGCTGTGTAGCCCTGTGAGGAGAGCGATGCGGGGGACTGGCTGAGGGGCCCACCCATCGAGGAGGCTGTGATGGGGCTCAGGGCACCTCCAGTGCCCGACAGCTGCGGGTGCATGGGGGACAGGTAGGAGCTGCAGTCCAGACCAGTGAAGTAGGAGGAGGAGCCTGCGTAGCTCTGGCTGTAGGCTGGGGCCTGGGTGTAGGTCATGGGGTAGGTGGTGCGCTGCATGCAGGGGGTGGTGGAGGCAGACAGGGGGTCTGGCAGCGGGGAGATGGAGGCTGGGCTCCAGATGGACACGGTGGCGCTAGCAGAGCTGGAGCTGGGAGTGATGGCGGTGCCTGGAGGAGGGGGTGGAGGGCTGTAGGGTCCATTGGTGGGGTTGGCACTGGCATCAGTGTTGGCCTCACGAGAAGGAGATGCCTTCTTTTTAGGAGGGCGTGGTTTGGACTGGCCCGTGCTCTGCTGCTGCTGCTGGCGGCACTTGGCACGACGGTTCTTGAACCAGACCTGGAGGATGACAGGGATGAATCAGAGAAGAGCTTAATCATAAAATCAGGTCGATAGATAGATATACTTTATTGATTCCAAGCTGGGAAATTTCAGAATTTCGAAAGTACTTCATTATCTAACACACAACTTTACATAAATATTCAAAGTGCATTTTATGATTTTTTTTGTCTCTGTTATTTACTCTTTTAATACTTAACATACTGTCCCGGTTCAGTCTAAAAACCTGTATTACTAGTACACTGACACACAACTCTGCTGGCTGGTTTGTAATGTGTTACCTGGACTCTGGACTCGGGCAGGTTGATTTTGAGGGCCACCTCCTCTCTCATGAAGATGTCTGGGTAGCGGGTTTTGGCAAACAGAGCCTCGAGGATGTCCAGCTGTGCGCGTGTAAAGGTGGTGCGCTCCCGACGCTGTTTACGCGGTGTGTCTACAAGAAAGAGAACAAGAAGACAATTATTATTATTATTATTATTATTATTATTATTATTATTATTATTATTATTATTATTATTATTATTATTACTATTAGTATTACCATTATTATTATTATTCATGATAATATCAATAATACTATGCTGTTATTGTTAAGCTGGTATTTAAAACATCCTGCGATAAAACAACGTTACCAAAAGGCCCATAGCTGTAAAGACCACGTATCTTCCAACATTTAACAATTCAATAAGCAGAAAGAAGGGAAACAGCGTAATGTTACAATCTATATTAGGCAATATAAATCGCCAAACGTATTATTAATGTCGGTCATGTTAATCAAGAACTAAATTAATGCGTTATGAATCAAATTAGTTATATATATATATATATATATATATATATATATATATATATATATATATATATATATATATATATATATATATATATATATATATATATATTTCTCGATCATTTTTCAGATCTGGTGCCACATATCAACAGAATAAATATGCTGTTTTTAATTGATTTTAAGCGGATCGAACAAAACGACTGAACAGGCCGTATGGTTCACTCTTTCCTCAAATGAGACTGTTTGAATCGAAATATACAAAGTGACGGATCGAAAGTCAGCACGGATCGCTGATACTGCCTCAACATTCCGTTGATTCAGACTCTCATCGGCGTCAAGAAGGCCCAGCTTTGTAACACGCCTTCTGTCATCGGTGCCAAACCTCGGCATCACTTCATTCAAACTCCCTTCTCAAGGATGACAGATGCTGATCAGGCAATGTAGCCCGTCAGAACAATACAAGAAGTGTTTATTCATTAAAATACATAGTGGCTTAAAAATAAACCCCCAATGTAATTTTTTGTAAATAGGTTACGCGATAAGAGCAACAGATTGGAGTCTGTTTTGATGTTAAGTCTGTGTGAGAACAGGCTGCCTTTTCTATTCACACACATTTTTGTAATTGTTTTTTTGACTCTGTAATCCTGAACTTATAGGTCAAGTGAACACATGTTGTGATGCTTGAAGAATCAGAGACATCTATTCATAACCATAACTCTCAACTTCCCTGTTGCGTTTTAAAAAATGACATGTAGCGAATAGGGATTTTTTTTAAAGAAGCATTTTACCCAAACGATAAATACAACGATAAACGATATACAACGATAAATATACAACGATATTAACCATGAATTATTTCAATTTCTTCATTTCCAAACAAACTTTTCTTCTCTTTTCCTCCCCCACATGAAATAACACTGCAACGACAGGTTCAAATTAATTGGAAAAATTGATAAAGTCATAAATGACAGGTGAGTACTTACTGGGGTATCCAACGGCGGTGGAGTGGAGCAGATCCATGCCCGGGCCGGACAGTGTTAACCCGTTCACGGCGTAATGGGGTTGCTTAATGTAGGACATCATGCCTCCTGCCGGCTTTAAAACACTCCCTCACTCCCTCACTCTCTCTCTCCTTCTCTCAGACTGGGGGCCGGGTCTCCTAGCTAGTCTCCAGGGGGTGTCTCTCTCTCTCTCTCTCTCTCTCTCTCTCTCTCTCTCTCTCTCTCTCGTTTTCTTTCTGTCACTCCCTCCCTCTCCGTTTTTTTTAAAAAATTATTTTACCCTGACTTGTTTGTCACTTCGTTGTTGTTCTTGATTTCTTTTTCTTTGTTGGTCTGTATTGCCTTTGAATGCAGCTCTGACTTGGAGCGTTCAGACCAGGCACCTGCGGCTCTAACTGTCGGAGTACCGGCGGTGCGTCCTAACACCTATGCTCACCTGACGCGTAAAATCACAGCTGATTCAGGGACCGGCTGCGTATTCTGTGCGTCCTCTATCCAGATAAGAAGGACAACAGCCACCAAAATCAACGAGAGACAAGAAATGTAGACACCACTTTAAAAATGTAGGCTAACTATGGAGCCGTCTGTCCATCCAAGTCGTGCGTAATTGCGGTGCGCACCGGCGTCGCCAGGTGAAAGGTACCAAAAGCAGAAGGTCCAAAACGGCTCGGCCGTCTGCGGTCGGAAGGATGCTGACAACTGCAAGGGCCCCTGACGGTACCTGGTCCCTGAGGAGATGATGTGGATCTGCAGAGTGGACAAGTGAGGCGAGCAAGAGGAGGCTGGCTAATTAGAAGTAACTTCTTATCGAAGTAGACACCCAGAGCCCTCCCTCTCTCTCTCTCTCTCTCTCTCTCTCTCTCTCTCTCTCTCTGTCGCGCTCACGCAAACACACAGGCGCGTGCACACACACACACACACACACACACACACACACAGACACACACTGTATCCACTTCGGGCCTATAGTGCTATATATGATATGTATGGAAGGATGATCTGAAACATTGCCTACCTTATATTCATGTTTAATAAACACTTTAAAACTTTGCAGTTACAGCAGCACAGCAGCACTGACACCTGTTGATATGTAGTCGACATATAATTAATAAAGAATACTTTTTTGCAATTTCAAACGCGGTTATTAAAACATAAAGAAGTAACGACGGAATTAAAATTGGATATATGAAGGCACTTGGAAAGTTCACTTCAAACAATTACGGTGAATGCGAGGCCGTGTATTGAACCTATATCATAATTTACTCCATTTTAATTCGAGCCTTTTTCAGGTTTTGTAATTGTCATGAACCATTTCGAAATTGGCTTCCTAAAATAATTGGGCGACCCTGCCGCAGTGTGGAGGCAGAGGTGGAGCAACTGAGAGGCGGAGAAGGGGGTACAGGCCGGATTAAAAGCAGCACAAAGAGCGCGTTGTTCTGCTATTAAATCCCCTTCTGATCCCCAACATGCTCCCTCCGGCCCATTCATCTATTCACTACAGTCAACAACAATAATAATTATTATTATTATAATTGTAATGTTATAATATTATAGCTTACATAATGTAAACCTGCAGACATATTCTTGACGTCAGGTTTTTATAAGCTATGTCATAGATGGTTAAAGTTATATGTTCTGCAGAGCACATAGCGTTAAAGGGACACTGTGTAGCTTTGGAAAAGAAGTTCAGGATTTCAAAATCATATATTCATGAGGTCACGGTACCAACTCAGTGATATGGTTGTTTTTTTGTTTTGTTTTTTTCCATCACTGCATAAACAGGCTGTTCTGGAAAATAAGGTTCATGAATGCTGTTTGAAGCTAGAAAGTTGGCAGGGTCCGCCACATACCAACAAATTAAAACAGCATGAAATTGTGTTGTCCTTTAAGTTCAGTTTGTTTATTCAGTTTATTCAGTCATGAAAACAAACAGTTTGTTTATTTAGCCTGTTTAGGCACCCAAATATTTCTCTTCGATTAAAATGTCTTCCCCAGAAATGCACCTTTAAGTGTTTTGCAGCCTTCTATATTATTATTTGTGTTGACAGGTAACCTGAGGACCTCGATCCTTACTGCTAAAAAATGACACAGTCGTCGTTTTTTTAAATTTTTTTTTTACCTGAATTTAATTTTGGTCCAAACGACCAAAGTGAGGACAGTTGTAATAAAAAGGCAATTTCGTTTTTATCGTTGCATTAATTTCCCACAGAGCACGGTCGGGCAGAGGCCTCGGTGTGTTTTCAGACGCCGGGTCGTGTCTCTCCTCTCCGGGCTCGTCAGTCTGGCCTGTGCCATCCTCTGCCGCGAGACAATTTCACAGTGTCCAAAGCCGATTCTCTGCGCTTGTTAATTGAATCGGATTTCTTATAGTTTAAAATCCACACACACACACATACACGCACGCACACACACACACAGACCCATGTAGCTACAGCCCAAACTGTATAAGGGGTTTATCTAGCTCTGTAAAGCCAAAGCGGAGATATAAAGACACACACAGAGCGACAGAGAGACTTTACCGGCGTGTTCGAACGATTCTGAATAAAATGTCCTCACCTGCTGAGGGATGTGTGTGTAGATGTTTGAGTGTAGGAAGGCCTGAGTGTGTGTGTGTGTGTGTGTGTGTGTGTGTGTTTCGACGTTTGGATAGCTCCTGTCTCAAGTGGACGCCTAACCTGCTCATATCAAGGTATGCTTCGTTTGTATGTGTGTTTGTTTGTTTGTGTGTAATTTGTTTGTTGCCTTTAGCGGTGAGGTTAGCTAACAGACAGCAGGAGCGCTCACTGCGCTGCGTCCGACGACAAGAGTGTCTCGAGACCTCCAACTGACAGAAAGAGGGAGAAAAAACGGCGGGAAAACCAGAGACTTGAGATGTGTGGCTCCGTGCGCGCGCGCGACACTGCTCGCAACACTGCTGTGCACGCGCACACTTCGCGCACCTTCTTCCTTCAGATGCTTCTGTCGCATTTTATTTTGGAGGCTATTCTATTTAGGCCAAATTACGTTGAAGGTGCATTCTGTAGTTTTTTGGGAAGACATTTTAATCAGGAGAGGAAGATATACAGTAAATGTTTTTTTCTTCCCTGCCTAAACAAACCAAATAGACAAACTCTCTTTGTTGTCATGACTGAAAGAACTGAATAAACAAACTGACCTATAAGGACAGCACAATTTCATATTGTTTTATTTTGTTTATATGTGGCGGACCCTGCCACCTTTCTAACTTGAAACTGTTCCTGGACCTTATTTTCCTCTGAGAACAGCTTTTTTATTCAGATATGGAGAAAATAAATATCTCTGAGTTAGCATTATTACTTAGGCGAGTTTGAATGTCATCCCCAAAACTGCACACCACCCCTTTAAATAGTCTCCTGCTATCTTTGTTTAAAGCCTTTGTCAAAAAACAAACAAATCATTTCAGTTTTTAACTTTTAGCTCTGGTAAACAGCTCTTTGTGGTTGTTTTTTCTGTTTGTTTTGTTTTAGTCTTTTAGCAGCAGCCCTGTTTATGATTCGTGTAACAATACTAGAACGATAATACGATACGATATAAGAAAATGCAGAAAAAATTGTAATCATTCAAATAATTATCCTAATCTGTCAAGTGAAATAGCATGGGGACATACATATCCATGTTATTTGGTCAACAGTCCTGTAGCTGTGGTGTTTGCACATTTTAATACAAAAATGGTAGATTTAGGGAACAACCGGCTCTCTAAAAATATTTTTACATTGTAAAATATATTTTTAAGAACAGTGAAAGATTATTTTTGATAGACCCGCTAAGCAAACATTATTGAAAATGTTCACAATAGCACAGACACATACTGTGATTTGTTTATTGGGTTAATAATCCTTCGTTGAATATCAGAAGGATGAAATAAGTTAACAACTCTGCAGTCTTATAAGAAAGCAGTTTGTACAATGGATTAGTGAAACTGGTTGTCTAATTTATTCAGTTTTATTAATTTCAGTCATCCTCAAAATGATTTAGATTGAAAAATGTAATCTTGTAAAAAAAAAAAAAAAAAATTCTGAAGATATACGTAATCATATACAAATGGTAGTAAGTACTATATGTTAATGCGCTTTGTAAATAAGACTATGTATTTTATTGTTGCATGACATGTGATGCTATGAGTTGTTTGTGCGGAAATTGCTCTGTGATGAAGGACTGCCAGTAGTTTGGACGCACTAGGACCCGGAGCAGACGCAAATTAAGGACAACCAACACATAAGAGGCTTAGTACATCTAATCTCTGCTCCTACATACACACACTCGCGGACACACACACACAGACACACAAACGCGAACACACAGGATTTCATAAACATCCCATTTTGAAACAAGCATGCATGCACGTCCCAAAGGCAAACACAGCCATTGTATTTTCATTTAGTTTTCATTTTCTCCAAACTCTTTTATTCCCCTTGTTGACCTCAACTTCCATCCCACTTTGTCAGAGAACATTTGCCCATATGCTCCACTATTTGTCTCATCCCATTTCATTAACAAACATGTATCCATGTGTCCTTCAATGAGCTAAGAGGCAGAGAGCAAACTGGACAATTATAGTAAAAAAAGGGAAAAAAAAAAAACCTCAAACAATCTTCCTCAGTCACATCTGTGTGATGCTGACTGTTTCACCGGCCTGTTTTTACTATTCAATCAATTGTGCAACCACTCCAACAGATCAAAAATGAAAAAAAAAAAAAGGATTCAAATTGAAATTGAAATGGAGTTTGACTCAGACGCAATCATCATCAGGACGAAGCTTGCTATGCCCTTTTTTATTAACAGAGACTACAGGCCTGGCTTTTTTTTTCTTCTTTCTGTATTGTTGTACAGAAAATTGAGAATAATGAAGCTACACTTTTCCCAGAATCCTTCCTGGTAAACTAGTCTTTGTTGTGTGCCTTCGATTCCAATCTGCTGTTCGTGTGTGTGTGCGATGATGCTGATGATGAAAACATGAAAAGAGGAAAGAACCCTAATCATTTGTTCCATGATTGAGTGATTAATGACATGACATAAACCAAAAACCATCACGTCCCAAAAGACCCAAAGCTTACACACACACACACACACGCATTATATAAACACAAACACTTTCCAGCTGTTAAGTACCTCTGACATCATGTTGTTCGATACACACTGTATTTTTCTATGTCTGTGTGCACACTGTGTACTTATAGTGTGTGTGTGTGTATGTGTGTGTGTGTTTGTGACAGTTACACACTCACACATACACACACACGCACAGAGTTCAGCCGATTTATCATAATATGCTTTATCTGAAAAGTAAGTATCTTACCTCGGGATAAAGGGAGGAAAGAGGGGTTTGTGGCCAGATTGACAGAGGAAGGGTGGATGGAGAGAACCGAGCGCTCGCTGCACAGGGACAGGGAGCAGGACCTTCAGCTCTAGGGCTCCATCGATCATTATTGATAAGGTAACTGAGCTTCATGGGACGGGAACGAGCAACGCTAGCAGAGAGAGCCAGGGTGGTGTGTGTTTGCGTCTGTGTGTGTGTTTGTGTGTGTGTGTTTGATGGACAGGCAGACTGAGTGGGAAACAAACCAGGATGAAGATGTGGTGATGCTTACTGGTGGAGCTCAAAATTGTTACTGGAGGAAACTGGGTGGAAAGTTACAGACGGGGTGGGGTGGAAGGAAGGAAGAGTAGAGGAGCGCGATGATAAAAAGAGGCAGAAATAAGTGGAAGAAGGGGGGGGGGCAGATGGGGAAGGGGGGTATGGGAGGGGCGTTGGGAGAGACAGTCTGAGTTTTCTGAGGGTCTTGCGATGAATTTTTTTCTTGATTCTGTTACTTTAGATTTAATTAAACTATTAATGTGCTGTCATTTTACTACTGAAATTGGTTTGATTCTGTTTCAAATGGATAATATATTTAACCATATTGTTGCAACGGTCTATATGCTCATATAGTTAAAGGTAGTGTGTGCGTTTGTGTGTGTATGTATGTGTGTATTGAGGTCAGTGTGTGTTAACCCCTCATTAAAGTGATGTGAGGATTACTCTGCGTGAGTCCGGGTCACACCATGTGTCTCTCTGCACAGCACTTCCATCTACAGTAACACAATGGGCCATATGAAATGAAGGGTCCCTACTGCATCCAGGTTACATTAAACGACCCTGCTGTTAGACTTAGCGTATGTATAAGTGTATATGTGTAGGAACATGTGTGTGTGTGAGTGTGTGTGCGCGTGTGTGTGTGTGTGTGTGTGTGTGTGTGTGTGTGTGTGTGTCCATTTAGCAGGACTTGGGTTGTAAGCAGTCTGTCATGGGTCAAGGCTAAAGATAAACTCAGGCTGTGGTTGCTTATATAATGATGAACTATATAAGTGTACAAGTGTGTGTACTATATACAGTAAACACATGTATCCTACAAGGTTATATACTGTATGGACATACCACAGTTGTGTTGGTTTTTTAGTTTACTAGCAGCCGTAAAACCCTCATTACATTCATTACATAAGTTAATGTAGTTCAATAGTCTTAACCATTAGTTGTTCAATTCTGCATTTAGTTTAATGCAGATAACAAACCTATAATATTAATATATATTTGTGATTTAACTCTTATATTGTTTTACATGCCCCCAAAGTACTGACCCAGGTCCACAAACAAGGTTTGCACAAATGACTCCTTATAATTAAGGGGCCTGTTATCTATCTTTACTCTGGAAGTATGTTATAATACCTGAAAAAAATATTTTAGGGATCAAGAAGAACTTATTCATGGTCAAAAGTTTACTTATTTTGTTTTAATCCTCCTGCATGTTAATATAAGTTTGGTCATTTTTCCTGCATATGCTATCACGCAATATCCTGAGAGAAAAAACCTAAACCCAGTTTTTCTCTTCTTTCATCTGTTAGTTTTTTGAGTTTTTTTTTTTTTTTTTACAAACTTCCAGCATTTCTCAACACAGAGTAAAGACAGACTCCAGGGTGATGGCAGGTTGTGTAGCATCGTGACTGATTACGACAAAATAACAGAAGCCTGGCCACCACCAGTGGCTGCTCCCTATGCTTCCTTAGTTAATAGTTAGTGCTCATGCCCAGGTGTGACAACCAGCTGGGACCTGGAAAGATGATGAGACTCAACTCCAAGTTTAGTTTGATGGCTACAGCTAAATTATTTTATACTCTGTTACTGTAGCGGTTTCACAGCATTTTCTATGCGTCTTCACCCTATATGTCACCCTAACCAGCCATTGAAGGTCCTTAGCAAAGTGTCTGTGACAGAAGCGGCTGACCATGACTTCATCTGTTAATAATGTCTGGCCAGCATCTTGATCAATTTCACAGACAGTAGGCACCCTGCTGCGTGAATGTGTGTGTCCTGCTGTCTTCTGTGGGTAGACAGATCGCTAATCCACAGCAGACAGCAGCAGGTGGTGTGTGTGTGTGTGTGTGTGTGTGTGTGTGTGTGTGTTCGCTGTCATCATTTAGTCCCCTCCTTGAAAACTGTCTGGGGTTTTAGCAAGTTAGCACCTGTTCATGCCATCATACTCATACATTTGTAATAAGATAATCAGAGCAATTTCAGTTGAATTTGCATACCCAGACGGTTATCAAACCATGTAAAAATGTCTCATCCTAATACTTGCATCACAAGCATCAGGATCATTTTAATTAATTGAAAAAGGTTGCATCAATGATTTAGTGTGATAGAAAGCAGCTCTGTGACCATTTTCAGCAGCAATGATTTAGATATCCTTTAACTGTTTGCTGGTTATAAATGAAGAGACGTTTCTTTATAGTTAAGTGATGATTCATAAATAATTCACAAGTAAACAAATCCCATAAGTACAATCAGAACGTTTCAGATTTAAAAGAAAAGAAAGATAGAGACGAAAATATGACAATTACAGTGTTTCCATACATGATAAAATGTACTGCAGTATAGGTGGTCCAAAAAAATGTAATGTATTTTGTATTTAAAAAAAGAAAGTAGATGATGCCCAGCTCTGAATGAAAATAAGTTATTTAGTTTGTAGGCAGGGCAGGTGTATGGACAAGGAGCAACACACACACACTTCAGCTAGTTTAAACAAAGCTCATATGTGCATTCATGCGTGGTTTCATATGCACTGCCTTATGAATGACTCTGTGTGTGTGTGTGTGTGTGTGTGTGAACCCCCTCTGAGCATGTGTTCTGGGAGCATGTGTGCGGTGGTGTGCTGGTGTGCGAGGGAAGGGGGTCATTATTGTGTGTGTGTGTGTGTGTGTGTGTGTGTGCATGTGTGCGTGTGTCGGGTGGTACAGTAACTTGGACCCCCCCCCCCGACCACCACCACCACCACCACCACCACCACGACCAGCCGCCCCCAACTGCACCCCCCACCACCCCATATGGCAGTGGACAGCAGTAGTAATCATGGAAGTGGAGCAACAGGCCCTGAGCCTCACTAATCCTCTGCCACACTCCGACACGTGCCACACTGATGCATATACCCACCCTACACACACAAGCACACACACACGCATATTTAGTGAAGATACCACTTCTGTACACTGCATCGACATGATGGACTCACAACATGCACAGCAGCACACAAATGCATGCACCAACTGCATTTGTGACTTAGAATAGAAAATAGCAGAACGTTCACTCTGTTGTTTAAATCACAATGTAAAGGCCAGGTGGAACCAACCAAGGTTTAACTTGCATCATTTAGACGACTGTGTCAAACACACACACACACACACACACACACACACACACACACACACACACACACACACACACACACACACTTTTTGGCATGAAAAATCCATTATACACCATCTCTCATTTGCTCAAATTGCACTTTTTTTTTATGAATCTGTTGTGTGCATGTGAATTTAAACCCCTGAGTGGGGCGATACACGAGTGCAACATAGAAAAATCCCAAAGAGAAGTTTCTGGATGACCAAATGCACCTCACACACAAAAGCACATGCCCTCACAAACACACACACACTCACAGAGTCATACACGCACCCACTGCGACACGTATAAACACAAAAAAACCTTTTTCACTGTGACGCACAAGGAGACGGGGCTACAATGGCTCTCTTATTGTTAATTGGCCGTTTAATCCCGAGGAATGCGTCTGATTAGTACCCACCGGTGGGTCAGGATCTTGCTCAACACTCTCTTTCACAATGGACAGGCTGTAACAGAGATCTGGGAGCAGGAGCACACACACACACACACACACCCATACACTTGCACATGGACAAAGGTGTGCGCATAAACATTCACACACACACAAAAACCCACACACAATCAAGCATCAGTACATGTGTGTTCAAGATGCGGGGCTGCAGTGGCCTCACATACCCCCTGCAGTAACACACATAAACTGACCACACATACACAGCAGTACTCCCAGCATGCAACGGCACAGGGTGAGAACAGTAGTCAGATGCAGGAAGTGTGATCTGAAAATTCGAGAGGCTTTCAATTATTATGATTATGATTAATAGTTCATAAAGGAAAATTAGTTGTCAACCATTTTGAAATTGGACACAGAGTTTATATTTTGAATAGCCATTTTCGAAGAGGAAAAATTCTCACATTTAAGGATACATTTAATAGACTTAATGATCAAATGTAAAAAGTAATTTGCAGATGAATCTATAATGAAAATAACTAATGCATCGTTAGTTACTGGACTACTTTTGAGGAGGCTATAATCACAATCACGCTCTTTCCACACCATCTCACCTTTATACTCAGCTGCATGTGTTTTATTGTATGTGGCCATTGTGGACCTTACATAATCTTGTCAGTCAGAAGCAAATCAGAAGCAAACCACATTTAAGTACAAGCATTTACGCCATTAACCCAATCATGATCACAATTGACTAAATGCTACGTTACAAGGTGCTTGCACTGCAATCCTTACTTTGCCAGTTAGGTGTTTAACTTAACAGCATTAGCTAAAAGGATAGCTTTCTCCATTTTGGACTGCACTCCATCTCCACCTCTTTAAAGGTGCAATGTGTTAGATAGTTAATTGTCGAGTCTCAGTCGGCATGATCCCCCAAACGGAAGCATCTGTATCTGATGACTCAACACTCGACTATGTTCCTTCAGAATCACTTGTTGTACCTTTGAACGCCTCCAATGTTCATATGTTTCCCATCAAAGTTCACCAAAGTAAGTTGCACTCCACTGTTTGTGGCCATTCCATTGGAATGAAATGGATTCTGTGCAAAGTTTCGCCGTGATAGATGCCAGTGTAACAGGGCCCGAGTGTTTGATTTGGAGTCAAGGTCCGCAGTGGCGCTTAGCGCTTGCTACAGCGGTCTGCATGTATCACAGAGTCCATTGTGCTTTCATGTGTTTACTGTAGCGTGAAAATATTGCAACAAACTAAAGGGAAATCAGAGCGGTTACAGCAGGAAGACATTTTTTACTGTTCACAGTGGGTGATGGACAGAGGAAAGACAAACAGGGAGGGGGGGATGATGGGACGGTCAGACTGGCTGCAGGTGGATAGGATAGGTCAGAGGTGACGATGGTCTACAGGACGTGTGTGTGTGTTGTGTGCTTGCGCATGTGTCTGTGTGTGTGCGTGTGTGTGTTTGTGTGCGTGTGTGTGTGTATGTGTGTGTGTGTGTGTGTGTGTTCTGTAGGAGGTCCGGGCAGGCTGCATCACTGCTGACACACTGCTGCTGGTAAATCCAGCTTAGTGTGTCTAAAACAGGACTATGAAATCTGCCACAGGGCCCCTAATGCTAGGGCCGCTGTCACCCTCAATCACTCACACACACCTAATCCCCACGCCGTGACCCAACACACACACACACACACACACATACATACACACACACACAGAGCCATGCTACCCAATGCACTGGGCCTATACAGCTTGGCAGGCAGTCCCAGTACCAGGAGACACCAGCCACAGGGTCAACATTTCATATGGGTGGAGGAGGAAGGGGGTGGCGGGGGGGGAGAGGAAGGAGAACGTGGTGTGGAGTAGTTGGAGTGAACAGGTGTGGGCAGTGGTCAAGGTAAAGAAGATAAGGGGGCAGCCATGGGAAGGCTAATGTGACTAAGGTAGAGGAGGGTTTGAATATTTAGGATGAAAGCGTTGGAAGAAGACAAGTGGTATGAATGGAGGGGTGAGGTTTGAGGAGTATGGCCATGGAGAAGATGGAAGTGTAAAAGTGTGAGATGAGGAAGATGGGGGGGGGCAAATGAACATAGGAAAATGTGTAATTAGGTTCTAGCGATCATTAATGTATGCTAAGCTGGAAGTCAGCATTGCCCTGGATCCCTCATCAAAAAGCCAATGAGATTTTTGAACTGGATTTTGGATTATTGCAGAAAATGAGCAGCTGCATGACTTCAACGTCACCACCACCAAGCTTCCTACCACAGTATACTATACACAATACCGTGATTAATCTACAAGTTGGACATTTAGAGTTAGAATTGTTTGCAACTACAGTCCACCTGTAAAGACTAGTGAGTGGATGAGTATCCGTGTTTAGCGTGATGACATTCGTGTCCCCACCAACTTTGTAGTCTCATTTAACCACTTGCTGGCAACCATTGTTTTGAGACACACACAAACTCTTTCCAGTGCATCTTGTCTTCAAGACAAGGGAACCAAAAGTACAAAAATGCTAACTGGGTTTTAGGACTCATTCCTGTTGCCCTGTAATCAACTCAAATAGCACTCAGTAGAGCGTATATCACTGACAAGGCCCAACATTCACCTTTAAGTCAATCAAGCTTCATCCAATATCCAATAAAATATATCTAAATTAGCTACATTCAGAATTCTAATTGGAATGCTTCAAATTGCTAACAGTCACCTAAATATGCCTGATTTCTTTCATGACCCATGCATTATTCTCTGAGAAATTAACAACAATGTTGAAAAACACTCTATCTGGCAATGCATGAATTAATGACAGTGAGAAAACAAATCCTGGCTCCAGACTAAAAGTAAATGGGGGTCTATAATCTATGTAACCAAGACCCATCCTCCATTCAAGTTTCGTGGATATCTTTTCAGTAGTTTTTGTGTAAACCTGCTGACAAACCAATTAACTGATCAACAAACGGGCACAGGTCAAAGCATAACCTCAATAAGGTTACGTCATCACTTTAAAATGTAAGTGAAGGTTTGAGTAAATGGTTTAAATGACGAATGTGGCAATGCGACTACTTTTTTCCCCACCCACTGCAAATTTCCCCACTTGCTGAAATTTGGCATGGAGCTCAAGTGTGTGTGTGTGTTAAGGTGTGCATTTGGTGTTTATGCCAACTGGCTAAAATGGGGAATGGCAGTGGGAGTGGACTTTGTAGACAGACGGACAGCCAGACATACATAAAAATCTAAATTCCATTTATGGTGTGTCTTGAAATTTATAATGTGATAACATGTGACGCCAAAGAGGAGTGTAATATATTTAGTGAGCATTGACCTTTAGCATCAACATTGGTCGACCAATCTGTGCCCTCCGTATACTTTGGCAATTGCAACTTTCTATCTGAGTGGAGGAACTTTGCCATGGAGGTCGAGTTAAATTGTATGTTTGACAAGGCCTCAGTAACACCAGTAACAAAAGGCCCTTTTCATAGCACACATATTAATAATGGCTCTGTTCTATTCAAGTGGCCCAGTAAGCCATGACAGTGTGACAGTGAACCAGCATGCACAATATTAGGACCTTTAATCTGAAGCAGCTAAATTGAATTCAGCCATCATTCATTCATTCACTTTATTATTTACACCTGTGCCTTTCCTATTGTAACGTCAATGAACATTTCAATATAGCCCTCATGAAAGAGCCTATCTCTGTTGGTGAAGATGGTAGTTGGCGTCAGGAATGCGAATGAGAGACAGTGGTGAACAGTTCGCACATGTACGAGCCCCTATGCTCTAACTAGAGCCCATGTGGAAAACATACAATACATATGACTTGATGACCAGCACTTTGATTCCTGTGACAACATGCTAACATGGTGTACTGATTGCTTGTGGCTGGCATGATTACAGTGACCAACTCTGACAGATTTAACTGTCTGGCTTTTTGAACTCATCCTAAGTGGATGCCTGTTAACACTAACAGTGGTTCTCCTTTCTGTGTTCTGCCAGGTTATCATGTGCATCCAGCGCCAGACATGAGGATGAGGAGATGAACATGAGACAGCTTCGAGACACCAGTTTAGGGCCCTTGTCTAAAGTGGAGTGGACAAGAGAGGAATTAACTTTAGAAGCTTATCATTGTAACTTAGGATTGTCTTGCAGTAGTAGCTTTAAAGAGACTAGTGGGGCTTTTTGCTGCTCTCACTGAAACTCACTAACACAAGCCTCTCAGCCTAAATCCTAATTGTGTCTGCAAACAAACAGAGGATCCATCATTTCACAATCCCTCTTTTAAGGTTTTTCTGAATGACCCCAAAATGTTTATTCTTATTCTTCTTAAGTGTTTCTAATTTTGCAGCACATGTATCTCTGTCATGTGGATCTCACAAGGATACTGCAAGTGTTCACTAACTAAGGCACAGAAATCTGGGCACTTACCTCTACTACCACAAATACAGAGAGGCTGTATAAGTAAAACTCTTATTTAAATTACACCTCACAGGTAAGTCAGAATTGATACTTTGTGTTGATGTTAAATAGAGAATATAATATTGTTTATATGTGTTATAAAATTGATGACCCTGTCAAAGTAATACAATTCTGTAAATCCACAGCATTTTCCTCAAATGTGTTACCTTCATATTCTTAATAAAGTCAACGCAGACTCCTGTTTCTGTTCTGTGTCATTGTACATTCTCTGATGTTTAAGCTTGAATAAGCGTGTGCCCCGAAGTGTGTTTATAAATTCAGACCGCAAGCAACATTCAGTAATTGAACAGGACAGTGATCTGTTTGTTAGATTGGTGGGTCACTGTGGTGGAGACTGACACACGCACATACGTGGAGGCACACATAACAAGATGTCGTGCCAGGATTGGTTGTATGACAAATGCACACGCACACAATCACCGTAGCATCGGAAGGCTAATTGTTGACAAGAGTCAAAATAGGTTTTCCTCAAATAGAAAAGTACACACAGAAATAGTGCATTCTGTTATGAAATACTCAAAGGTAGAAGTAGACACACCATTGCCATCTAGTGCTCATTTTCAGTAGCTCAGGATAACGGACAATACACTCGACAGAATGGGGGATTGACAGTGCAGCACCATAAGGCCAGCAATGTGGACATGCGTTTTAGTATGATATACGTTTTAAAAATGTCAATACCACTATCAGTGCTGTGAAATAACCAAACAAACTGGTATTTATGATACCCCCTCATCTCACTTCCTAGTTATTGTTGTGTACTACTGAGTAAATATCAATGACTGCACTTAGTTCAGAGCCCTTGCCAACTCCAAATCTACAAGATCATTTATTTGAATCATTTGTTGATTCATTCCCATCTTTGCGCTCTGCCCAGTGAACTGCTGTCAGTCAATAACAAGGAACCTCAGCTGATGTTATAAAGTCACTAATGCCACCTGCTGTTCAACAAGGGGATCTCTGGCAACATTTGGACTATCCCTTTTAGTGATAGAAGTTGATTGACTTTCTTAATAACTTCATTAAAAGCAAAAACAGGACAGTGTTTCTAGTCCTTTTTTTTTTAATTTGAATTTATTACGACAGTTGTTTTAAGGGGTTAACAAAGAATCTGATGGAAATGTTATTGCAGCATTATGAGCGTCTAGATGACAACAAAGATGGTTTCATAAACACACATTATAAAATAAGCTGTATGACAAATATTCTGTACATATCCAAACAAAGCTGCAGGCGTCACACTAAATAACCAGCAACCAAGAACTTTTATTTCAAAAGTATGAAGGCGGGATGTGTTGTGTGATGTCTACTGGTTTAATGTGTGAGATCGGAATTTAAACATGTGTCACTTATCTTTATTAAAGTATTTTTTAAAAGGCCAACTGGAACTGTCTACAAATCAAACCTGTATCGATCCATAATAACAGAGTTTGCTTAAGGTGTGCATTAACGTCTCTGGACACAAAGGCTGTGTACTTAGCTTCAGACTGTTGCTAGCAGACACACTGAAATGAATTACTATGATGAATTGTGGTCTGAAGATTGTGAGGGCTCCCCTACTCTCGTTCTGCTATCGCAACCAGGTGGGCTTCTACCTCCGCCTCTGACAGCGTCCTGAAGAACACAGAACAAAGTGTAAGGAGTGAACAATGAGTGATAGAAGGCGGACTTCCCTACTTCAAAACAATGAAATAAAAATAACCAAAGATACACAAGAATGTAAAATGTCACACTAAAAGATTAAATTCACAATCGTTATCAACATTATTTGACCTTAAGTCAATGTACAGTAGGTCTGAGTTAAGTTACCTGAACTTGGGCTTTTCCTTAGTGACCACACCGACCTCTAGCTCATTAGCCTTGAAATCCGTGGACAGGACAGAGGACAGACATGATATAGCCAGCTGGAAATAAAGACAGTGGACAAATGTCCTGATTAACTCAAACACATACTGGACATGCCTCTTTAAATGTTCTCTTAAGCCTAATGGAAAATAAGATTATATTCTCCAACTGCACTGGCTTATGGGTATCTGATATGTAACATCAACAGCACATTTATGAGCTACTGGCTCATGACATCGCTGCCATAATTTTGTAAGGCTATGTAAGTATTGACAACTTCTCATCATTGAGTTTGTGTTGTATTGTGGACTAAGAGGCTTTTCAAGCAGTCACTATCAAATAAAATATTCTTTATCATGTGAAAGAAGGTTATATTAAAGGTTGGTTCATAGATTCGTATGATCAAATTAATCATTTTAAAGATAATGTAATCGAAGGGCTGAATAACTTTAATGACTTCCTTTATTTATCATTAAGATGTATTTGTTTACATGCAGTAAATAATTAACAAAAATAAAACATACTGAGTTTTCGATGCATAAATCAGGCGCTGATACTCTGCCTCACCCTCTGTCTCAAAGTTACAGACGCGGAGAGGAGGAAGGTAGTGTCAGAGCTGAAGCAGTGGCAAGACAGCGTCTGTGTGAATGAAGAAGCCAGCATTGCGGACGGGGGTGTGACGATCTGATTGTGTTCACAGTCTGTTCTGACCCTTCACTCATCAAATAAAACAGAAATGACCCACAGTACAGTAAAATACAATAATAAGAGGTGTGTATCATTTGGCCCACTTAGGAACACGATTTGATGCTGATTTGGAGTCACTGGGTCACATGACATGGAAGCTATTGAGAAAAAATAATAATTTCTGCATGTTAATATTCATATAAAAAAGAAGAAGCACTAAAATATGATATAAAGAGGTGTGTCTTATTTATCCAGTTTACTAATACAATCTCCTGCTGGTTTGGAGTCGCTGGGTCACATGACATGGAAGATATTTTAAAAAACTGCAATTATTTTGTATTAATATATTTATGGCAAGTAATTTAATGACTTTTTTTTATTGTCATTCAAATTATACTTTACAGTGCAGCGGGAACGAAATTTAGTTTCAATGGCTCAGCATAGTGCAGGATAAAAAAAAAACATCACATAAATTTTGGACGTTGGAAAGTAGGATGGAGAGAAGCGACGTTCTCCACAGATTTGCCTCCAGCCCAGCTGTTAGCCCCACTGGACAGCTGCGCCTCCATCCTCGGTAACAACGCCTCCGCTTGCTCCTCTGTCAGCTTGTGATGCTAGGAGCATCCAGAGCGACTAGATCTTGTCGGTGTAGGTCCCTAAATCAGTTTCCAGCGATTCAGCGCAAGGCTCTGGAGGGTGAGCTAACCATTGTCCCGCTGCTAAGACTGGGCAAACCTCAGTAAAGTTGCAGCTGGACCCGAGTGAATATCCACCGAATAGCCGACCTAAAACTACCTTCACCACAGTCCACTGACCTGTCACCTCTCGCGTGACACTGGTTGTGTCATTACAGAAAACTACTGTGATTGGTGCATTGTGGCCAGTGGATTGTAGTTTTTGAATGATTGCAGACAAAGTAGGTTTTGATGGTAACTTGTGATGAGCAAAGGTCACAAGTTACCGTCACAGCCTACTTTGTCACACACTGTGCAGTGAAATCATTTTCCCAGTTCGCACATACATTTATTTAGGGGCAAATGCCAGTGAAGTACTTGCACTGTAGAGCCCTGCAGAGTCAGGTGGCTCCCACAGTTGTATGGTGGTGATTATGTGAGGCACAAGACGGAAATGATCCTGAATGTTTCAATCGTGAAAATCACAAGCAGTACCTGAAAGGTTATCCAAGGATTTGACCAAGATCTTTGTGTAAAAGAAACTTGGGTTTGCCCCTACCTGCACCGTCCTGTCGTGGGTCAGTTCAGGCTTTTTCTTCAGTTTCTTCTCCAGGTAAGTATTGGCCTCTGTTTGTTTGGCCCCAACCGCAGTGGCTCTGAAGCCACAGTAGTAGCCTGCTGGGTCACATTTATACAGAACTGGACCCTGCTGAGGGTCCATAGCCGCAAGGATCATACCTGCAGACATCGAAGGAGGAGGGAGAGGGAGGGAGGATGAAAGAAAACATTATAGGGAAGATACCTCTTGTGTTAATTTACTGCATGTTAAGTTCTATTTCTTGAAATCTCATACGCTTCAGTGGCTGCGCTGTATTTAAAGAAACAACCATTCAAAAAGTAAAGACAAATACAACCTTTGGGATAAAATAATTCATGGAAATGAAAATCAAAGGCAGAGGAACAATGTCCTAAGCAGTTGCTGTCAATGTGAGGTGTGATTGCTGATAAAGAATACATTTAAAATATTAAACAAGAAAGAATGAGTAGTTGATAAAGAGCAGTTTAAACAAAGACATGAACACTAAGAGGCAGAAATGAAGACCCCCACTCACAGCAGCCCAGAGGCCTCATTTCGGCGTTTTGTGTGTAGACCTGGGAGATATCAGCCAACCTGCGACACAACACGTCTGCATTGATGTCATAACCGAACTTATACTTCCATTCCCCTGCTTCCACCCGAGCCCGGTGAACCTGGGAACGACTGTCCGCTACGCAAGACAAGATGGGGGACAGCATAGCTTTTAAACATCAAACGAGTAAACATGATCTTTTAGACATTTAAGTAAACAAACAAGAATCTCACCAAGACTAACAGCAAAATCTAAATCTAAAAACAACATAAACATTATATAAAACTATTGTCCGCCAGTTGTTTATCATCCTGATTTAAAGAAACAGAATTAACTGAGAAAACATCATCCTGCTGTAACATAAAACAAAAGTCACTTTGACTCGGCTACATTTGTTCACAGACATCACATTAAGTATTACAGTGACTTAAATTATAATGTGTTGTAAGTGTGCTGCTGAACACATACCATTGTGCCCAGTCATCACACAGCCAATGCGAGGAGTTAGTTTGAACATGTTGGTCAAAGTTGAAGAGTCCAGCAGCTTGTCCTGCAGTCGGGAGAAGGATAGACTGTCACATCCAACTGACAAAATCATATTCTGCTGAGACACATATCACTGTGCCTGTGAAAATGCCAACACCACATTTATTACAAACACACTGTGATCAGGGGTATCCACATACCAAAGCAGTGAGCTCTGGTGCAGGTCCTATAAAAGCTTTTAAGGCTATTAATACTGAGTAATAACTTGAATGAAAAAGAGACGTTAAAAAGAGATACTATTGGTTTACAGTGGGGATTTTAGGGGTCATTTGCCGTTTTGTGACAGCCCACTGGCTAATTCAAACATACAAAGCTTTTCAAAATGTACATATTTACCAGGCAAAATAAGAAATCTACTCAAGCAACAGTATAATTAAAGTGTCATTTCATCAGCCTGTCGGAAGAAATGTTTATGTCAGGCCAATGCTTATATTTAATTTTAAAGCCTTATCGCCAGTGCTGATGATGCAGCAATATTATTGTGTCGGGCACAAAATTAGTAATAGCCCCGAGTCAAATTCTGGTAAAATATGCAAGTGGATAGCTGCTTAACTCACCAGCCCTCCAAATCTGTGGTTGATACAATTTGAACATTCACAAGATAATTGCCCGAAGGACAAAAACGATCATTTTGCACCCTATCATTGTGCTTTCCTATCTTACAGATATGGTATGTAAATCAGACATGTGTCTTGAGCTGCCATTCTGCTTACACAGAGCTTTTCATTAAAGTATCTGGCACTGTGGATTGATGTTTGAGATCCACTATCAGTTGATAGACTTACTTAGGCCCACTCATCCTTGGTTATAATGATTAGACACTTAAATTGACAGAGGGTGGCAAAAACAGAACTTTTACTTTTCTGTCTGGGGTACAAGTTTGCCAAAAATCAAAGCACTCCTGGCTTGGTTATGTGAGTGCTGGCACACTTACAGCAGTATCTTGTTCATATTTGACTGTCAAGTCAGCAAAACGCTGGAGTCATGACTCCTGTGAGGCTTCACCTGCACTGAAGAGCATCATCAGCATCCAAGGGTGGGTTTGTGTGTGTGTATGTGTGTGTGTGTGTGTGTGTGTGTGAGTGAGAGAGAGAGAGAGAGAGAGAGAGAGAGAGAGAGATATCTTACAGGTACTTTCTTTTGTGTGACCACCACAACGCTGTCTGTCCCCCGGATGCCAACAGATGTCAACCCACTCTGGGAGATCGCTTTGAAGGCATACTCTGCATGAAAGTACATGTGACATGCGGACAGAATGAAAACAAAAAACAATATCACATTTCTCTCTTTTTTTAATGTCATTTCAGGCTTTGATATCATGTTCATGAGTGGAGAGCTGCCTGCTTGCTCCACCAACAACACATCAGTAGGCTTGGCTAATATGAATTTAGCGAATTAGCTCAGTAGGCTAACATTAATTACTTACCCATGCTACAAATAAGGAGCATAATATGCAGTTATCACTTTAGAATTCAACATATTTTAATGTTAATCTTTGAATTTATATCCAGGGTTCGTTTTTGTTCATTATGGCAGGGTGTGTTAACAAAAATAACTAATATGTAGAGTTTAACAAAAGAGGAAACTTGAGTAGAAAAGTTGATGCTAACTGCTCTCCACTCAGACATGACAAGCTAACCACTTCAGCTAGCCTGCTAATAAGGATTTTGTGTCGTTTACAGAAGTTAGTGAGGAAAAGTTGTAATGCTAGCAGACTTATTTAGCGCAGTTTACAGTATAATCACATTTCAGGGCCGAAACACCCCAGGAAGCGTGTCTCTTACCGACTTGGTAGAGGCGGCCCTCCGGTGAAAATATGGTGATGTGTCGGTCGAAACCTGCGTTTGAACCGCGGGACATTTTCTCTCTCTCGTCGTGACCTCAAATGAACTTCGCTGCACCGAAAGTTTTCCGGTTACCGTCCTGTTTAATCTTCACTCGTTTTCTTTTGGACGGTCAGCAAATGGGAAACAGCATGCCTGTGCTTCTGCTGAACGATAAGAGGGATAATGGTGCTGCCTCACTTCCCTGAGAGATTTTTTTTTTTTTTTTTACTTTCTCTTTCAGTTGCGGCTCTGAGGTGCAGCTCCATGACTGGCCCCACTCGAGTTATCATTGGATGGCAACAACAAGGAAGCGGAGTGACTTTACCAGTTAGACTGGCCCTTTCTGTCTGCACCTGTGGCGTCAAATCAGAATGAAAATCGCTTGGTGAGAGACAGCGGGGTTGTAGACGAGCGGTCAGCAGAAGTATCAGGGGACAGAGGAGGGAGGGGGGAGGATGAATGGACACAGCGACTCTGACGTCCCCCTTTCTGAGTGCGCGTGCGGTCACTCGGCTGCTGGTGGCCCCCACACACACAGCCCAATGTCAGGCCGCCGGGTTGGCTTCTGTCTCAGCGATAAGAAGCGCAGGAAGATTGGTTTGGACGCTTTTGCAGATATCTGTGCGTAAGTTGAGGAAAACTTTTTTTCTTTTTAAATTTATTTATTTATTTAAAAAAAAAAAAAAAACAATTTGGAGCTTATGATTGGTGTGATTGTCTCTATGGTAAATGTGAATGGGCCCCCATTAGGTTGGGGTCACATGGCAAAATGAGGAGTGTGTTTTATGCTTTCATTTTATGAATGCGTATAATCTCAGTTAGGGAACATGTACCGATGACTACGGTAGGAACAGGTGACACCCTCACTATAATCTACTGTACACAGTTGTGCAAGTCTTTATCAACAGTAATAAAAATCTGTCCATAGGAGGCTTTATTGCTACACCAGAAGCTTTATTCACTGCCCTATTTGACATCTCAAGACTTCTGTGTAATCATTACCTTCAGGTTATAAACATGCTAGTATTTTCCCTGCAGGGGCCATGGAGTGGAAGTGGTGGAGGTGAGTGTTTTTTTTTGTTTTTTTTTCCAACCTCGCTTATACATGAAATCAACACAACCTTAAAGATTATTAATGATAAAAAACAGACAAAGTGAAAAATGAGGAAGAGGACTGGCATGTCTTAAAGCTGTACCTGATGACCCTGTTTGTCTGCGTTTGTTTCTCTCTTTGTGATCGTGTACATGCGATAAGACTGTGTCTGTCTCCAAATGCCACTATGCACACACATGCACACGCCCACACCCACACACATAGACACGCACACACACGCTCATATTGCATGTAGTCACTTCATACCACAGATTAAGCAGTTACAGTTAAACTATGTCATTTAATGGTTGTGCTTTGGGAACACTGTGCACCCACGGACACACACATGCGTCATGTACAGATGTCTACAACTTTAGTAATCCATGTCACAGCCACCTGCAGCCCCCTCCTACAATCTATGCGCAGGAAAACCGAGGAACAATGGGTGCCTGTCCTGTAATTGCTCAGACACTTCACTGAATGTAAATATCTGCACAGAAGCGTAAAAGATATTTTTTGTATACAAACCAAAAAAAAAAAAAAACGGCACATATATCACTACATATTAGTGTCAAATTACAATCAACTAATTTGATTTTTTCTTTTTTTTTTTTTTTTTTAGAGAAGTTAGCTTTTGTCAAAAGAAAATGCAGAGTGGTGCGCATTTAAGGAGCAGCAAATATGTTGTGGGAGACATATGACATAAAGATGTTACAAATGTCTGCTTTTATGCCCACCTCCGCCTAGTCGCATTATTTAGGGCAGTGGCTTTCAACCTATTTTGAGGTGACATGTTTTTTGAATATTACCATGGTAACCTGAAACTGAAATGATTGTGTAAATAAGGCCTTAAATGAATATTTTTTTGATCTCCATAACTTTATGCTGACATCTTTAATTTCCTAACACAATTGTCACATACAAGATTCATTTTGCTGAAGGTAGGGCGGGATAATATGTTGATATTACATTGTAGATATCAGACTATATACAAGGCCAGCAGTGAAAAGAGTACTGGAAATCTATACTCAAGTATGAGTACATTTACATTACTGAAATTTGACTCAATTACAAGTAAAACTGCTGGTGTTAAAATAATACTTAAGTGAAAGTACAAAGTATTCTTCTCAAACATTACTCTGAGTTTTGGTAACATTTAACCGTTGGTGTTCTGCTGAGGGATGTCATGCTCACCTCTCCATAACTGGGCCTGCTGCAGAGGTTTATGTTTTTTGTTCCGTATGTCACAGCTTTCTTTGGCCCATATATAGTCAGATAGCCTTACTGGCTACAAAAATACAGATGAAATGTTTGGATATTGATTCCAAATGTACTCAGCACTCAATTATGTTTCTAAAAGTAACTAGATACATTACATGTTGTAATGCATACTTAAGTAGGAGTAGACTTACAGACTTGAAAAAATAACTCCTAAAAAAAGTACCCAAAAAATGACTTGATTACAGTAAATTGAGTACATGTAAGTAGTTACTTCACCCCCTGTATATGGCATTAGTGTTGTAATAAGTGAACTTACCACATTGTTGTGCTTGTTCTGATACTTGTCCTTAACCCTTAGTCATTATGTCCATATGACAAAAATCGCGTTGTGTTAATATTTTGTCACAAAACTCCCTCCTACATCATTGTCACAAAACTGATATTGATGTATTGGGTCAGAATATATTGATACTTGATGCTGTCTGAGCATATATATTTGTGTTTAGGGAGATTTCTTAATTTTCAAACTCAATTTCTAATAACTGATGATTGCTACATCGGTGACCCATTCAAAGAGTCTAATGACCAGTTGTTGAGGAATAAACCAATACATAAAGGCTAAGTATAATATAGCACATTTAGAACATGTCATTTACATACATTCCCACAGATAAGCAATATGCAAACTAGTGTGGCGCTGCAGTAGGATAGATCCAGTACATCTAGAATGTGAAAGTGTTATTGTCTCCATCAGATTGACCTCTCTAAGCCGCTGGGACCCCAGGGACCCTTCAATGTCATCGTTCACAAGCTGTCCGATGTCATCGTGGAGGCTGAACATGACAGCCAATCACAGCAGCTCCTCGCCAACTTCCAGGTAACATGGCTTTATAAAAGAACAGCTGTTTTGCATGTGACCTAAATGTAACGTTTTTACTGGTCCTGCTGGAGGTGATGTGAGTGGAGGGGAAAACATATAGTTTACAGAATACAGTGTTCACACTGTCTGCACGTCCTGCACAGGGGGCCTTTTTTAAGAGGAGTACTGGTTGATTTTGCAGCTGTATGCTTGTCAGTGAGCAATTATGCATTCGTTCTTTCATGCCATTAGTGAAACCATTTCTTCATCTGTCTTTACAATTCCAGAGCTATGTCTCAGCTAATCCCAGTACAGTTATTCTGGACCCCCTGCCTGCCATGAGCCAGCTACTAGACCGCTTTGTCTCTTATCGGATCATGACCAAGCTGCACAACTCACTCCAAGGTGGACTGCAGCTTCATTCAGTGTTTATAGTAGTTAAGTGCAGCTTGTAGATATTAACAGACGCCTTTCCTATTATATTCTGTTTGATAGACTGGCATATCTGCAGTCCTCCTTACCTGGAGATCCACAGTGCCAGTGACCTGCCATCCCTTCAGCAGGCTCTGATGACCCAGGGCCTGAGCTTTCCTCTCAGTCAGTTCACTCTCTATCTGTAGACTTACGTTTTCATTTCTTATAATTTCATTTTACAACTACCTCTCAGCCTCTTTGTGTATTTAAATTAAGTCTAAAATCTCATGATGCAAATAAAAAAAAAGCATACAGACAGTATTAGTTAGGGAAATTAGGGGGTAGGTCTTTTGGTCAGTGGTGTGTTAACCCTCCAAGCTGTTCTGATTCTCACACTTCTAAAGTCAGCTGTCCTTCTTTCCTTTTTGCTTGCTCATGGAGTATGAATAAACCCACACACACACTTCCTCTTTGTCTCTGTTGATCCCAGTTTGTAAAACCAGAGTGGCCCATGGCGCACGTTCCCATGAGGTGAGTGGATTGCTTCAAAATGTCACTGCCTTTCAGGATTATTTTTGTTCACTCACCGCTGTGCATTTGCTGTCTGCTCATTAATTGTCTGTGCAATGTCTGCGCAGATGTCTGTGATCTTCAGTGCAGCGAGCCTGGCTGTTGTCCAACCTCCCTGCGTGCTCCAGAGCTTTGTCAACCACGGCGCTGTTCTGCACAAGGTGTTTGTTGTGGGAGACAGACACTTCTGCGTAGAGAGGCCCTCACTCAAGAACTTCCCCTCCGGTCCCTCTGGTCAGTCTGCACCAGACCTTCTTGTCCTTCTCTGCCTTTCCTTTCCTTTCCTTTCCTTTCCTTTCCTTTCCTTTCCTTTCTGTTCCTATCATTTAATTTCCTCTCCCTTTCTTTCCTTTCCTGCCTTGTGCTTTTCTTTTCCAAGTTGTCCTTTTTATTTCGTCTCTCTTCCTGTCCTGTATTGTCCCGATATAATTGCCTGTCCTGTGTTATGTGACCTTGTCCACTCAGATTGTGATTTCTCTTTGCCCGCAGACAGGGAGACCATCTTCTTCAACAGCCACCAGGTGTCCAAGCCAGAGTCGAGCTCTGATCTCACGGCGGTAAGCAGTACAGGTGGCACCACACATGCTCACAAACTACCCACCCATTTGGCTCCTTGGCTTAGCCTGAAGTCCACCTCTAAACATGTCCTTTCTCCTCCTGCTCTCCAAGCTGGATGAGCAGATGCCCTGCCTGCCTCCCCCCAGCTCTGAGGCCGTGGCCGCTCTGGTCAGAGAGCTCCGAGTCCTGCTTGACATGACCCTGTTCGGCGTGGACATCATCATCAACATACACACACACACCCTCACCGTCATTGACATCAACATCTTCCCAGGTACTGAAGCTGTCCACACACACACGCACATTAACACACACACACACACACACACGGTGATGATCTGACACTCTTCTCTCCGTCAGGCTATGAGGGAGTGCCCCAGTTTTTCCCCTCTCTGCTCAGCCACATTGAGTCAGTGTTGGCCAAACAGGCTTCTGCTGGCCCCCAGCCTACAGCACAGACTACAGGTGGTCCATCTGCCACATCAACTGGTCTCTCAGACGCCTCAGGGACAGAGCAGGGACTGCTCTCCTCAGCTTCCTAGGATAAATAAAGTCATGAGCACTGGCTTTTTTTCGCTCTTTTGTTGGGACCAAGCTCAGCTGTTTTCAGGGTTTTGCTTCAATTGTGAGAAGTTATTTATCTGTGATTTTGTATTATGACTTAATTCTCAACTGTATCCCCTGTGAATCACACTAATAATGAGGTGCTGTCAAGTGATTCTGCTCTCTTCACAAGTCGAGACAGACCAAACAGACGACAGGTGATGGTTTAATACCTTTCTGTTTATTGATTGACGGGTAGCGTAGAAGAAGATACAGCAGGCACAAAATACAGCACTCTGATTGGCCAGTAATATTACAAATGGTGATCTTGTTCTAATTTTTTTTTTCTTCCTGTTGTTCGAAATGTCCTTTATGCCCTTGTGTCACCCCCCCACAGACATCTCCTACGTCTTTCCTGCTGGTTTGTAAGATACATTTTGTGGAAACATTTTGCACTTCTATAGAAAAAGGAAACTACAGTACATTATTTGTTTTGTTTATACTCAAGTGAACAAACATGTCATCTTTGGAATAGACAGTAGTGAGCTCATCAGTGTTTACTGATCATGTGTGTTACTACCACGTGTTTACACAAGTTGACCGACTGCCTCGCCAGTGTTCGAATACAGAAACGTATTGTAAATCTTGGCTGTGTAGAAAAAAGAGATGTTATATATGCTATACGAGTACTATATAATGTATTGTGAATACATATTTAAATACATTAAATAATTCATTATTTGGCTAATTATTGCATTTGCGTGTGCTGTAATCTATTTGTGTTATTGCAGTAAATGGGCCTCCAGTGGTAACCCTGTTAATCCTGCACCGTGTGCATTTCTACCCAGTGTCCTCTTGGGGGCGATGTTGCTTCATATTTCTTATGACCTTGGCTTACAGACCATGATAATCTGATATTTACACGGATGACACGACAGCCATGAAAACTGCGACGTTACACAACTAAGCATTTATCAACGTCATTGTTACCAAAAGACAACAAAATGGCTTTAGTGTCTCCCTCTTCCCTCGACTCCTCCTTGGCTTGTTAAGATAAGAGTGCAAAGCTGGCTGAGAACCTGAAGTGACACTTTTAGACCTTGTAAGCTCCAAGTACATCACGTACTGTCAGCCCACACCAACCACCTCGAGACAAACACAACATCTGACATACGTGGCAGAATTTCAGCTCCCTCTGTGTCACCCTGGTTCGTCTCAAACAGTCTGGTTTTAACAGTGCGTGAGCCAAATGAAACACAATCCTTGGGTCTACTTTATCATCGAAGAAACGAGGAGTTTAGAAATATCAGTAATGCATATCGTTAACAGTCAGAACAGCAGGAACAGCTTACACATAGTTATCAGTTATTGCACAAAATATATACTGAAGTACATAGTGTATATTACTTATAGCAGGGAATTGTTTTTTTTCCCACCAAAAACACACCTTCAAGGATGATACCGTCAGAGAAAAGAAGCACTGCTGGACAGTATTCATAACTCAGATTTCAAAGGTGATGGTGTTTGTGTGGTTGGCAATCAGCATTCAAAGTAACATTTGAATGAAAGTGCTGGATGCTTTGCATTCATGGCAGTTTTACAAATGAAGTGAAATCACCTGTCTACTTTACAAACAGCATTTACAGGAACTGAGTAAGGAACACGAGTGAGAAATGGACACAACGATCTTTCCGATTCTCTGGAAAAACGCACGTTTTTTTCATCGACGCGCCAACATTCAAATGAGCATGGAGGAAACTGTGGCAGCCTTTTCCAGGCAATCTAAAAAGCAGCAATGAAACAACAGTTTCTACTAATGTCCATTTACAGATTCACATCCGAAGACATTTCTCTGAGTGCTGTGGGGATTTGAAGGCTGTTAAATGGAAAATGTGCGAGCGGAATGTGTGACTGTGAATGCAACAAAGGGTTTTGTCCGTCTGCTCTGTGTGTGTGTTTGTGTGTGTGTGTGTGTGTGTGTGTGTGTGTGTGTGTGTGTGTGTGTGTGTGTGTGTGTGTGTGTGTGTGTGTGTGTGTGTGTGTGTGTGTGCGTGCGTGCGTGTGTGTGAGTGTGTATTCGTGTCTTATCCTCTGCGAAGCTCCCTCAGCTCTGCAGCGACTTTGCGCAGCTCTGCTTCAATTTCGAGCAGCTCCTGTGAACAGACAAAATGAGAATATATGACACAGCAATCCAGAACACATGGTAATGCTTTAAATCAGGAGACAAACAAAACTCACTGGGTGCCTGCTGGTAGGCCGGGACAAAGACATAAACTGCAAATAACTACCTGGTACATGTCTTATATGCCAAACAGAGATGTGGACTTGACCTGGACTCAAGTTCACTCACGTTGCCATTTTGAATTTGCAACCTGATTTGACCAAGATATGACCAAGATTGTAATTTGATCTGAGACATGATTACTCAACTGACTTGTCTGTGTTCATTTTACACTTTCAGTTAAATTTTTATTTTAGTCTGGTTCTCAGTTTTTCCACTGTATAAAAGTGATGAGGAGGTTTTTAATTGAGAGGAGATTAAGAAGCAGATAAGCTTTTATGAAGTTTTTAATCATTTCAAGTTCGAGCTATATAAAACAAATTAAGTGTGTCACAGTGTTGAACAGTTAATCGGCCAAAAATATCATAATGAGACAGGTAGTAATAACTTGTCTTTTATCTTTATTAAGACCAGACAGCGCAGGTGAGACTGCAGAATCTAGGGGAAATGAGTGACTTAACCTGGGACTCGACTCGATTTGCCACAACTTGCGACTTGACTTTGCTCGCCTGAGGAAAAAATGACTTGAGGCTTGTTTGAGACTCGGACCGGATCACCCGAATGAGTCGCACGCGTGTTACCGAAAGAGGACGGGTGAGGAAGATTTTCACAAGCAAACAAACACATTCTGTGCGTTTACATTAAGTACACAGTGAATACTTAATACTTAATGATTACACAGTCATTTTGGTGCAGTAACATAAAGTGTAAACAAATCACGCATCATTTGCAGCAACTTACCTCCCCTTCATCTTCCTCAGCATCACCCTCCTCCTCCTCCTCATCTTCCTCTTCTGGCCCCTCCTCATCCTCTCTGACAAAGTCATCCTCGTCCTCATCTTCCTCGTCCTCCTCGTCCTCATCCTTGAACCTCTCCCGCTCAAACTGTTGCGTGGCCTCGTCGCTCGCCTTCTCCATCTCCCTCTTCTGCTGCGGCTCCTTCACCTCCGCCACAGCCTCCCCTTCCCCCTTCTTCACTTCGTTCTCTGCTGTCTTGTCTTTCTCCTTGTCTTCTTCGTCCTCCTTGTTCTCACCCTTGTCCTCCGCCGTCCTTTCATCATCCTCTTTCTTCACACCCAGCGTCTCCTGCTCCTCCTCCTCCTGCACCCGTTTCATCTTCCTGACGAGCTCCTCCAGCTCCTCCTGCTTCTCCTTCCTCGCCCTCTCCTGCTCTGGCTTGCCCTTGCTGTCCTGCTCTTTGAGCAGCTCTTTTAGCTCCTTCTCCACCTTCTCCTTCTCCACCATCAGCTCCACCTCGTTCTTCCTCCTCTCCTCCATCCTCTGCTTCTCCATGTCCTCCTCTTTTTCCGCCTCCCTCTCTTTGTCCCCCTTTTCCTTCTTTTCCTCCACTTCCTCCTTCTGCTCAGCTCCAGAGCCTTTCAGGTTCTCCCGCTCCTTCGACGCCTCGTAGCGTTTCTTCTTCAGCTCTTTCAGCAGTTCTTTGAGCTCCTCATCATTCTTCTCCTCCTTCCCTTTCTTGGTGATCTCTTCAGCTAGCAGCTCCTCCAGCTCCTTGGCTCGCTCCTCCTCATTGTCCCTCCCTCGGTCTTCGATCCGTGGCTCCTCCATCATCTTCTGCTTCGTGTCATCTACCTCTGTCTTGTCCTCTTTATTGTCCTCTGTCTGTTTTGGATTGTTGGTCACGTCTCTTTCCTCCTTCTCCTCCTCATCCCCTTGCTCGAAGTCGCTCTCATCGTCCGCCAGGTTGTACTCATATCGCTCCCTCTCGTCTTCTCTCTCCCTTTCTCTCTCTGCAACAGTCAGATTGCAGTGGTCAGTCACATGGGGTGTTAAGATGCACAGGTAAACAGATCCCTTCTATGACAAAAAGACTTTTACATTAATTTAATTCCACACAAAAATTAGACAAACACCAAATCAGACTTGCTTTCTTTTTTTTTTAGCTGGGAAAAGGTTCAAAATTCACAAAAATGTGTCAAAAGGATTTTGTTGGTACCATCAACAGCCAGCTTCTGCAGCTCCCTGAGCAGACCGTGGTGTCTTTGCACTTCATCAAGTTCCTCTGCAAAAACGAGACACAACACTTCAAAACAGTATCACAACAAAAACAGAGTACAAAGCAACAATGGGGGATTTACACATGTAACTCAGTGGATGTAGAATGTTTCAAAAGCCCATCACACTCTGGAATGATGTTAAACTTAAGCAAATAAGACTATATTCATGGGCGTAACCATGCATTCTTTGTGTCCCCCCAAATATTGAGAAAATGGCAATCTGTCCCCCCAGTATACAGTAGAAAATATGTTAAATATGC
Organism: Acanthopagrus latus; assembly: GCF_904848185.1. Classification (NCBI taxonomy): domain Eukaryota; kingdom Metazoa; phylum Chordata; class Actinopteri; order Spariformes; family Sparidae; genus Acanthopagrus; species Acanthopagrus latus. The sequence goes on along the minus strand of NC_051040.1, from coordinate 24,779,730 downwards.
ATTCTTTTATAAACCCTTATTTTCAATTTATTTCACTACTACTGGAAAACTATGAAAATGGCCACACTGAATGGGCCAGTGTTTGGCAACTTTGCATACAAAATACTTTCAAGATGAACTGATTAATAGAGTGGTAATGATTCATTTCCTGTCCATTAATCAAGTAATTCATTCAGCTCAAAACACTACATAATATTACTTGAGCACTGATGAGCAGATAATTAGAAACGTCACCTGCTAGCTGTGAGCCACACTCATGTTGGGTCCCGTCTTCATTCAGTGTCTCCTGAATAATACATTCAACCTGGAGGCACAATGCGAAAAACACACAACAACAGGTCGAGTAATTATAATATATTCATATGATACTGAGTGGTGGGGGGAAATAAAATAAAATGAAAAAGGACTTGTTTCTGACCTTTGCATCATTAAGGGGTGAGGTAACTGGCCGGCTTCCCACTGAGGCAGGAGAAGAGTTGGGACAGAGATGGCGTGCGGGGGAGAAAGGAAACACAAATCAATATATTTAGCATTTCTGCAAAACTGCACCAAACTATGCTACAGATTAGCACAGGCGAGCTTTGTTTGTCTTCTTAGCGATGGCTGGTCCCGCATGGGCGTGGGTGGAGCTGTGGCCTCATTAAGGTAAGCACAGTTACCTTGGTAAAGCGACACAGCAAAGAAGCTTAACACCGTCTCTCTCTCTCTCTCTCTCTCTCTCTCTCTCTCTCTGCAGGATGCAGATATTCCCAAAGGCTTTAGCTCACAGGTCGGTTCCCACCAGGGCTAAATCAGTCCACAATCCCTGCTCTGCCAGCAGATCATTAAAGGCGCACTAAGCAGTGCCATCAGCACCTTTCCTCGTGGAGATACACGGAGTCTAACAAGGATCTAAATGTCAGTATAGATCACAATCCCTGTTCAGCCTGCAGCCTGTGACCTTTTTTTTTATTGTTGTGCATTTGGCTGAGGCACAAGATATGACGGTTATCAATTCTCTTTGGTCGTGAATCTAAATGTCAGCTCATCATATGTCGGCCAGTTTGGGAAGATGTTTACGTTCTGTGCCAAATTGCCAACTCCAGATCAAATCATGTAATTCCATGAAACATTACAAACAAAACAGCCTAAAGAGAATGAGTCATTTTAAATGTATTCAATCCGTGCTCATCATCATCATCATCATCAACATATTTCATAGCTGATAGTTGTACTATCATCTGGATGATCAAAACAATGTGCCTTATGTGCTTGATGTGGTTATTTCTACACACTGTCAGATAAACACCTTGAGACTTTTATGTTGATAAACTTCATTTACACTAATCACCCAGACTGTGCTTATTACTCCTCCACAGGGGATACCATATGAACTGAAACACAACGCTGCAGCCTTGAGGTGAATTTGCTCCTTCAGCTTTGTGACATATGTGACTGTAGTTTTGATCTGAACTGTGAGTCAGCACAAAGCCAGATCAGTACAGATCAGATCAGTTGGACTAATTGACACCATCCATGTCCACTGACAAACCCAACCACAGACACGTGAGCTGCCAACAGTGTGGCCCTGTAATGCTCAGCATGTCCATGTGATGCTAATTGTGTGTGTGTGTGTGTGTGTGTGTGTGTGTGTGTGTGTGTGTGTGTGTGTGTGTGTGTGTGTGTGTGTGTGTTTGTGTGTGTTGTCCACACTCTGTCTAAGCTGGAACACCCTGGCCCCTTAATTAACACTGTGATCTGGCTCTGCTTTTATCGACTTGTCCAACCAAATGTTTAACATGCAGACATTTTCAAAAAAGCATCCAAGCAAGTCATAGGGACTGCAGGTTGTTCAGCGATTTGACTAATTCGTCTCCAGAACGTTGGCTTGACTATGAACTAGATCACATGTGAGTCAGGCGCGGATGCACTTGTAGGGGCTGAGAGATGCGCGCTAATGAGTTTATGATATCACTCCTCCTCTGGACATTTCACCGACGCTGAGCTGCTGTGGCATTTAGTGGTCCTGTGAGATTATGATGAGCCTGTAGCTGCTGTTTCTACGTTGGGCATGTTTATTTACTTTAGATGCACACTGCACACGGCCGTTTCTCCTACTCGGCTCAACGGAACACGAACCCAAACAGTTCAGAGTCGGCTCTATGTGGGTTATGTTATGGCGGGTGTTCGTGCGTTAACACTCGCGCGTAACACCGCCGCAGACTAATGTTTACCGTGCCTCCCCGCATGTCTCTGCGGGGTGCAGACTTCCTTCCTGCTCGATCCTCGCACTTTCTCAACTCATTAACACGTTTTCCACGCGGCTGGCGCTTGTCGCACGTGCAGGAGGCGCACGGGAGCGTCGCGCCGCGCAGCTGTGCGGAGCTTTTCACTCGCGTTGAGGAAAAGCGGTTATCAAGTCATTAAAAAAAAGAGAGAGAAAAGTGCGCTTTATTTCAGAGATCCTGTACTGTCATCGTCGGCCCAGCAGACAGAGACGGAAAGGTGGGCGCACAACAAATTATGTAACAACGCTTGTGTGTTGAGCCCATTAGTGTAAACCCCGGAGGCTCTCGCCGTTAGGTTAGCATCCACCTCCGTCTGCCCCGCGAATTAATGAAATAAATCATGTAGTTTCGTCTGTGTATGCCACAAGGCTGCTTTCTCCAAAGAATGACAAGGGCTCCAGCTGAGGCGGCAGCGTGCGAAAGATGCGGCTCGTCTCCGGCGGTGCCCGCTGAGAGCGATCATCCCGTTTTGTACCGTCGTTTCACACCGAGCGCCCGACAAACACACACACACACACACACATACGTACACCACACACCGAGGTTGGGTAAATGAGTGCGATGGATGCTTACCTCCGACGACAGCCCAGAGGAAAACTGCGGTTATCAAAATTCCCATAGGATCCGAAAAGTGTGGCTGCTGCAGGAGATAACCTTGAAATGACGGGCTGGATCTTCTTCACACACACACACGCACACACACCCGCCGAGCGAGGTGGAGCCGAGCACCGTGTGTGTGTGGTGTCAGGTGACTGAGACCAGATCAAAGCCCAAACCCTGTTAAGGTGCCAGAGGAGTCAGATGGTCATCCCGTACTTACAGCGCGTTAACAAAACGACTGAGGACCTGCTGTGATGCATCTGTAGACGGGTGAATATCTGGATCTGTGGCCCATGTGGACGGCTGGAGGGGGCGAAATAAGCCGCACAGAAAACATTACATAAAAACAAAGCTGGAACCACGTTTTTCAAATCCCACTAAATATGCCCAGTGAGAATATCATTATAACAACTTTCAGTTTATTTGAAAAGCCCATGCAAACATCCCCCTCCCTCCCAGAGCTGCTGGTTAATTACTCTTGCACATCAATTATTGATAAACTGTAACAGCTGGTAATGTAACACACATTAACAGGCCTGTATGTCACCTCTGGGAGCAATTCTTTAAGACCCCAAGGTCGCAATGTCATTTATGGTGTCTGTGAGCTAATGCATGTACAATGTATATGTATATGACACCTCTGGGCAGGAGGCACAGCAAGCAATACAGGAGACAGACATTCAACACGTATCTGTATTGGTTATTTCCTCCTCATGAGCTGGACAGATGCAGACTCGCATTCACAATTAAAGGACATTCAATAAAATAAGACAATATATTTACAGCAACAGTAATTTGAAAGGTTCAGACATGATCCATCGCCTGGTATCATCCTTATCTGTATTAAATGCTGACTTCCTGTCTGGTTTGGTGGCGCTGAATGTAAACTGGCTTTATTGCACCACACTATATGTGTGTTATCTGGTTTTGGGGGCAGGCCTGGGTGGTCGACTGGGCTGGTTGGGTCCAATGTATTTCAGTGGAGAGTACTTTGGCTTCTCGATCACTTCTAGACCCAAGTAAGGCTGCAGGGCTCGGGGGACACGCACCGTTCCCTCCTGGGTAGATGGAGGGAGAACATAGATTAGGGACAAAAGAAGAAACAGCAGCCAAAATGAGTATACAAAAATACTCTGATGTTGAGTTAAGTGGACTTCATAATGTCTTGAAATACAAATGCTTGATTTTCTTAGAGTCAGTCACACATTCCCAATCTATGCCTAGTTCGTTAGGCAAAAATTGATTTGGCACAGTGGCTCAGGCATGTGTGAGCTGACCAATCAGAGTAGACTGGATGTTCAGTAGGTCAGGTCTTAAAGAGACAGGCGGTAAAACAGAGCATCTCAAACAGAGGGGGAATACAGTGCTGCATTACTGACTGATTTGTTTTTTGAGCAATAAAATATGGAATCCTCTCTGGATAGTAATCCAGAATAAAACTCTGCCTCAAGACGAAGATGAACTGTTTAGTAATATACAGAAAATGTCAGTACTAGTTAATCATTTCTAATGACATACACTATAGTTTGTATAACAATGTTTTCACTTAAAACAGTCACTAGGGGGAGCCACTTTAACACCAACATGTACATAGATATTTTACATGGTAGCAGGTGGACAAGGTCACCTTTTGCTGGAAGAGACAATAAGAGAGGATGATCAGAACTTAAGAAGCTTTTTTTCATTTATTTCTTTTTTTTGCATGGTTTCATCAAAACTTGTCTTTAAAAAAAGATTTTAGGACTTGCTGTAATTTCTGACATATAACTTTCTAGCGACCGATGGTTCTCAGTCAATATCAGCTGGGTATATGGATAAAAACATGGCTACAGGGCCACATTTTCAGCTGTGTCACATGGTGTAGAAACATCAGGCAAAAAGAAATTCAGGGCCTTGTGATACTTGTTTTGGTTCATATAGAAACCTGACCGTAATAACGTTGCTCATTCCAACATTTTCAGGACAATTTTGTCATTTCCTAGGGCAATTCAATGTCAGGAAACCTGAATTAAAGAATTACACATCTTCAGTATCCCCTCATGTGTGCCTTTCTGTTGGTGTCTTACATTTGTCTGATGAGTCTCCAGAATAGCAATGATGGTTCGGGGGATGGCACATGCTGTAGCATTCACCTAGAGAGATAAAAACGACACATCATGGGGTGGTACACTGCTGTATGCTATACCCGGAGGAATGTACAGCAGTCTGCCTCATCTGCAGTCTTACTGTGTGGGCGTACTGCAGGCTGCCGTCCTCTCTCTCGTACAGGATGTTGAGGCGTCTGCTTTGGTAGTCCGTACAGTTGGACCCACTGGAAATCTGATGTATATATATATATATATATATATATATATATATATATATATATATATATATATATATATATATATATATATATATATATATATATATATATATATATATATATATATATATATATATATATATATATATAGAGAGAGAGAGAGAGAGAGAGGAAAGAGCTGCAATTAAAATCAGATGCACCCACAATGATGCAGCACGATTTCTACTCACTAACTTCTTATGCAGCATGCTGAAGCCAAATAGAGTGTAAATGTTTAACACCTCCTACTGCTCTTGTGCGACTAATAAATAGATGTTCATTTCTGTTTAATAGTCAGGAGGTATTTCCGTAGACATCCAGTCCATGGCTGCACAATTAATCAAAATGTTATCCTAATCACAGTTTGGCCAAGCACAATATCCAAATTGCAGTAGCTGCAATTTTTCAATAAATGTAAAAATGAGAGCCAAAACAGCATTATAATGAAGTGCTGTCAGGCTGCAGAGATGTCCTGTCCTACAAAATATTTTGTTTGGTGCAATCCTCTCACATCACTGTAACTTTAACAGATTTTTTTCTTGTGAAAATTAAAAAATTGTGATGGAAAATGTATCATTCATGCTAATCATGAATCATATCGCACAGTATTTTTCTGTTGTTTATTTTAACCGTATCATTCAGCCTTAATCTAGTCATTTCCTAACTGACTTAATGTTCAGATAAGATGAGTGAGTGAGTGACCTCTCCGTAGCTGTTCCTTCCAGGCATCCATGCTTCAATGTCGTACTTCCTGTGCGCTGGAGGACCCAGTTCCTGTGTCGGCATGTCCAGCACTCTGAGTCAGGACACACACAGAAACACAAAAAAATCAAACCATAATCGGATACAAATATTCTAAACATTATGTCAAATTGAACGGATGTATCGAAGCGCAGGGCTGTTCAGACTGGGGCCGTGTGTGTGTGTTTTTATATTAACCTGTAGTGTAGTTCTAGTGCAGAGAATATCTCTTTCTGCAGAGAGACAAACTCATCCAGCAGATGAGAGCTCTCTTCTCCCGTCTCATCCGCTGTCACTCCAAACATCTCTATCTGGATACGCACACGCACACACAATTTTATGTCAACACACATTTTTCATAATTATACAGTAGAGACTTTATTTTTGTGCTATTTTAAGTTTATGCTCTTGAAAATGACTAACAATCAAATGCTAACAGCTAACAGATAGTAACACACATGCACATCTTCACGTCCTCTACAAGACATGCAAATTAGTGGACATTGCGTGTTCTGTATACACGTTCATCAAAGCCTGTCTATGTCTCTGACATAATAGTGATGTCTCTGGCACCTTGTTGAAGTGATGTACTCTGTAGAGCCCCCATGCCTCTCTGCCTGTGTCTGTCTCTGCTCTGTAGCAGGTGCTGCTGCACACCGTCCTGCGGCGGGAGAGGACACATCATGTCAGCTGTTAATACTACTTATTAACATAACACTATCTGCAGAAAGCTAGAGGTGAGGGCTTCTTCTAACCTGACAGGCAGGTCCTTCCAGTTTACAGCATGATCCATGAAATAGCCTAGAAGAAGAGAGGCAATGCATTACTTCACTACTTTACTACACGCGTACAATAGATGCGTCCAGTTCTCAATTCTGATTTATAAATCTTTTACTAGCTTCAAATATTGATGTATTGCATATTTTTCAACAAACCAACAGTTGTTGGAAAATGGTAAAACATTTCATGTGAATAGTTGGACTCAAGATTGACAGTCAGTTTTCTAGGTGTAAGAATTTACGTTTACCTAGAAAACAACAAAATGCATTAATTACAATTCTGAAGGAGTCAAGTGTTCCGATCTTGTCATTACAGACCAGCAGGTGTGTTCTGACATCAGAATGAGAGCCAATAGTGTTTAACATGATGTGCACTGTTTTGTTTTGGATATCATTGTGTTTTTGTTGTTTCATGCAACCTTTCAAGCGTGGACATGATGTGCTGTTGGGGATTTTAAAGCAACATTATGTAACTTTCTTCTTGCTTCAAAATCATTGTGATGGTACAGTGTCTTGTGATTGACTGAATGGTGTCTCTGTCTCAGCCACTCCACCACTATCACTTGTTTCTACACTATGTAACTTCAGCGGGAGGGGAGGATCGCAGTGTTACATATGTTTACTTCAACAAACAAGTTTTCAAGGCATCACATTGTTAAGATGTAGTGAGTTTTGTTTGCAGTTAGCTCCTACATATCTTACAAACTGTTACAGAGCTTGGATTTGTATTTATGACAGTGGCGTTGCCCTCAGAAACTGTGGGGGGCGCCAAATCCTACAAAATGTCAATTTCTACTAATTGTTGTTTAAAGCGGGTAACTTCAGTCTCCTCTATGGGCACATGCCTATATGACCACAACAACCTACCAGGAGGGATCACAACCAAGCATGATATTTAATCTTATTAGTCATTTAAGAATCAGGACTACTGACATGTTGACTGATAGCGAGATACGCCAATTAGTTAAAGCTTGAGCCTTAAACAACTGGTTGACAGCTAGGACTGATCACTCAAAAATACACATTTTGAGTCTTTTGAGAAAATTTGTGAGGAATGAAGTTTCACCTGCCACCCCGACCTCTCCAGTCCCAGCCAGGTTGAGGTCTGGGAAACGTGCCTGGTCCAGTGAATAGACCTGAGAGCGATGTGCGTTGGGCTGCATCCCACAACCCTCCTGCAAGGGGACGAAACAGAATAATAAAAAGGGAGAGAGGTGAGGGAGAGTGGGATGATTTGTGGTTTAAAAATGCGGTATGCTCAATATATGTCCATTCAAATCATTGAAATGTCAACACTTTTAGACATTAAGTTTAGCATCTTTCATCAAGTCAAAGTCAGATGGCACAGACTTCTACTTACAAATACTGCCCCCTTCAGCATGTCAGGTACAACCATAGGAATGAAGCCCTGCAAGAGTCAAAAGGAAAGTTTGACTCCCTCATGTGTTGGCAGAATAATAACATACATTAATTGTGTGGACTTTATATTGAATATTTCCAGACAAGTGCTTACCCGTCGCTGTACTGTGTCAAGGGCAAAGTTTTGGAGTGCAGTCTGAAGTCTGGCCCCTGCTCCCCTCAGATAGTAGGACCTGTGGCCTGAGACATGAGCTAGATGTCTGCAGGAGAGGCCAAAGGAACAAAGTACAACAACCATTCACATCCATTAGGTAAAATAAATATCAGACAAAATATCAAACATTATGGTAGTCACAGTTTACTCATCAAAAAGTTGTGTTTCTTTGCCTCAACCTATTAACAGAAAAACAAACTCTCTTCTTCACTTTTCTCTCAGTCATATGAACTAAAGGTTATGTAATACACATTGAGTACAATAGTGAACAAGTGGAAAATCAAGTGGAACAAGTACTCGCAACAAACAATCAATGTCATCCTCACCTCTGCCTGATGAGGCCCAGCTCCTCCCCCAGCTCCACATGGCCTCTGGGCTTGAAGTCAAACTCTACAGCAGAGAGAGATAGAGAGAGCTGATTATGAGATTTGTACTTTTTAAACACACAAGGGTCAGTTATTTTAGATTAACATTGATCTGACACTATCGATCAATACCAGCATGGATCACATCAATCACCTGGTTTCTGTCCAACCAGCTCCACCACCCTCGCCTGGCTCTCATCTCCAACTGGCTGACAAAGGATAAAAACAGCAACTTGAGGATGTACACTTATTTTAAAAAAAGGATGCATTTCACAGAAAAGCTCCACCCCAGATGCTCTGTACAGAGTGTGTGCATGTATCCTCACCACATCGGGGTGTGAGGTGTTGGGCAGTCTGAGCGCTCGTCCATAGTGTTCCTGCTCCAACTCAGTCTCTTTGAGGAACAGCTGAATGAGCCTATTGCGGATCTCTCGACCCCTCTGCAGAGCCTTGGTGTACACTGGATGCTGCACGATAAACAACAAGGACTAGTCCCAAATCTGATGTACCACTCACTAGTGCAACAATGCCAAGATAGACTGATTCACTATCAAAGTATTAGGGGAGTTGACACTTACGTTGGCAAGGGCTTTCTTGTCATTCTTAGTCTGTGAGGAAAAGATTATGTCATAACTACGTGCACAATTTCATACTTTAAAATCAAATAATACAAACAACATCGAACATCTAAAAAACAGGTCACGGTGCTGTCATGTTCATTACTGACCACAAGTGCTTTGACTGTGTCACTGATGTGACTCTTCTCTTCCTCCAGCCCAAAGATTTCTGTCCTCACTGCCTGCAGCTCTTGCCACACACATACCTGCAATGAGGACACACACACACACACACACACACACACACACACACACACACACACACACACAGAGAGAATCAATGAGATCAGTTGAAATGCAAGCAGAAAAATGGGCATGAAATTGAAACCATTATTCAAGGCATTTATACTGCATATATACATTATCATTCAAAGCATATATACTGTATGGAAGTATATTGACATATATTAGGACAGCTGACTCGGATTCTTTGTGTGTGTCAGTGTTGTGTTATGTTGAACAATAAAGTTAGATTTGTTCCAACATTTCTATGAGGTGATATTGTGCTTGTAGTTAGAACTCAAACAACGGCTGCAACTTCCAGGTGTTTTCATTATTGGATAATCTGCTGATTGTTGTCATGATCAATTGTTAAAAATGCTCTTCAAGATTTTGGACGGCCTAAAGTTACATCCTCATCCTACTTCTTTTGTCCTACCAACAATCCAAAACCCAAAGACTCTTCATTTACTATCTTGAGAGACAAAAAGAAAAAAAAATGTTTTAGCAAACTATTCTTGGATGTTTGAGTGTCACTGAGAATGGTGCATGTATGCATGTATGTTTGATACTGGAGAGGTGTTTTCGCATTTCTCTGTGCTCACCTTACAACTAATACACACAATTCATTTGGAGTCAGTCATAGTCTGGCATGCATCTTGAACAAGTGTAAAAAAAAAACAAAAAAAACAAAAAACAAAACTTGCAACAGTGTACATGTACCGGTACTTGGATTTGACTGTTGAGTGTCAAGAGACATCTTGTTTCCAGAAGTTAAGATTTTCAAATTCAGAATATTTGTATATTCATAGCCCCTGGATTTTCCTGGGAGGAAAGTGGACTCAACACGCAAAGATTACTGGGTTGATAAACATGCAAGTAAGTTCATTAAGTAATTTGAGTACCAAAGTATAGTTTGACGAGGAGGATGAAGCTGGCTGGTGGTGCTGTATGTGACAAATGTAACCAGCAGATGTGACGGCTTGTTGTCCCTCTAAGGCTTCTGTACTTACCAGCGGCTTTTGGTAGCTGAATGAAAACTGTCCATTCAGACTGAGCTGTCAAATCCCGACAACATAATTTCGACAGAAGATATAAAGCTCTGTCGTTATGTCACAAACAGGACTTGATTAGCAGAAAGAAAAATACACTTACAATTTTCCTGACATCGTCCCCTCGCAGGTCACCCTTCCTGTTCTCTACATTTGCGATGACTTTGTCGGTCTCCTCACACACTGCTCTCATGTCAAGCTCGGGCTTGTCACTGTAACCTTCACGGACATGCTCGTACAAACTGCTCCGGGCTCCATGTGAAAAGCGCTGTGGGATGAACACGCTTGTCCTCTGTCTTGAGCATTGTCTCGCCACTGGCTTCAGCACAGTCCACGCAGTGCCTCCAACTCTTACGACCATGCCCATGCAGGTCGCCATGTTTGTCCTGTCGTCAATGTTGCATTCAGGGAGTATAGTAATTATTGCAACTATACTGTAGGCCGTGGGGGCTCACGGTCAACCTTTTTCTCTACGCCTCAAACGTTTGTTTGGACATTGTCCCTTAAATAAAAGCACAGCGTGTGACCAGAATAATGGTCAGTCATATGTCATCGCGTTTCTCATTTTCTTTTCAGCTTTTGAAGGAACCACGGAGCTCTATTGACGCTTGCAAAACATTATCTCCCGTGAATGCAGCACGAATGCGGAAATTAGTATTTCGGAATTGGAAACAAGATAAAAAGAATATAGAGGAATCAATTGATATTCTTAAAGCAGAGCTGCCATTTTCCGCAGCTGGTGTTACATAATATCAAAAAGGGAGCGGATTTTTATTTTATTTTCCGCATTGACAGAAAACGACACAGCCCCAAACAATCGTCACGAGCCAAAGGTCAGCCAATCAGATGGGCGGAAGTCTAACGTTGCGGTAATCCGGTTCAGACGTGACAAGTGCGGCCGACTGGACCTGAACTCAGTCTCATTTTCTCCCCTGAAGGCTCCACAAACTACACTCTGCACTGTCTTGCCGCCGAGCTGGTCATGCGTGAATAATGCCATGGTGGACTGATATTTGTCACGAAGAGCACCGTTTGCACGGCGGGGAAATTGGCCCTTTGTAAGCTAGTTTGGTCCGTCAGTTAGAAGCGTTGGTGATGTTGTGCTCGGGGGCTGGATGAGCAGCGAGTAGCCTGACGCTTCTTCTCCACAGGCCGGGACGAGCCTTTCAGCTGAACCCGGAGGACCAAGACACCCAGATGGGAGCGAGGAAAGCCTCTCGAAGCCTCTGGTAATAACCGGGTCCTTGGATACAGTTAGCCTGGCCCAGACTGCCTCGCCAATTCCTGTTGAAAGTGAGACCCGGCCAGCCTTCACGGTGGAAACGAGAAGAAGAGCAAAGGTAATGTGAGCTACAAATGCAGCCTCTTAATGGTAAACAGATGCTGCAGCAACAGCAGCATGCTTCGTGTTTGTCATCTGTCATAGTCAGTATTTTTAGGGGGCGTTATATTTATCCTTTGGTAATATGCAAACGCAAACTTACTGTGTCAAGGTATTGCAATATGTGTCTAGCAGACTGTAATGATTGAGTTTAAAACCAAGCTGTATCATGAGTTTTGTCCAGAAAGCAACATTGCTACCAAGTGTTATCTGGGTCATATATGTTACAGGCCTCCATCTACAATACATAGGCCTGTTGGTTAAAGACAGGCCTTGCATGCATAAAGGTTACACACTAAAACCCATATGCATGTGTGTAATTCTCTGGCCCTGACTTTCTGTGTTTTGTGTATTTGCTGCTCCTCAGATGAATGCTGTGCGCGGGGGCACAGTCACCTGGCGTCCCCAGCCATGGCAGGATGGGGACGGTGGAGGAGGAGAGCCCCTGTCGGACAGCGACTCAGAGGAGGAGGATTTCCCCGATGACAGCACCACACCGCTGGGGGACTACATAACACATGGTGAGACAGGACATGAGGAGGCTAGAGAGAGACTAGCCCTTGTAGTATCATTGTGACACATGTAGGCTCTCCTGTCCTGCCAGCGTTGTTCTCTGCTGGCTTTTCTTGATCACTGCCCCCTCTGTCTAATTCTTACTCATTCATCCCTCCATCTCGCCCTCCATCTCCATCTCTGCGTCCCCTTTCCTAGGATTGAAGCAACTCCTGGATGCTCAGCAGCTGTGTGATGTTACTCTGCTTGTTGAGGGAAAGAAGTTCATGTGTCACAGGTATGACTGCCGCATCCAGCACTAGAAGCTGACAAAGAAAAACAAGACATTCATGAAGTCATGTTCGGAAATTAAGAAAAGCATTTTAGCCATGGCTGCAACTCACAAATATTTTTATTATAATTAAATTTGTGAATGCTGTTTTTGTTTGCCATTTTTGTTGCTCCTGTATAGTACTCCATTTACACTCATATATGATAGACAACATTGTAATCTGTAGCCACCATGTAATGTGTTTTTCCTAGACAAGTGATTTAAAGCATCTTAAGCATAATTATCAAAGTTATTACTGATTAATTTCCAATCAAATGACAGATTAATTTAATCATAAGTTTGTATTTTTGTATTGTCATAACATTGAATACAAAGCAGATGTAACTTGTAATGAAGGTGCCATCATACAGACCAGTTCTGTTCTTGCAGAAGACTATTTACACTCTTTGTTTGGTTAATGATATAATGGTTAATCACATTAGAATACAGTAGAGATGACTACTGCATGTGATATGGATTGACATATTGTTCACATAAACAGATATCTTCAATCTGCCATCCCTCAGAGTCCTCTTGGCAGCCGTCAGCCCGTACTTTCGGGCCATGTTCACAAGCCCTCTGGTTGAGTCCCGCCTCACTGAGATACGACTGGAGGAGGTGACGCCGTCTGTCATGGAGACCGTCATCCAGTTTGTGTACACTGGTGAGGCTGGGCTCTGTCTGGACACAGCTGAAGATCTGTTTGTGGCTGCCAACAGGCTTCAAGTCATGCCCCTTCAAGACCTGTGTTCCAGGTAAACCTGCTGTAAAAAGTGACAGTTAATCCACTTCACAGCTTTATTTGTTAGACAAAACTATTCAGGTAGCTATGAATTTTACTTTGACATTAGGTTTTACTTTAGAAATCTGTCATCTAGATTTAATACTCCCAGTCTCACTTCCTCTGTCTTTCTTTCCCTCTTTGTATCTCTCTCTGTTCTCCACACGCTTTCTCTACTTTTTCTTCCCAAGGTTTCTTTTTGAGCACCTCTCAGTGGATAACTGCCTGGGGATGTACTCTCTGGCTCGCTCTCACCACGACCAGCTGCTGCTGCGAGCCTCCCTGCGGCTCGTAGCTCAGCACTTCCCCCGGGTGGCCCGGCAGAAAGACTTCCTCCTCTTGGACCACGGCACCTTAGGCAGCCTTCTGAGTTCTGACCGCCTGGGGGTGGACTCCGAAGCCGAGGTTTACGATGCCGCGCGTCGATGGGCAGAGCACCAACCCTTGGATCGCTACGCCCACATGCCCGCATTGCTTCACCACCTGCGGCCGGGACTGCTGTCTCAGGAAGAGAGCCGAAGACTGAGCCAGGAGTTGGGCCCCGCTGCAGCTGGTGAGGGCCTTGGGGGGCCTCTGAGACCACGGGAGGGCATGTTTGAAAAAAAAATTGTGTGCGTGGATTTGACGCCACGGGAGGATGAGAATTTAGCTGCAAGAGACTACACAGTGGATTGCTTTGATCCTAGGACAGGGAAGTGGGAGAAGTTAGCAGCGCTGGGTTCATTGGTCAGTCCCGGCTGTACGGCTGTAGGTGACCGGCTGTTTGTGGCGGGGGGGATTCTGCGGACAGGCTCAGTGTCCGCAGCTGTGCATGAATATGATGCTGTGTTGGACCGCTGGATAGAGCAGCCTTCAATGGTCCAACCTCGGGCCATGCTAGGCCTGCTGGGCTGTGGAGAGTCACTCTATGCCTTGGGTGGTAGTAACCGCTCAGCTCTGCTGGACTCCAGTGAGACCCTGGAGCTGAGTACACTTCAGTGGGCTCCAGGGCCTCGGCTGCCACTCCCTCTGCGAGCCTTCGCCTGTGCAGCATTACGTGGACGGCTTTACCTGCTGGGTGGAACCACACTTGAACAGAACCGGGCTGTGGTCCACTCGGGGGTGCTTATTTATCACACCTTAACAGACTGCTGGACACGTGTGGCTCTGGACTCTGGCGCCACCTGCCTCGCTGGAGGAGTAGCAGTGCGTGGAGGAGTCTGTGCCATTGGGGGGTACATGAGGGATACCACAAAGTTCCTGGATGGAAACTACACCAATCTGGAAACTTTAGACGCCACTGGGCGTGTGCTGTTTTTCAGAGAGGGCAGGGGGTCTGGAGTTGAGAGGGAGGTGACTGGTGGAGGGGTGTTGGTCACTGCGGAGCAGCGGGGGAGTGCAGGTGGTGGAAGTGACCGAGCCCCAAGCCCTGTGGTATTTCCCGGGCTTCCACGGCGGATTGCAGCTGGGGGTGTGGCCAGGTGGAAACGCAGGATTTATGTGCTGGGTGGGGAAAATGGTTCACGGTTCTATGACAGTGTTTACTGTTGGAAGCCTGGCTGGCGCAGCTGGGTGCAGAGACGTGAGAAACTCCCAGGAGACACTGGAGGGGTGAGCCAGTTTGGGTGCACCACTTTAAAGTTCCCTAAGAAACACATTCTGTCCAGACTGAGACTAGCCAAAGAAAACTGCAAGAAGGCAGCTGACTAGCTTAGTTAGTTAGCAATGTAACTGAAGCCGAGGTAGCCGTTCATGTGAAACAGAGATAAGCTCCATGCTGAGTTTGAATTTGCTTCTCCTTGACGTGATGATATGTTGGTATTGCGATGAGGTCACAGGGAGAGATTATTTCATGGAGTCTGAGTGCATGTCTGTAATGGACTGGACGCACACAGATCTTATGAAACACTTCAAGGATAGTCACATTTACAGGCAGCGAGCAGCTGGAGCCAGAAACTGGTTAAAAGTCAGGCAACAAGCACCTGAATGTAACCTAATCCACTATTTGTCAGAACAGTAAAGTCCTTTGAGAGAGAAATGGGCCTTTTTAAATTGTTTTTTAAAGTGTAATGTTATTTTCAGCTTTTTGCTGGTGTAATATTTTAAGGATGTTTGGAAACCATTTCAATGCTGTGAATTTTTTTAGACGTGTTTACTTTAGACACAAGGATACAGGCACATTTCTGACCATACTGTTTGCCATGTTATTTGCCTAAACCTTCCTGTCTAATGTGGGCCTCTAAAGCCCTTTGAAACTGCAATTAAGGGCTATACAAATACACCAGAGTGAAAACATATCATAGGAAATACACCTATTTTTCATAACACTAGACAGTCTATACATGTACCCTAAGTTTGTTTAAAATTAAGAGGTAAATGTCCTGTTCTCCTTATGTTTTGAAGCCCTTCGCTAATTTGTTTAGGTTCTTTCTTCAGAGCACAGGACAGTCTGACCTACATGCCCCAAGACACTGCCCAACAATTGTGGAGCCCTTTTTATGGTGTTACTTCACAGGCAGCCTGATCCCTCCCAACGGATCTCAAATATTGGAGGCAATATTTAACCATGGACCGCATAGTGTCTTTGTACTTGGTAGAAACTGTGTAAGTTCCATGTTTTTAAATGTGCTCTGAAAGTTCCTGCCACAAAAGAGTGGTGCACAGCAATGATAGGAATTTGCAGGATAGATAATATGCAAAATATCAAAAATGATGCCAGAATGCCATCTTCCATATTAATGTATAAGCCAGTGAGTGCTTTAAGTTTGGAATCCATTCGTCATTGGATTTTGGAGATGTTCATGACATTGTGCTGCAAAAACAAACTTGAACTGTCCTTTTCAGCAAGCATTCTTACAAAGAATCACAGTCGGCTTAGACAGACATAGACATACACCTGAGAACAAACAATAAAATCAAACAAATTGAGGTAAATAATGGTCAAGACTGTAAAGTACACAAGAATGTTTAGAAAATGGGTAAAAAAGAAATAAAGGTCTAAGTTTTCCGTAAGTTGTCAACAATACAAATAGTGCAAAGAAATAAATACTAAATGAATTTATTCACATGGTGTAAATGATTATGTACAGTAACCATCCACTCCATGCATTAAGTATTGAGAGAGAAGGTAAATGTACAAGCTCTTTGTGAAGATGACTGACGGTATCCTTGTGTCTAGACCGACGCTCAGTCCAGCACCTTCCCAAAATCAGAGGTGAACAGTAGACTTTACTTGATTCAGCTGTCATGTCAAAATGACATTTTTTTGTTACAATTGCTCCAGCCACAGCACTTGTGAATGTGTTTGGCATGGGGGCTGTGGATTATCTGAACACATTAGCACTGCACCTAATTTATTGAGATGTATTCTAAAGGTTTTTGATGTCTTGAAATGGTAACTTTGGCTCTGAATGCAGTGTACTTCCTGTATGTTAGGATGGCACAAGCTTTGACGGACCTGTCAAATAAGAGCACATGTGTTCAGATGTGAAAGGGATGGAGGGTTTTAAAGTAAATTAATTCTTAAATTGTTGTCTTATGGAAGGTCAGAAAGTTTGAAATGTATGAGCATTGTTTTGCTGTAAGCCACTATGTTTTCTTAGATTTCTTTTTCTCCCTTTTTCCTTTCTTATTGATCAAATCCAGATACCTCTGTGGGAGATGTGTGCACATGGAAAACACTGCCAGCTGTGAGCAAAAATGTCAGAAATCTACCATTGTTTTTACATTGCAAACTAGCAGGTCAAATAAAAAGTAGGGGTGATATTAGAGTTGTTTAGGACACCAGTTTTGGATTTTTGCCATTATTGAGGCAATCCATGACGCTGAAGGCTTTATGTCAGATAGAGAAAATGAATGATGAAATTGAACGAGTTTTATATTATAAATCGTAGCAGGGAGTTACTTCACTGAGAACTTGAGTGAGTTTTCATTGCTGCAGGCCAGATATTAGTTTTCAGATGTAACATTAGATTATTGAGCAACATTCATAGTTGACTGTAAATAAATCTTCAGCCTAAACCAGGAAAATAAATAGAGATGCAGGATGTGTGTCTCTAATGGCTCTTACTGCTGAGATAAGACTACATGTGTCTCTCACCTGCGCAGTGGATTAATAAATCAATGACAGTCTGACATGAGAATTTAAACCCGTTAGAAAGAATCCATTTGGTGAGATGCTGAGGCTTTTTCATAACCTAACTTTAGGCACTGGCAGGTCGTCACAGCAACCATTTAAAAGGCACCTCCACCAGTTTTATACAGTAAAGTGTGTTTACAGAGAGTGACTGCTTAGGTGAAAAAAAGTAGTATAAAGGCTTCTGCAGCTCCAGTGGAAGCTGCATGTAATATGATAAATTTCAGTAGTCACTCAGTAGCTAAGTTGCATTGTGGGTAATGTGGGTAACAGGATTTGAAAAGCAGTCCTCTGATGTATACTGTGCTCCTATAACATTGATGGTCTCATTATGAACAGTTTAAGAACGGACAAAGTTACTGCAGAAGCTCCAGATATGGCACCTTTTGACATGCATTCTTCTTCCTTTTCAAAACTGCGTGACTACATCACCATAATACTACAAATAATGCAATTTAGCCACTGAGTGACATGGCTGGAGAAGATTAATCAGAGTACATGCAACTTCTAAAACCACAAAAGGCTTTCTACTTCTTGTTCACATATGCAGAAGTACACTTAAAAAACCTGTAAACGCACTTAAATGTATACAATTGTTGGAGACATCCTTTAAGTGAACGATAAATGTTTTAGGGATAACTCAACAAAAGCAGCAAAAGCACCCAGTACCCACACTTCATTACCTAATGGTACAGAGGTGTGGGTATCAAGTGCCTGATACACCCTAGAGTTTCAGGAGTGAAAGAGAGGGAGCCATTTTTAAACCACAGAGCTTAGTTAGGCTCCAAACAGGTGAGGCCATTCCGTCAGTGCTGTGGGAGAGTCAGGTAGCACCTTAAAGACAAACACAGAGGTAGGCCAGGTACTGTAATGTGGCCCAGGCCCATCGCAGTAATTAAAACGGACCACTGAAGCTGAATTCACAGATCTCTCCACAGAAAGGCGGTCAGGTTGTCTCATCACTCAGCTTTTCCATTAGCTTATAGTGAGACCACCAACCAATAGAATCACAAGTACATTTTAGTGAATCCCCCCTCCCATCTTGAACTTTTGTTAAAACGACTTGGCTCCTGAGAGAGCAGAATAGTGGAACTTCCCCAATTTCCCAGCTACAGTAACAGCACCTCCCTCACACTACTGTGTTAAAGCTATTTCTAGCAAACACGAGAGCTCCCTCTTCAACACAGGTACCAATTAACAGCTTGATTATAACACTGTGATCTTCAAATTAATACATGTTATTGTGCCTCTAGCACCTACCTTCAGTTCCCCTATATGCAATCAGCACATCTTATCACCACAATTTTCAGGTATCCTCTAGGATATCCTTTCATCAGCCAGCTCCCACCAATAAGATTCTTGATCAGTAGAAGTGTAGAGATCTGTCACTTGTGCTGTGTCCTGCCTTCAGCTCTGCCTGCGCCATCAAGGGACAGCCAGTGTTAGACAGAGGCCCCTTTTCTGAAGAAGGCGATTGGGGTAGGTCAGTGATATAAAAGGGCATAGTTATCTCTAAGTCCTGGAAACAATAGAAATAGTCACAGGGGATAGCTGAGATTTTAGGGCTCATCTGATATTGATATTGATATACCTATCGGGTACAACATGAACTGTGTAGTGGACCAAAATCCTCAATCTGTAAGGCTTTCTTGAACTTCCTTTAGTAGAACAGTCACTAGTCAGACACACAACAAACATGTTTTTAGTCAATTTAGTTTGTCAAGAGATGTGAGCTTCAGCTTGTGTTTCTAGAAAAAAAAAATCACACACTCATCCATTACAGGCTCTGAATTTTCACTTTGAAGTGTCAAATGATTTTTTTTTTCCCTGTGTGCTTACAGCTTGTATGATGTGAAAAGTGATACTGTGTGCGCATGCATGTTTTCTAAGCTGAGGCGTAAATGTGTTTGGCACAAGCTCTCTGCACATAATGCACACCCACACGCTGTGTGTCCATTCAGAGACGTGAAGCTGCCCTCATTTGTACAATCTAATGAAGTTTGTGAACAGAAAGGCAAATGGATGTTTTGATGAAAGCAGTGCTCTCAAATGATTAAAGGACTATTTGCTTACATGTGTTTTGGTGATGACTTTACTGACTTTTGATGACACACCTGACTAGTTAACGTTTGTATGGTGAGAACACATAAACTGACCAGAGGCCCACAAGTGATACAAGTCTGCATTTTTGCATGTAAAATGTGGGAAATCCAGTAGAAGTGTATGACTGAAACAGGTTCGCCGTTAATAATTACTCTAATGAATAAACTGCTGAATCTGCCCAATGTAACAGCTGGTCAAAGTTCTCACTTTACACTGACCACCCGTATCCTGCCTGTGCATCGGTCTTCGACAAGTGCAGTATTGCCTTTGAGCCCTTTGGTCATATTGATATATAAGTTTAGGTGTATTTTTAGGAATTGTAAAAGCAAAGATAAATCAAAAGTAGGTTGCATAGTATTGGAAGTTAATAAAATCAGGCTTCAGGTTCAACAGAGTGTATTCAGGCGTAAGTGGTAAAATGGAGGATCCCTCGTCCGACAAAGTGACCGTCAACAACCCAGCAGACCTCTCCATCATAGTTGGGTACTTCATCATGGTGATTGGTGTCGGCATTTGGGTGAGTGCACCTTTGTTAGTCTGAATTATTATTATTAATCGTGAGGAGATTCTAATGACTGAATAAAGAGTGGAAAGGAGGAGAAGACACAGATAACATTTGCACTTGGTTTGCCAGAGTAACAGAGTCGTCCTGTCTGTGTTGTAGTCCATGTTTCAGACCAAACGTGGGACAGTTGGAGGGTACTTCCTGGCAGGACGCTCCATGACCTGGTGGCCGGTGAGTTCAGTGTAGAGCTGGACCAATAAATATGTGGCCCGGTTGAAGCTTATTAGCTTATTAGCTCTTATATGTTGACTGATAAGAAGCAGGAGTGCAGAAATGCCAGTGATGTGTTGCAGGTAATTCAGAGACATTGTTGCCATTCCATAATGTGTCCACCAGAGGGTGGTGACAAGTTTATTTTTACACTTTAAAATGTCCTGATCAGTAAAAGGTCATTGTCATTGTCCATAGCCGCTTATCCCTTTCCAAGGGGTTGCGGGGTTGTCTCAGGGCGAGGGCAGGGTACTCCCTGGACAAGTTGCCAGCTCATCGCAGGGCCCTCACTGATGAGCAATGTGGGGTTCAGTATCTTGCTCAAGGACACTTCGACATGCAAGTCAGCCCTGTCCAGAGCCGGGATTTGAACCAGCGACCTTCCGATCACTGGTAGACCTGCTCTGCCCGCTGAGCTACAGCCTCCCCCCCCAGTAGATAAATATATATATATATATATATATATATATATATATATATATATACATATATATATATATATATATATATATATATATATATATATATATATATATATATATATATATATACATATATATATATATATACATATATGTGTGTGTGTATATATATATATATATATATATAAAAATCACTTTCAATTTTCAAATCTGTATCCATCTAACAAAATCCGTGTTCAGGCAAAAATTGAAGGGCGTTGAGTTTGTCAAGGTTGACACCATTCTGGTCACATCCTGGATAAGGAGCCAAATCTTTTGTTCAGGAAAGGGGCAATATATGGCTCCATTTTAAAACCTTTATGAAGACTTTTATTTTATTTTTCAAAAACGGTGGATGGGGCACAAGATGTGTCACAATGCACTGGTATGTCTGTTTTGTGCATTTGTGGTCATAGTCCTCACACTGTGTGGCTTTGCTGTACTCCTGTAAGTCTTAAATTATCTCAGTTTGGTTTTGATTTACTGTTGTTGGGTTTCTTTTTTTTCAGGTTGGTGCGTCTCTGTTTGCCAGCAACATTGGTAGTGGTCACTTTGTGGGCTTGGCGGGCACTGGGGCAGCCAGCGGCATTGCTGTGGGAGGGTTTGAGTGGAATGTAAGTCACTCTGTGTACTCACAGCTGGTACAAATCTTCAGTTCCCATTCATCGACACTGAATAGATGCATAACAGACTTGTCTCACGGAGGGCTAGAAAATGATCTAACATGTCATATGTTATTGCGTGTTTGTCTCATGTATCAGGCTCTGTTCATCGTTCTGCTGCTAGGCTGGTTGTTTGTACCTGTCTACCTCACAGCTGGGGTGAGTCGCTCAGGCTGTTTGACCATTTTCAGCATCAACATGTAGGTTTTTCAAGTGTATCATTCACTGAAATGTGCTGTGGTTTCCTGTGCTGACACACATCACATGAAATTAGGTGATCACCATGCCCCAGTACCTGAAGAAGAGGTTTGGAGGGTCCAGGATCAGCCTCTACCTCTCCGTTATCTCCCTGTTCCTCTACATTTTCACCAAGATCTCAGTGAGTCATCCTGCAGGACAGCGCACATTCAGAGAGAACATGCAGAAAGAGCTTCTTTCTTCATCCCTTCACTTCGTCCCTGCTTGCGTCTCCCCCCAGGTGGATATGTTTTCAGGAGCTGTGTTCATCCAGCAGGCGTTAGGGTGGAATATCTACGTGGCCGTCATCACCCTTCTGTTAATAACAGCTTTGTACACTGTCACAGGTATGTATGCACATGTGTGTATTTGTATCCACGGGACCTGGTCCATAAAGTTATCTATGGCTATTCTTTTAAAGGTGCATTCCATTGATGTGACACAAGGCTCAGTTTACTAGTAGCGATGATATTGCTCCTCGTTACACCTGAATTTGATGTGATGATCATGATGTCATAGTGATGTCATCAGGCTTGGATACTACACGTGTATAGCCTAAACCAGAAGACCCCTGCTACAAACTGAGGTTGTGTGGTTTGGAAGGTTTTAAGGGCAGAGATGGTTAGATAAAAAGTTGTAATTTGTTGCGTTGCCGTTCTGCCGTTTTTACTTTGACCACCAAAGGGCCTCTGCTTCTTCAGAGTGTCTCTTGTAAGTTTATGTAAGTGCACTACAAAGTCACTGAACTGACCCTTTAAGAATGACATTTCTGTTTATGTATTCTAAGGTGTGTGTGTGTGTGTGTGTGTGTGTGTGCGTGTGTGTGTGTGTGTGTGTGTGTGTGTGTGTGTGTGTGTTACCCAGGTGGCCTGGCTGCTCTGATGTACACCGACACATTTCAGACCTTCGTTATCATTGCCGGCGCCTTCGTCCTCACCGGCTTCTGTAAGTACAACTTTGTAAAGCATTTCCACATTTTGATCCTCAAATAATTCTTCCTTTCGTTCACACGGCACATACTTTATCTTTTTCTCGGCCTCTGTCAGTCCCTGCAGGCCTGTGGCTATCTTCTCTCACAACAGGAAAGAGATTAACTAGGTACTCAGCAATCATTCATTTCGCTGCTGTGGTGTACAGTCTGCTGACACTGCATGGCTGCGAAACTCTCTCCCTCCAGCCGACAAAACAGCAGCCTCCTGCTCACAGCCTCATTGATTTTGTCATAAAAAGGGTCAATACATATCAGTGTAATCCCGGTGCAGATTACAGCAAAGTCAGAGAAGGAGGCAGATGAGATAAAAGTGGACGAGAAACCAGTGGAGGGGGAAACCACAGCCACCTCCTTTTGTGAATCAGTGGTGCGTTGAGAACATTGTGCTGAATCGGCAGCTGACTCATATCTTCAGGCAGGAAACTATCTTACAACAGGAGAGCTCTGGACTACTGATTGGGAAAGAACAAATACTGTATGCTTATTGTTCCACATAAATCAGACTTGTTTATATGGTAATATAATAGGAATTTAAGGCAGTTTGGTTAAATCTGTAGGTGAATTGGTGAATGACTGTCATGAAACTATGCTTCTGGGGACACCTTTTGTATTTACTTTCTATAATTCGCCTGGAATGACCCTTTAAATGACCAAGAAGTCCCCTTTTCTCCTTCTCACTTCAAGCCTTTGCTGAAGTGGGAGGCTACAGTGCGCTGCTGGCCAAATACAGCTCTGCTATTCCGAGTAATTTCTCCTCCATGGATCCCCGGCGCTACAACATCTCCCCCGACTGCTACACCCCCAGACAGGACGCCTTCAGCCTGCTGAGGGACCCCACCACCGGGGACCTGCCCTGGCCTGGAGTGGTGTTTGGGATTGCTATAGTGGGAGGATGGTACTGGTGTACAGACCAGGTGAGTATCTCACTCAGTCTTACCCTGTCAGTTGAAATTCAAAGATAGGAAAAGGGCAGAAAATGTCATGAGGACTGCTCATTGTTCCAACACCCACTAATCCCCAGTAGTCCAAAAAACGTCCCACTGGACCGAAAGCCCATTCGTCCGACAGGCCGTTATCCTGAAAACAAATTCCCACTGCTCCCAAAACTGAAAACACACTCTCCTTGGATTCTTTTGGCCTTGATGTCAGGTTAGGGTTAGGGTCAGTCTATTACGGGTGAAACCCCTGCTGATTCAGCACCATGGACAGGGCCAGCAGTCACTGAACTAACAGCTGCAGGGGAGGCTGTAGTGGGCCTTCAGAGAAATGGGCCTCTCTTTGTTTTGTTGTCTAGCAGGACATTTTTCAGACAATTGAGTTTTGTTGGAACAATGCATGGAACCAGTCACACAGAGAGGCAGTAGCAACGCTTAATGTAAAGACGTGTCAGCGAGAATCTTACGTTTTCTTACCCAAGTGTACGTCATTATTATCCTTAAAGAAATGTGGAATGAATGCAGTGGCTAGTTACAACTAGCTGGTGAGAAAGGTAAGCTCCAACTAATTTACCCCCTTTTTGCTGATTCCTGTATTTGATAAATACACAACTGGTGCTCCAACGCCTCAGCGTTTGAATTAGTTGTACCGCATAAATAATGCAGCAGCTGATTCCAATCATAACAGGGAAAACAGACTAGATAGATGTGCCTAGTTCAGCACAGAAGCTGTAACTGCAGTTTCTGGCGCAAGTGGAGGTCACGTATTTTGATATGGTAATACTGTCACATTAAAGACTAATTAAACAAACAAGAAAGCTGAAGAAGAAACAGTTTGTAGTTGTGTTTTGTTGTGTGCTGTCTCGCATTGTTTTTGGAAGTGTTTTCGAGGTTAATTATCAGACTAAAAATAATGATCTGTTTCCTAGTCGGGCTAAACGCCTTCAAACTTCAAACCCTTGTTTTTCAAATTCATTCTTTCTGCTCCCTGCATTTGCAAGGCAGTATGGCTCATTGAGAAAAACTACTGCAAGTAATGCACCACTTAAACCTGGCTAAGGTAAATCTGATGACCTGGTGCAACTTTTGCCATCCTTCAAATTTAAAAAACATGAACATTAAAATGTCTCTCTGCACACGACCTTCATCACAGCCATGTACAACTTTAGTAAAGATTATCTGATTGAAACATTGATGAAACCCGTGGTTATTTTCTCACAAACTCCCCCCCCAAATTCCACTAGATTTCTTCTCCCTGCTCTTTGTATAAAACTATGAATATATATAATATAAATACCTCTCACAAAATAAACCATGCTGTCTTGTCTTGTAATAGGTTATAGTCCAGCGGTGCCTTGCAGCTCGTAGTCTGACCCACGTGAAGGCCGGCTGCATCATGTGTGGCTACCTGAAACTGCTGCCAATGTTCCTCATGGTGTTCCCCGGCATGATCAGCAGGGTCCTCTACCCAGGTCGGTGGCTGACATTTGTCACTCATCACTAATCCATCCATTCTAAACATGGTTGAATAAAAACAATATAAAAGCTAATATAATAGCTCTGCAGTAGACACCATTCTTGTGAAGGTGTCACGAGCAGGCTGATTTTCATTGCTGTGTTTAAAGCCAAAGTCTGTGTGTGTGTGTCTGTGTGCTTGTTCATCCACCTGCAGATGAGGTTGGCTGTGTTGTCCCCGAGGTGTGTAAGAGAGTGTGTGGGACTGAGGTGGGCTGCTCCAACATAGCTTATCCTAAACTGGTGGTGTCAGTCATGCCCAATGGTAAGGACACATAACAATAACGTATACCTTTAAAAGAAAAGAGGAGGAGAAGTCTTATCTTACATGTTGTTGCTCCTTTCAGCACCTCCCTCTGATCTTCGCTCTGTCCTCTTCTCCTTCCTCTCTGTGCAGGGTTACGAGGACTGATGCTGGCTGTCATGTTGGCTGCTCTCATGTCCTCTTTGGCCTCTATCTTTAACAGCAGCAGCACTCTGTTCACCATGGACATCTGGACTCGCATCAGACCTCAGGCCACCGAGCGCGAGCTCATTATTGTTGGCAGGTATATGAACAGTGTTATGGTTAAGAACTTAACTGGACACATTTCTTCTGCAACTTTTCCCTCTGACTACTTCCTAATATGCCACGGAGTCCTCTTCATGTTACTACGATGATACTCCATGTAAAGATGATGGCATTTGATATGCTATGGTTTGAGTGAGGCGTCAACTAAACTACGATTTTTGTTTTGCATAGCTGTTAGTTTGAGCTTAGAAATTGGCCTATTTGATGATCAACACATCCATAATGTTCCCCATTTGCCCCCATATTATAAACTAGACGGTACATTGTCCTAGTAAAAGATTTCTCCAAAGAGTGACCAATGAAATGCCATTAAGTGCAAAGAATTCCTCAGACTCACCTGAGGACATAAATGCTAAATTTAAAGTGCTTAATACCATGAGTTTAAATTAGACCAGTTTGACCAGTTGGTTAACTATGAATTGTCCTCTCTTCGTTAGAGTCTGGGTTCTGTGCATCGTAGCCATCAGTATCTGTTGGATCCCCGTTGTTCAGGCGGCTCAGAGCGGTCAGCTGTTTGATTACATCCAGTCAGTCTCGAGCTACCTGGCTCCGCCCATCGCCTCAGTCTTCCTCCTGGCTGTGTTTGTCAAGAGGGTCAATGAAATGGTGAGATGACACAGTACTATATGGTGACATAACTATCATATTAAGAGATATTATCATCCATGAAACACCTACTGAAATGATATAAACAGAACATTTGATTCCCCATATGCCCTCACCACCAGGGTGCGTTCTGGGGCCTGATAGGTGGCCTGCTGATGGGTCTGTGTCGGATGTTGCCTGAGTTCTGGTTTGGTACTGGCAGCTGCATCTTCCCCTCCAACTGCCCTTTCTTGGTGTGCGGGATCCATTACCTCCACTTTGGAATCATACTCTTCTTCTGTACGTCAGTGCTGGTGCTGCTGGTCAGCTACTGCACCAAGCCCATAGACGACCGACATGTAAGTGCTCACGGGCGGTCAGGAGGTCCCTTCCCAGGGAAAGCCTGAGCAGGGAATGCTTCAGTTCTTGGATCGTGGTGAATTATATACACCAGTTTGTCTTTTCTTCATCACTTCATGGTGAAAAAGTAGATTATGGGGAAAGATAGGAAATCTAGTAAACGTTTAACTCATTCATCCTCCCTGTTCTCCTCCCTACGTGGACTTTGTTGTATTTTATGCTATGTCCTCTGACTCGTCATCAAATTAAAAGTCCTCTGCAGGGGGCATGTCCACTCTGTCCTCCCTGAAATCTACTCCTATGTGCACAGACGCATTGACTCACTGAGACCTAGGACCACATACGTGAGTGTACATTTCAGTACTGTCAGAACTTATATGAAGCTTCCTAAGACAACACCTTCACTCATTAAGCGTCCATGACATGAAAAACATTTTTGAGGGCCCTGATCTGAAATCAGGTGATGCAGCATTTAAATGAAAATCCAGTGTTTTCTGCTCTCCTGTTTTCCTTTCAGCTCTATCGTCTGGTGTTCAGCCTGCGGCATTCCAAAGAAGAGAGGAAGGATTTGGACTGGGAGCAGGAGGAGAAAGGGAGAAGAACCCGGAGAGAGGCTGCGGAGAAGATGAGGGAGAATGACAACAGTGATGCAGGTAAGAAAGGAAGTCACATGGACAGATGCACATACACTCACGGAAAATATTCACTCATCCCTCTTTACCTCAGTGGCTGAAGAGGAAGGGAAGTCTGGTATCTGTGGTCTGGTTGGTCGGCTGTGTGGCGGGGGTTCCCAGGCTCAGGAGCAAGAAACACCTGAGGCACCAGAGGAGCTGCCTGACATCAGCGAGGACCCGGTGTGGAAGTACACTGTGGATGCCAATGCTCTCATTATGATGGCTTTAGCAGTTTTTATGTGGGGTTACTATGCTTAACAGTCCTATTGATTCTAACTGAAAGTGGATTTTAAGAGTTGGTATCTTGATGAGACTAGATTTAATCAGATTGCATGGCACATATTAAAAGTGCTTTTAGATAAATACAACAGTGTTGCCCTCTGTTGGTAATTACTTGTCATTGCACTCTAAATCAAAGGATTTTGCAATTAAAAAATAGGTTCCAAATAGGCAGTCATTCAAATATACTACCAACAGTCTGAGTTCTGCGAAGAGTGCAAAAGGTTTTGATCCTTCACTGCATTTCTCTAGTTTAGAGGAGCAGGTGTAATGGAATCTAAAAATGTTTTATCAGGTTAGAAAGCCATTACTGTATACTATTACATGTTGATTCAATCACAGTCAATCTGTGCCTGAAATCAGAGGTGTTAGAAGAAAAAGTTAGAATTTGGAAGCCAGGTAAAATGTGAACTAAATAAAACTCAAAACTTGCCCTGAAACCACACCTGCCTTAGTACTACATCAGACACTAAAGAGCAATGTAATGACAAATTTTCAAACTCTCATTACTACTCATGCGCTCATGTTGTGGGATAATGTGAATTTCTAGTTTTTTCTGTTAATGCAGTCTCTGATTAGTTTTTACCTGTGCTTTTTTAAATTACTCAAACATGAGATAAATCACAAAACTGCCTTCAGTCATTAACAATTATTTGGTGATTCTAGCTTTAAAAAATATAAAGAATTGCTTTGTTTCTGTTCCATTTTGTACATCTGAAAGCAGTTTTGGCCTTTGGTCACTCTAAACTCAGCTCTGATTACATCTAATGTGCTTTGTTACTGTCATTGTCAATGTCAAATGATTAAATCAATCACAGTAAAATGAATGACTTTAAAGCCATCATTGGTTGCTGGTTTTTAATTATCAGACACCACACAGACCAGGTAGTGATTCAGATTTCCAGTTTTAATCATCACTTCTGTTTTTATTTAAGCAGATATTTCCCATTAGCATTGTACATGTCTGGAACCTACAGAGTTCTCCCAAGACTACCCAACCATCTTCCAACCTCCATGCAGTTTCAGCATCATTCATCACATCAGTTCTTTAATGTCCAGTCTGTCAGCTTGCAGGAGTGGGGGAGTGTAACAGCGAGGGAGAGGAGGGGAGGAGAGAGAGAGGTTTTCCAAGAATGAAGAGTCAGAGCCATCACCAGGCACTGTTCATCTTACACTCCCACACTTAAGAGTTATGGGTGGATCCAGTAGAGTCTATCGAGCATCTGAAATCTAGCCACTTACAGGGTCCTGTGCAACTCCCAATACTCTTGATCTGTGAGGTATCTGACGCCTCAATCTCCTGCAGGGTGGGTAAGAGGTAGGGGGGCTTTTAAGGCTGGAAGCTGGTGTAGAGAGTATTTCTGCAGTTTGTGGT
The DNA here is from genome assembly GCF_904848185.1 of Acanthopagrus latus. Lineage (NCBI taxonomy): Eukaryota > Metazoa > Chordata > Actinopteri > Spariformes > Sparidae > Acanthopagrus > Acanthopagrus latus. The sequence goes on along the minus strand of NC_051040.1, from coordinate 24,750,551 downwards.
AGTTTGTTTCACCCGCTTCAAAGCATGAATGACGGCTTTGGCAAACGCTGCCCTCTGCCGAATAGGAGGACGGAGGGGAGAGGAAAGGAAGAGAGCTGGGGGTTAAAACAAAGATGGGAATATTCGAAAAAATACATCTTTGCAGGTTGAGTAGGGTGACAGGCTGATACAGGGAGAACACAGTCCTCAAAAATAAAAGCAAATACAACAGCAAACATTCTGACACACACCCCAATAAAACAGCCAAACAAAAAAAACAAAAACAAAATAGCAAACAAGCAATTCAATCAAACCATAAAAAGTGACATCAGGCCTTTCCAAAGTGACATCAAGTTTCTCTTTTTAATCCCATTCAATCCCACTGGTCTTTATCACTTCAATCCATCTCCCAGAATTCTCTGTAAACCAGAAAGTATTCGTTGGCTCCTCTTTATGTCTGGTCAGCAAGGTTAGGGTCCACTCTGAAACAATGACAAGAACAGCTCTCAGTGGCCAGTGAGACTGGCCGATAATATGAGACTGTGCCTGTCATTAACCAATGGTATGGCTACTTCAGAATTATCGTCAGTGACACAGGCAATGATTTCAGCAGCATTATCAGGGGACTAATCAACATAGTACAACGTTACAGCACATTCAGAGATATAGAAACGCATGGTGCAGGACAGGTACAAATGGTAATCTTGTACAACGGAAAATCAAGTTTGCTTTATACAATCACATTTCTATAGCAATGCTGAACATTCGACCACTGAAAACTTTTACATGTGTTGGACTCAGTACAGCTCATTCCTTGAAGCACCATTGTACAGCTAACATGGAAGTTTGTGATACAACACAGAACATAGAACAAGTATTGGGAACAGTAAGCAGGCTCTAGGGCATTACATTTCTATGCGTCACTTTATGAATGCTAATCTCAATCAAATACACTGCAAAGTTTTCACATGATTTACCTAACAAACCATGTATGGAGTTAGACAGAAACCCGATTGAGTGAGAGGCAAAAAGAGGGCTGACTGACAGCAGCAAGAGGGGACCCCAACCCTGGTATGCAAACTTTTAAAAGGTGCCACTGTGGAACACAGTGGGGGGGAGGGATTCTGGAACGCTTGAAAAAAAAAAGGGGGGGGGGGGCAAGGAGTGTCACACCTCTCTTCCTTCTTTACCTCTCAACCTCCCTCCACTGAGGGCAAGTACGAGAAGGGAGTGCTGGAGCAAAGAATAGCAACAGTCCTGGAGTGCAGATTCCTCCTTATACTCCTCTGAGCAGGTGAGAGGGAGAAAGGAGGCGGCAAACAGGAGGAGATGAGAGTTGGTATGTGTGAGGTGTACCCTTTCCTCTCTACCTGGCCTCCTCCCTCCTGTCCTCCCTCTTGCTGCGAATAGGCTGAGAGCCGTCAGCAGGCTGCTGGACCCAGTTGTTATCATGAAGCCCAACACGGCAACCTGGTGTGTCCTTGTCTGTACGACGGCAACACATCCAGTAGGAACGTCCATAAGGCAGGTCGTGGTGGTAAGGTTTGGGGTGCCAACGGCACAGGGAAACATCCCCGCGCTCATATTGCCGCTTACACTGCTTGCAGGGATCATCCCTATAGAGAGGGTCTTGATTCCAGCGTGAATCCACTGCCCGCACCCCATATGTCTCAATCAACACCTTGAAGTAGTGGCAGGTGCACTTGAGAGCTGCCAGTGAGCGTGTCGGCAGGTAGCTGAAGATGTTGACCATGATGTGGTCCGGCAGCAGCAGCATGTACTGGCGTGGTTCAAGGAGGCGCTGAATCTGGAATCGGATCTCCAGGAAGTCATGGGACACGTGGCGGTAGAGGCGACACAGCGAAGGGTCTGAACAGTCATCCCCAACACTGGGAGAATCTGGTCGAGGTGCCCGCTCTCCTGAGCCCACTCCCACTCCAGTACTGGGGCCGTTATTGTTGGCACAGTCCAAAGAGCACATTCCTGACCCGCTGCCAGTCCCCATTCCTTTTACATCCTCCTCTGGGCCCCGAGTGGGCTGAAGGAAGAAGAGTTGTCCAGGAGGGGGATCATCTGATGAAGGGTCAGTGGAGCTACCCACACCCCCACCACCCCCTCCCCCACTTGGTATAGCAAAACACACTGTCTCCTCCTGCACATTCTCTGTACTGTCCTTGCCATAAAACACACATTGGTCCACAGCACCTGTCACTACCACCTCCACGTGGAAGCCTGTTACTCGCTCCCGTCCCACACCCACAGCTTTCTTCTCCCCAGAGGAAAGCTCCTGGGTTGGGTCTGGGCTGCCACAGGCCTGCCTGTCTGAGTGATCTCCATCTTGTTTGGGGGCAGCAGTTGTGGCGGCAAGCAGCAGACTACTGGGGTCTCTAGATGAAGGGCTGACGAGTTGGTAGAGGTCACAGGTGATTTTCTCTTTGGCCCTGGCTGCTGCCTGGTTACTTCCACCGCCACAGCTCATAAACATACAGCGGGACCTGCCAGCTGGCTCCAACTGAGACCGCGGGTCCAGATTTGACACTCTGAAAGCTATCCTAACCTCGCCGTGGCTGTGGCTGGGAGGTGGAGGAGGGGTTACAATGCCAGACTCCCCTCCTCTCCTACACTCCCTTTCTCTGTCCTGATTAGAAGAGTCTGTTCCAGGACCAGCGCCCAGATGCAGCCGATTCTCCAGGTTCTGGGACTCAAAGTGCGCGATGGCTTGGGCAACCCTGCATGACTCCTGCTGCTCCTCCAGCTCCTGGTCTGTCTGGATGGGAGATGTTGACTCTTCTGCCTCTTTGGAGGGCTGGCTATTTGAACTGTCTGACACAAACACAACAGGACTGGGGTCTGATACTGTGCCCCGGAGTAGGGTGTGCTGGTGGGGGTTAAGGCCCTGACTGTGGGGGGTAGTAGGAGGCTGGTGTTGGTTCCCATGAGCAGCCACAATTCCCTGGAGGGCCATGGCGGTCCTCTGCTCAACCAAGGCAACCATCTCTGCCACCGACAACAGATCTGTCTCATTCACCCCGCCTAAAAGTGTTTCATCAGGGCTTTGAGGTGTAGGGGAGGAGTCATGGCTGAGGTGAGGTTCTGACGCTTGGGAGCGAGTTGGAGGGTCATAGGATGAGCATCGTCTTCGTCGTTTGGCTTTACTGCAGTCAGTTGCCCAGTTACCTTTAACCTATTGAGAGAGAAGTTAATTCAGGTTTAGTTGAAAAACAAAACAAGATCTCTTACTAAAAAGAAAAATCATTGGTGCAGATTGTATTTCAGCTCCTTACCTTCATGGCGCTGGGTCTAGGCTGGCCTGCTCCACTGAACTGGTGTGCAACAAAGAAGGCAATCTTCTCCTTGGTGTTGCCTGGCTTGATGACATACCAGGTGTCTAACAGCACGCGGCCATCTTCCATCTGGGATCCGGAAGAGGGTGGAGAGGGAGGGGCTGAAGAGGGTGGAGGTGCCTGGCTTTGTGTCAGGGGGCTGGAAACAAGCTCAGGTTCAGGTGGAGTGTTCTCTGAGCCCAAATCATCCTCTTCTCCATTCTCTTCCTGCACCCCCACTATCATCCTCCCATCTTCACTCCCATCCACTGTCCTCCTGGCATCTGGAGAGGGCTCAGCCTTGCAGAGGGAGGGGGACCCTGTCCCACCTCCACCTCCACCACTGCCTCCTGAGCCCGGGCTCCTTGCTTTGTTCTGGGAGTAGGTGCCAAAGGGACGTGGGCACCACAGACGGATGTGGGAGAAAGTGTCTCGGTCCATCAGGAAGAGGACCCCAGGGGCATATCGGCATCTACGCAGGCCAGCAAACACCCAGAGCCAGAGCTCTCATTGTCAGCTCCCTGTCCCAGTGCCAACCTGATGGGCACTGTCTGTCACCAAGTTCACCAGCAACACTGGGCATACAAACTGCATCAACAGGAAAGGGACGATGAGAGGAAGAGGTGGAGAGCAGCAAACAGGCAGGGAGGCAGGGAGGGTGGAATAAGAGAAAAGAGAAAAACAACAAAGTTATATGTTAGCTCAGTCACTGAAAACAGAGTTCATATCTCTACAGCAACAATGCTTGTCAGGTTCAGTTCAGATAATCAATGACCAATTGAGGTTGTATTGAATAGTTGCCTCGAGGTACAATTCAGACAGTGTTAGAATTGTACACCAGCAGCCCAGCTACCAGACTTGGGAGAGCAGAACTATGGTCGTGATACTAACTGAACAAAACACAACTGGCCCGCCTTCTACTTTGGCCAAACTCAATTAGCAATTACATTTGTTACTGTGTACTAAGATCATCTCCCAGCTTTGGAGCCTCTAAATCAAATTAAAGGGATTCCATTTCAGGTTTGGTGTCTGCGGCCTGCAGATGAAAGGGATGAAAGATGGAACACAAAAGCTCCAAATGGACTCTCCCCCTCTCTCCCTCTGCTCCTCTCCTGCATCTCAGTGCTTCAAAGAGGACTTGCTTAATAGGAGGCAACACAGGGAGGAGCATGTAGGCATATGCTGGACCTATTTTTAGCAAACAGCAGGCGGGGGTGGGGCAGTAGTGAAACTACTGAAGCTGTCCACCCTGTCTTCACCCCTTTCTCCCTGCCAAAGAGCCTATGCTATAGGCTAGGGGGGAAAGCCTTTAGTCCAACCAGCGTGCTTTGCTTCTGCAACTTTGCCAGCTGTAGGGGTTGCCAGGAACGTGCCGGCATGCTTAAGGAGAGGAACAAGTGGCAATGGAGCAACATGTTTGGCTCACAGCTGATCTGAAGGCCTCCTCTGCATCTGAAAACTGTTTGGTACCACAATTACGCCTCACCTGTCAGTCCTGAGTTTCTCTCCTTTACTCCTTACACAGTTACTTTTAAAAGGTGTATTGTAGGATTAAAGTGGACACGACTTCTCTTCTCTTTTCATATCAACTTCTGACTCTAAACAATGCAATTTCCCTATCAATTTTATAGTTTTATTAGTCTAGACAAAAACCACAAAACATCACTGACTACAGTCAAATATTTAGCTGGTTTGATTGAAAGAAAAAGACTACTGAGAATATCCTTACTCATCAGCTAATACATATTCAACATCAACACCCAGATAAAACCATATATTATCTGGAAAATTTTGTAAGCATGAGCGATAATACATTGGCAAGCACAACATCCAGAAGAAACAGATGAAATGATGAAGGTGAGTACTCACTCACCTAAACAATTATCAATTTATTTAGCCTATGTACAGTAGTAATAGGGCTGCACGATATGGTCGAAAAGTGATAGTGAATATTTTGACAGACACAGTCATTGTGATATAGTTGATGTTTATCATGGATGATTACATTTTACATCACAATTTTCACTGTCATAGAAAAACTACTAAAATCATGATGATGTGGCATTTCTCCTGGTCTCTGCCAAACATGTTTTATTACATCTGGAGTTTCTGAAGTTTTGTTGGCCAGAGCATCTATAAATATGTAATTAAAATTCTGTTTTGTGACAGATTTTACCTTTATAAAATAAATACTGTTCTTGCAATTTTTATTATTTTTGCAATAAATTATAATTAGCCCTAAGGCACAATATAGAGTAAAACTGATTTTATATTGACACACAACAAATATTAAAAAATCACTTCTCTTCTTGCCCTCTTCTTTCACTATACACAATAAATGACAACCAATTAGGTCCCATGTCTCTCTGTGGTGACTCTCTCATTCTCCTCTACAGATCAAGACATATAGTCAGCTCCATACATACAGATATATCAATATCTATGGTCATCTCAAGTGAGAGCATCTTTGATTAACTTGTCCTCTTATCTTTGACAAAATTAACTTTACGGATTACCTGTTACATCTTTCGAGTATGGCAGCAACTTGTAAAACTTATGCATCAGTCTGCATTATCGGAGGGTAATGGATTATTAGGACTGGTTCAGACAGATATATTCATACACACACACTAAAAACACATAACAAAATAGCAACAGCCCAAAATAAATCTGGCTTCAAAAGTAGTGTTACAAACGTTCCAAGGTGTCGTAGCAAGGAATGATGCCAATATCAAAGTTCACACAGGGTGTGTTTTGGTGTACAATCCAAACTAGTATTGCAGCACTTGAAAATCCCACAGTGCTTCATGTGATCAGTGCAGAGCTCTTGAAACAATCGTGTTGCATAACACAAGGTTGATCGAAGAGCTTATTTTGCAAATGTCTGATATTTGTTCAGGATTGGTTTCTCTGAGTTTTGATGACACTAAAGTCTGCTTCAGCCACTGGACTTCTTCAATCCACAATTTTTAAAACATGTCATTGTTGTGTTTCTGTGTGACACACTGAATGGGTGGTGCTTTGCACATTTGGACAAATGGAATGGCTCAGAGAGGTGCAAAAAGCAAACACCGCCCACACAGTGTGGTGAACCAATTGAAATGCTTCCTCTATAATCACACAGCAACAACTCAGCTAAGAGCAGGCAGATTATACTGTAGTGAGAAAAAAGGCTAGAGAACCTTTTTAACTGCCCTTTCTCTCCATCATCCCTTGTGACTCTCTAACCACTTTTATTCTCTACCTCCTTTTTCATCAACATATCTTTTCCTTCCTTCTAACTGCATCATGAAATCCATCTCTCATAAGAGACTGGAAGGTATAATATGAGGGGCCAGAAGAGAGAGGGTCCGCCCACTGCAGTGCTCCACTACAAAGTCACACACACAAAAACACTAACAGGACATCATCCACCTTAACAAACTAGCGCAGAATTATTAGCTCTCACTGTCCTTTGAATATAGGATGTTTGGGAGAGAGGCAATGTCCACACTAGAGCAGATAAATCTGAAATCACTGCTTAGATATAAAAATGACTTTGTCTACACAGTGTTTTTGGATCGTCCTCGATCTACACTGAAACTCAAAGAATCTGCAAAGAAAAATCTTCTTCTTCCTCCTCCTCCTCCTCCTCTGTCGGTTGGCAAACAACAAAATTGTGCAGTGCAGCCAACATTTGGCAAGGAGTGCGACACTCACAGCCAGGTTACTGTTGGACTCAGCGGGTTAAATTCTGTCACCTCCTGCCTGCTCTTTACAATCACTTATATTGTGTTTCAAAACACAGTATCTTGACACATTAACTGCTATCAAATTAATAGTTTCAAAATCCTGTTTATGGAATACAGTTGACAGCAATTCATGAACTCTTCCAGATAACCAAGGTGTACAGCAATTTCTGTGCTGTTGCACTGTCAATAAAATCCCTTGGTGAAATGTCATCTGACAATGAAGCTTAATGACAACACTTTCATTGTGGGATCAGGTTCACTGGTATTCAACAAGAGTGACTACAGAGATCTAATGCAAACAGAATGCTGGCTTCTTTAAATTACTATTTAAGAGCACCCAAGCTTTTCTATGCAGGGTTGTGTCATTGTTTTGGCACGATTTTCTGTGCACATTACACACCAGTATTTTCAGATCCTGTCTTTCAAAAGGTTAGTTTTAGACTTCATGTGGCCTTAAGATGACAGCTGATTTCATTTGTTTTGGTTTATAGACTAATTCTGGCACTACTATCTCAATGCTTTTCAAAATAAGCTACAACTAAATACAAGAAAAGCGACCATTAACCTTAGGGCAGATAGCTGCAGTAAAGGTTGAGAAACCTGCTGGCTAATAACAACAACAGCATAAAACAAACAAATAAACCACCACCCACCAAAACAATGAGCAACTGAATAGACACCCAAAGTTACAGATATTGTGATTCTACTGGTCAAAAATCCCACTTAAACCCGTTAAGACCGGGTTTTCTATGTGCAATGGGAATGTGTGCACTCAGCATTTAAACCCAGATCAACTGACTCTGCAGCAGACAGGTTTTTATCACCTCCGCACACTTGGCTATGATCTAAATGCAAGACCCGGGTGAACACACTAAATTCTGACGCATGTCCCACAGCGTGAACTGAAGCGTTATAAACATCTGGTGGAGGCGAATAAATAAGGATACTGTAGTAGTATGTAAAAAAAAACAAAAAAAAAAAACAGTGATCAACATAGGGTCATAACTGGCCTCCATGCTACTGCTTGTTTGGGTTTACTTTAGCTGGTGTAGCTCCCTGTTTCCAGCGCATCCATAATGTGAAACATGGCATCAGTGACATACAACCTAAAGCTTCAAGTAAAAATCACAATCGCCTTGCCTGTGGGAAAGGGGTCAACAGGCAATTTTTTGCAAGTCAACCTGTGTTTAAAAAAAACCTGTGTAGACCAGCCAATTTTAGTGAAAAGGTGGCAATAGACTGTTGTTTCAAGTAACTCACATCCAGACACAGCTACAGAGCCTCTCAGTCAATTTTCTACTGATTTAAGTTAGTACTGAGCTACTTTTACTTTTTTCTTTTCATCTGAAACAGTTGTGTCAGTGAAGGCCTGAGTTTGGTTTTAAGCTTTCTGCCTCAACCTAATCCTTCAAATCCTGCCCAAGCACAGTGGCAGCCAGAGAAATCACAACCACACTACAGTGCTGGGGTCTGCACCATTAGGTATCCATGCTGTCTCACCAAGCAACTGTCAAAAGAGAAGGGGATTCTCTGTGTGTACTACTTAACACTTCACTTCGACATATATAGAATTCTGCAGGTAGAACATGTGAACCTAGATGACACTAGTGACTTTACCATGGTGGGCAGTGATGTTGCTGCTGAAGCTTTTATAACAGAAGGCATAATAAATCAAATCCTACTACAGATTTCTCCATTTTATATGATAAAGGGGCAGTGTTAGGTGGACTGATAGACACAGTAGTTTCGCTGTTTAACCTACGTACAAGTACATTACGTCAATAATACAGAGGATGTCATCCCTTGTCTGTGTGGAATATTCTGAAGTTTTTACAGCATTACGAAAAATGTCTTCATACGCAAACAGCTCACGCACTGTTGTGTCAGTGGCAAATGCTTGTGGATTGCTGCTGCAGTCAAAATCCAGACAACATATTCACACAAATACTGACAGGGTGATACTGATCTGCTCACAAATTACTATCCTGCTGTTTGCATAGTGAGATTGACAGGTTGGTCCCACTACATTAAAACTGAATTCTGCTGGACTGACTCATTTCCCTATACAAATCAAGAGCACTGTAGCATGCACTCTGACAAGAATAATGGTGACACTATGTGAGGTGCTTGTAGTTCATAGTCATAGTGTACCACAACCCTCTTAAACAGTAATATTAAGTTGGACTGGCAAATGGAGCGACAATTCAAAAGCTTGTGACTTTGTGTTGTTCCCTTTAAACCTATTAGCTCACAGGACTAAGGCTAGTTTTACTCAAAAAAAGTAAGCATGAGGATCACAACTCAGCCCCCTCATATGATCCTCCCACACTCTCTTTCACAGCATTTCAGACAGATGACCAAAAGCTGACAAATGACAATGCGGACGAATGCCAAAAAGTCTTAGCTCAATCTCCTTCTCTGCGTGTGTCTGTGAAGACAATGCCACAGACGCACAGCCAGCAGGCCAGCTTTGCGGCACACTGTCAAAAGAACAATGGCGCTGAGTGCATCAATCCAGCAGTCTGCTTAGGAACGTCGTTACATCAAGGGCTGCCTTTCTGTCAGGACACCTAGAGAGAGTGCCCACTGGCCATACAGGGCTGTCTGTATTGGAGTAAGTGTCTGCCTGTAAGTGCTATAACATCACCACGAGTTAGACTTCGATGCAAGCTTTGATACTACGCTCACAAAGGCTACTGTGTCAACATAGTGTATTAACCTAGTTGAACACCTGGAAGAAAGAGGCCAAATCATGCATGGCCTCACAATACCAGCTCTGACAGTTACCTCTATGTGAGTAGGCTACTTCACACACGACAAAACTGATGACTTTGGAATAATGGCAACGTCAGACTTTAATATGCTACTGTCCTCAGAAGAGATATCACTCTAGATCTGTTCATCTTAGCGTGTACATGTCGCCCAACAAGCAACTAATGCGTGCCATACAATGCGTCAATTAGATTATTCATTCACTTGCATATACAACACTCAATGTACACACAGTTCTTACTCTTACTGCATTTCTTAGAGCCATGTAGGTCACCTGATTATCACTTTTCCTGGTTCTGTTTTGGATAACCTTCTAACCCTACAAGACTAGCGGGAAAAATGCCAGCTTCTCCAGTGACATCCAACAAGTGTGGTGTCACAAACGACAAATAGCGGCAGCAACACTGACCTGATTGTTTCGTTTAATTGCAGCGATCACCTTTGAACGTCTAATGGGACGGCTTCGGCCAACCACTAGCTGGTCAAGTTACCCAACTAGCAAACACTTAACGTTAGCTTACCGTCGTAGTAAATTGTTCAGCGTCCTGCTAGTCAAGTGGTCGATTCATATTTAACATTAACTAGACCCGAAGCAACAACACATATAGTGGATTTAACACTCTATTCCGTTTATTTATAGGTGGCTGCAAATAGTAAATAGACGAGCTTGCTAACTGCATAGCACAACTTACCTGGATAATAACATGACAGCGCTTGCTAGCAAGCTAACATGACAAAAAACCATCAACCTCATATTTCGCTAGCCTGCTCACCTTAGCAGCGTCAATCTCCACAGACAGCCTTGTAAAGTGTCGATGACGGGTCTTCCCTCGCCGTAGCTCACTCTAACTAAACCAGTTTGTCTGGTTAAATGCAGGTGACACGAGTTAACTATCCGTGTCCACGTAGCTAGGCTAGCTCACTCGCTTGCTAACGTCGACATTAGCCAGCAGCTACTTTCTGTTATCAGCCTTGTCTAGTGCTGGCTGCTATCGAGGCTTGTGTGCCTGTCAGTTATCTGAACAAAGTCTAGCGGACAGTACGCCTTGTTAGGACTCTGAGCCAGTCGCTCCCCCACTATCCATTTAGAAGTGACACAAGCTTCCACGGTATGTTCTCGGGGATACCAAAATAATCAGTGTCAAAACGGCAGGAGGAGGAAGGCCATCTTGTTGACAAGCAGCTGCATAAGGCCCACAGCCAATAGCATTGCAGAGTCGGTGGTGTGCCCATATATGGCGTCTGCTCAGCTCCCTCCCTCTGCTGCCCCCTGCCCCCCCACACTCACTACACTGGACCACACTGTAAAGTCGCAACATCAAAAGGTCACTGTGTCAAAGACAGCTGGGAAAATCCATACACACCTATAAGGAACATTCCCCCTGATAGTAAACTAATAACAGTCTATTCACATTTTGTCCACTGGGTAATTCTCTTCTCTGCCTTCATAGACTTTATAATTGTGTCCCAGCATTTCCTCATTAGAAATATTTCACAATGCATGTTGGCTGCATTTCTAGCCAGGCTGTAAACATTTCATCATACTTTCATCATGAACTCTCGTTTGTTTTTGTTTTTTTTCAACTGTGCAGCTTATTTGGAAAATTATAATATACTGCAGTGTTCCACTGTTGATATTGACAATGTTGTCCCAGTGTTATACATTTCAATATGATATCAAACTTTCTGTATGCTATCTCTGTTTGCTGCAATGACCCAGTTTGCCAACAGGGATCATTAAAGTTTCATCTTATCTCCCCAAACCTGAAGGTTAAGAAATGAATCACAAACGATTCTTTTTTTCTATTTCTTTTGTATCAGCTGTTATTTTAAAAAAGTATCTTGACAGTACATGAAGCTTTTGTACTCATCAAAATTGGTCTTTAGATAGGTAGTGGTGGAGAAATACAGCATGTGTGTCATGCACAGGTTTGCATTTGAGATAAACTGGAGAGGAGCAAAAGATTAGAGCAGCACCTACTCAGTCCAGCAGAGGGCCAGACACTACTACACTGTGTGTACATATGCCTGCATCCATCTGGAAACAGTATTTCTCTCAGGTAGTATCACCATTGTTTCTTCTTCTTCTTCTTCTTCTTTTTTTGTTAAACACAATCAAATATAGGAGTACTTATTCTATGTGTTACTCTATAGTACTGATAGAGATGATCTTGCAGATCCTAACTGATTAATTATTCTAAGCAAGTTGTGAGGCAGCCCTCATGAGTCTTTACATTGTCAATTTGAAATGAAATAATTGACTATTCTTCCAGCAAGGGGGAGATACACCGTGGGCTAGGATTTGGGGATTCTTGTTGTCTGTTATTTACAGTGCATCAATTACAACAGCTGCAGTTACTTTATTATTTTGCAGTCATTCTTTTTCATCAGTAATCATTTTTTTAATCACAGCTCGTAGGCAACATTGTAAAATACACTTTGGCCAAAACATGCTTTAAATGGTGCAGTAAAGTCTACATCTAAATGCGGTTGATGGACGGAACGAATCACGTAGACTACTAAAAACACATTCCAAACATCGTGAATTAAAGCTGAAATGTGTTACTGCACATCACCGCTCAGTAAACACTACAGTGCATTACGTGTCTTGTTTGGTAACTGTACCTTGCTACACGTGCATGCAGACTACTTCAGGAACGGCCACACCCCCTTATTTCTCATTGGACAACGTTTCATTTGAGTCCCGCCATATATGGACTGTAATTGATCCAACAGTCCCACTTTAGACGTCCATCATCTAGTGTTGCGCACTGTTATTGGTTAAAGGAATCTACCTCTTCGTCCCGTCACATCTGGGTTCCGCCTACTTATTAAAAGTCGGACTGTGGTTGGTGCAAGGTCAAGTCACTCAAAATTGAACTTCCGGGTGTGGAATCGTTGCAAAACAGTGGTGGAGGAGGACAGTCACTGGGAAAACCCTGGATAACACCGCTATTTGAAAAGTGAGTCACTTAATATATTAAGAGCGAAGTTTCTCCTTCAGCAATGTATTTTTTATGTAAGAGAGAAACATTATGTATGCGTGTTCTGATGTAGTTAGCATCATTTCAAGCCTCAGGTTGAAGCTGCTGACGTTACACAACATGGTTAACGCTAACCACGATACAGGAGCTAGCCACTGAGCTAGTAAACCTAGAGGAGACTCTGTCATATGATTGTTGCTACCTTTAAATGTGTTACAATTTTTAACTTACCAGATCAGATATTGCACGGTTACTGTAGGCGACACGTGTTCATGACACTCTAGCATGTATTGACACATGGGCAGACAATCACACCCAAGGTTAAACCAATAAACAGGGTGAAGAATATACCAATACATACACATGCGCCCCAACAATCTCTACGTTGATAATTTACTTTACAAATATCTTAATAGATGCGTTAAACATGTGTATATTTGGGTAAATATGTGTAGTAGGTGTGTCTGGTACTCGGTGTACTTTAACTCTTTCTGTTATTGTCTCTGATACCATCTGACACCATGGAACTTGACTCCCTCCTCTCTCCCCCGTCTGTATGAAGTGATGCTATCAGAAATGCTTCAGGTTCTGCGTGGGGCAGGTAAAGTGGGGTCTGCCCTGGTCACCACCCAGGGAGAGCAGCTCCGATTAATGGCCTGCAACTCCTCCATGGCAGCAGGGGTCAAAGCTGCTCAGGATGTGGTAGAAGGACTGGTGGGCACCTTTACAGGCGGCAGCAGTGAGGTAAGGATCTTGGCTATGTCCCTTTGGGCTCTGGGAACTTGGTGTTATGGAGTAATTGGTAGATTGATTGATGATAAATTAATTGATGATAAATTAAATATCCCACTCTGCCTTGTTTGTAGCAACAGTCAATAAAGGAGGATGTGTTTCCGGATGCTGAGGGTTGGGAGAATATGGACCCTAATGAAGTAGCCAAATGGTCCGTGGGCTCCGAGTTCCCCCCTGATGCTTCGGAGCACAGCCAGACAGAAGTTGGAGGTATGGTCAATACAAGCTTGTCAACATGTACTCGAGGTGACCTGCACTGTTTTTGTATATGAATATTTTCATGCTGCAGGTCCTTTTTTTTCAATTTGTGCAGTGATTGTTTTGCAATTTTCATGACATTTTTATCTCAATCGTCTCAACTGTTCGTCAACAGTCATTTGAAGACAAATCATAAGGTACAAAATATTCACATTTTAGAAGTCATTTTCATGCCTTTCTTTGCAAAGAAGATGAATAACATAAATTCGAGGACATGTATACATCTCAAATCTATCCTTATTTTTTTTTTTTCCGTAAAAATAAGAATATATACCGTCTCTTATTATCATTTTGTCCACATTTTGCCTTTGAATTTTCAATTGATTAAAAACTGGAGTTCTCTTGTATATTCACAAAGTATAAAAACCCTTCTAGTTATTGTAATGTTGATTTTTTTCTTATGCTTCAACAGGTTAAACACAGATCAAATGACAAGACTTCAAAATAGTAACATTATGGTTCTCTCATATTCACTCAGTGTATTCAGTAACACATTGTCCTCTCCTTTCTCCACCGTAGGAGTTCCTCCCCCCTCAGGAGCATCTCCTGCAGGGGCAGGCTGGCCAGGACAGAGCGCCCGCTTCCTCCACACCACCCACAACTTCCACCGGCACTACTACCAGACCAGGTCTGTCCATGACACAGTGGTTGCCAGACTCACACCAGAGGACATCAAGAAAGCCAGGGAGGCCAAGCAGGCGCTGGTCAAACCTGTCCGACAGAAGGTTGGTTAAAGGAAAACAGAGGGGGGCAATATGTGTCATTACAGATTATTATTTTGTATTTTTAGGTTTATAAGATTCATTCATTTAATTTGTGCATCAGGCCAGTACATGAAGACTTATCATGTAAAGAGGAGATGGTCATATGACTGCACATTTATACTTTCTCATATAAAATTATGCTTCAAAGTCAGAAATCATAAATCAAGAATTCTGAAAAAAACAGTTGTCATAGACTCTCACCAACTAAATGAATTAAAAATATGTCATCAAGGTAAAAAAAAATGGGTGTTTTCAAGCTGAGTAAATATACAGTAATACATTCATAGTGGTATCCAACAGTAGACAGCCCCCAAGCAGTTGCTATGACAATATTTGGAGTTGACCCAAGTTATGTAATATGTGTCATTTACAGTATGTTTGCCATTGTGGTCTAATTCAAGGTCACTATTTGAATAGTTTTGCTCTTTATTTTAAGAGTTAAGAAACTAATATCAAAAATGGCTTAAGAAATGGTTTCAAGTAAATGTGCTAATTGTTTTTATGATCTGGTTTGTCTTCACTCAGCTGAGCGACCGTGCCAGAGAGAGGAAGGTGCCCGCCACAAGAATTAGCAGGCTGGTTAATTTTGGAGGTAAGAAGAACATACTTTTTATACTATTAATGTTCTGTTCTAATACTATTCAATTTTTTGCATATCTCCCACACTGTTCATACACTTTTGTTCAAGAAAGTCCTTCTCTTTGTCATCTAGGTTGTCACATGGCTCTAAGTACAGCTAGACAAATAAAAACTTGTACAATAAAATGTGAAATACATCGGTTGACAGAGCATAGAGAGCAGTAATTACACACATTAAGTGTGGCTATAAAACCAATGTTCAGACTTCCCTAGTCAGTCATCAATGGAACAATCTACAAGACAATGTTTTGCCCTTATCATGGGAACACTGAACACTGTAAATATCACACGATGATGAATGACATAACTGACAACTCTGGAGTTATGGAGACAGCAGTACGCCTGCTGTCTAATAAAAAAATAAAATGTATGTATGTATATACAGTACATGCATGTCTTTAATCACATCTGGGGCTGCAACTCTTATTTGTATTGATGATCAATATGTGATTAGTCTAGAAAATGTTGATCAGTGCTTCCCAAAGCCAAAGGTGATTTTCTTAAATGTCTTGTTTAGTCTGCAATAAAGACATTTCTGTTCACTTTCATAGAGGAATAAAGAAACCAGAAAAAGATGGTGGAGTCAGAGAATGTTGACCTTTCTCTAAAAAACTATCCCATAATTGATTATCAAAAGACTTTGTCACTAATTTAAGGATTCATAACTCTTCCATTAATCCTTGCAGCTCTAATCACAATTACTGTTTAAGGGCTTTCTATGTTTAAGAACAGTGAAGGCTTTTACATTTTCTCAAAAGCACAGAGCAGTTGTTTTAATTAAACTTCTTCTCAAGTGTCTGAATTAAAAAAAATGTTTTACAGAGGATACTAGACATGAAATATGATTTCACTACTAAAATAGCAGCAGTAGCAGCTGCGTCATATCAGCACATCCCTCAAGCATCTGTTAAGTGGCCCTAAATCTAAATCACTTGTGTTTCTCTGCTGCAGGACTGGCAGTAGGACTGGGGATTGGTGCCATTGCAGAAGTGGCAAAACAGTCACTAGGAGGCAAACACAAAGGAGGTATACATGTCTTCATCCCACTTCTCCTCCCCTGTCCTCTGCTGTTCTCTTCCTCTATCCCTCCTTGTAAACTAGCTTTTGGTCCACTGCATGCTTGGCACATCCAGCAGACCAACGGGCAGCTGGTCTGCCCTGGAGAAGTTTCTCATGTGTCAGCACCTGCCAGGCGCTGGACAGGCATTAAATCAAACCTGTTAACAAGAACTTATACAGAGGCTATAATAAGTGTTAAATGAGCGGTGTTTAATGATGTACTGCTGTCAGTTTTTACACGCTGTTCTCAACAATTGGCTTGTAAGAGCCGGAGCTTAATTACCATGCAACAGTGTGAAGATAACTGCTAAGACAAATTACTCTTGCTCTTGTTCTTCTAATAACATGTTCTCTAAATCACTGCTAATAATCCTATTCTGTGTTTGTGTGCTTTTTTAGATGTGAATGCCCTGTTAGACTCTCCTCTCCTGTCAGAGGCCAATGCTGAGAGAATTGTCAACACACTGTGCAAGGTCCGTGGGGCTGCACTCAAGATAGGACAGATGCTCAGCATTCAAGGTACACACTTTAACGACGGCGTCACTGCTAAATGTGTTCAGATGTCCTTCCTTTATCCACACATCAGAGGTTTTCCAGGCATTTTTCTGACAACTTCCCATTATGTTTTCTTCAGACAACTCCTTCATCAATCCCCAGCTACAGAGGATCTTTGAGAGGGTCCGGCAGAGCGCAGACTTTATGCCTGCTTGGCAGATGAATGTAAGCATGAACTGACCCTCCCGTCCCCACACGAAAATGCAAATCTTACCATTTATTTTGACTTTGGGAAGTGCGTTTAGGCTGCTGCGGTTAATGAAAAAAAAAAACCAGAATCAACTTTTAAAAAAACACAACCAGACATTACGGCATCACATATGCATTCAATCAATTAAATCACTGACACAGAATGTATAAAATAACACTACTAATATAGTGCACTACTATAATACTTATAAGGAAAGATTTTTCATGTTTTCTTGTTGAAATGAAACTTCCGTGTCAGGAAGAAACGCATACTGTCATATAGGGCTGCAGCTAACAAGGTTAGTTGCTGTCATATACACGAAGAGCAGACACATGCAGGAACATTCAGAGGTCCCCCACATTTTTTTGAGTATATGCTATGTAGTTCGGTGCCTCAAAGAACAGTGTGCTGCCAGGAGACAACACTAGCAGCGGAGGAGAGGAGACACCTAGCAAGTACGCAGACTCATTGCAGCTTAAGAAAGAGTTCTTACTTCCAAGCAGGAAGCCAGAAACTCTGTAGTATACAAGTGGCATTTATAGACAAAATGATGACACTCTTCCAGCTTTGACAGTGCTGCACAACCCTGCAGTAACTGCCACAATGCCTAATTTGGTGTGAATACAGCTTAGTCCTTGTGTGAACTAACATCAGTATAGATAAGATTGTCATACAGTATAATATGTATCTATAGTGTCAAAAACTTCAAAGGAAAAGTGATGCAGATTCTGATGATTTGGGTTACACAAAAGATAGTTTGACCAATTCTGTTTGCAATTGTCTATTCAGTGCAGATTGATGTAAGTAGATTTTAAAGGTTGGATACATATTTTCTGTTTGTTTGGCTCTGATTATATAGAAAGTTCTAGAGGAGGAGCTGGGGCCCGGCTGGAGAGAGAAGCTGTCATCCTTTGAAGACAAACCATTTGCTGCGGCATCCATCGGCCAAGTGCATCATGCAGTGTTAAAAGACGGCAGAGAAATCGCCATGAAGATCCAGGTATTCATACACACACTTTTTTTCTGCCTCCGATACAACCTCTGTCTTAATCTGTTTGGACTGATTTCATCTGTTGCTCTCACATTTCTTGCAGTACCCTGGAGTGGCAGAGAGCATCCACAGTGACATAAACAACCTGATGTCTGTTCTGAAAATGAGTGTCATCCTGCCAGAAGGTAACAACCACATTAATATTAAGTGTTTGTTTTTCCCCTCAAGACTTTGTTCAGTGAAAAACTGCTTATACATATGGTAATATCAAAATACAGCTCCATTTTGAAGTCAAGAGTATATATTTACATATGAAAGGCTCTGGGAGTTTTTATTATCCTTTGTTGCAAGTTGAAGAGTGCATTCATTACTCAAAGCCAAACATTATCCTAAATGATCTAATTCATATTTATCAGCAGAAATGGGCTGAAAATGTTTTCTTCTATTGAGTAGCTTTATGATGCAGAATTGAAGTGCGTGAGTCACAACAAATAGTATTCCACTGTTTGAGTAGCTTAAATTCTGCAGCTTTGGCAGGAACACCACACTGATGGTAAGAAATCCAGATGCGTGTCCTTCATGACTGTTCCCCCATCATTCAGTTGGAAGCTGACTACAGATGTACCCCCAGTTATTTTTTTTTAATGTTTTCTTTCATTCTAGCATATTTGGTATTGCAGTTTAGACCATGAGGTGGTGCTATAGTGTCAGGTCAGAACTAGGTGACACATTTGCCACTGAGTGATAATGAGGACATCTGAATCATTTATTGAGATGTTGCTTTCTACATGCCAACCCTAGTCAAAGATGTTCTACAGTCCCTAATACAGCATAACACCAGTTGTCATGCTTTGATAATTTACAGAAACTGCACTGATGTGTTTAAATATGCTGGCATCTGTATGTTTTCTTTAGATTTCTTTTCTTTCTTTTCCCACAGGACTGTTTGCAGACAGCAGCCTAGAGGTCCTTCAGAGGGAACTGGCATGGGAATGTGACTACAAGAGGGAAGCAGAGTGTGCCAAGAAGTTCAGGTAGGTCTATGTGGTGTGTTCACCCATAAAGCCAGCTACACTGAAGGACTTGAGTGAGCTGTCGTGCACACACAGAATGGAAACCACACCAGGTTAGCTGTGAAGTTTCAGGGAGGTCACTCAAAAGTAGCAGAATATTCACTCAGTGTTTGCTACTGCTACAAAACTGCATAGATATTAGATGGAGATACAGCTTTTTTTCTTTTATTAGAAAATCAGTCCATCCCCTAATATGTTGAGTCCTAATAGAAATTTGGCATTTAGTACTTTAAGGATTTGCACTACAAATTCTTTGGGTACTTTTTCATTTACAACATATTCTACTTCACTGTCACTACCAATAATATTATTATTTTGAATCATTCATATTTTATTGTAATAACAATTTTGGAGACACACTGCATTTCAAAGAAGTACATTTTGTTTACTCTTATAGAGACACATTATGTTTTATTGGGACTTAAAATAATTTTACATTTAGTTAAGTCACAGTATTGAGTCATTGTTGACTTCCTGTATGTGCATGTTTTCTAACTGGTTTCACATATGTCATGAATTGACTGTCTTTTATTATTTTCTTCTTTAATTATTTGTATCTGGCCTTCAGGTCCCTGCTGGAGGGAAATGAGCTATTCCAAGTACCAGAGGTGATCGATGAGCTGTCAGGCCGCAGGGTGCTGGCTATGGAGCTGGTACAGGGAGTCCCACTGGACCGCTGTGTAGACCTGGACCAGGAGACCAGGAACCAGGTATGAGTTGACTCTAAAGGCACTTGTTATGAAATGTCTTCAAAGCTATTGAAATGTTAAAGTACAGTGGAGACTGGGAGAGTCAGGTAATTCTTTGGCATTTTGGAGATGTTACAGAAACTTTATCGAATGAGTTTTGCACAGCTATAGCAGAATATCATATGATTATGTCAGTGTTATCTATATCAAAGCTGCATCACATTAGGAAACTGGAAATGTCAAACCAGTACTAAGTAATTAAAGTGTTAGAATCCATCACTTTTGGAGTGAAGAGGAAACGGCCGTGAAATCTCACATAAGGGCTGCATAGGACACAGTGTAGCTGAGAGATGTCACCCATTGCAGTCTGGATCTCTAATTGCAGCACCCATTAGAGCTGAAACCTGTGACAAGTAGAAGGAGCACATTGCTTAGCTCTCTGGGCTTTTGATGAAAATGAGTGTATTGTAAATCTGTAGTCCAGCCCTTGTTGGCAACTGGAAGCATAATGTAGAACACTTTTATTTGTAAAATATGCAACGTATGCTGCACTGTGACAAGTGCAGGGCTGAGCTGACTCATTAAGTTGCCGTAGACACAAGTTACTTGCTGGCAAATTATACAGCAGGACCTCAAAACACAGTGTGAAAAGAACAGCAGCAGTGAAAATTAGACTGTGTGTCAGTTAAAAAATATGCATTTAACAGTTGAGGTTTGTGAGCCACACAATAGAATAAGAAAATATTACATTGGCAAGAACAGCATGACAGTAAACACGGACATCTCCTCTCTTGTCCTCCCGTCTCCAGATCTCATACAACATCCTCCAGTTATGTCTCAGGGAGCTGTTTGAGTTCCGGTTCATGCAGACTGATCCGAACTGGTCCAACTTCTTCTACAACTCAGACACCAACAAGGTGAGGACAGTCTGGTAGTGAACTTGTAAAGTAATTGAACACAGAAAAGGATATCATGGTGACCAAGTACTGAATGCTGCCAAAAAATCCCATCATGAGCAGCAGATGGATAACACTCATCTCGTCTGTAGGTTGTTCTGCTGGACTTCGGAGCGTGCAGAGACTACCCAGAGTCATTCACGAATGACTACATACAGGTATGATGCATCAAAATTATAAAACGCCCACCCATGAGCAACACAACATGATTTATGCAACAGGGTTTCTGTTAATAATTAAGCACCTAGATCTCTGGCAAAATTTTGCAACGGCGGGGGAAAAATGAATATACACTATCAAATGCATGTCGGCACATTCTTTAACTTGCAGCTACTTCAGTCTACTGGAGCCTTTAAGTTGAGTTAAACGTGATTACAGCATCCACATCATCATTTGCTGTGTGTGTGTGTGTGTGTGTGTGTGTGTGTGTGTGTGTGTGTGTGTGTGTGTGTGTGTGTGTAGGTTGTGCACGCAGCCTCTGTGGGTGATCGAGCCACTGTTCTTTCCAAATCAAAGGACCTGAAATTCCTGACAGGCTTCGAGGCCAAGGTGAGATATTTCAGTCTCCGTTGCTGCACCCATTTATTTTTGATCTGATTTATCCTCCTCCGTCTCTTCTGTCTCCATTTATTCCTTCCTCAGTCTCACTCCATGTGCTCTTATTTGGTTTCCCCATAGTTACAGTGCATGTTCCATCTTCTCTTAACACATATCTTTTCTATTTTACATATTTCATGAAAATCGTTGCTTGGCAAGGATGTGGGTTCGCCTGTTGGGATGAACCTATTGTGCTGTCCCAGACTTTGACTTAAAACAACTTAATCTCCTCTGAGAGGCAATTCATGATACAGCACAATCATACAGACACATTACATAGACAACAGACAGACGAAAACAACAGCAGCCTCATCTGCATATCATCTGCAGCAGCCATCATTGATGTTGTTACAGTCCAGGCAGACATTTAAAGTGCATGACAACAATGATCATAAATCATTTATAATAATACTCATACCAGATATTTCACTAGACTCCTATAGAGCCTGTGGTTATTGATAATATATGACCACAATTGGTTATAATTACATGATTATCATTAGACTGTTATATATAAATACCTTTTGTATTCTAAGAATTACAAGATAACACGCTGAAGAAGGGCAACAAATTGTCGAATGGGAGTGCTGTCCTTGTCTAAATTCTTCAAATATTATATAAGAACTGACTGGATAGACGTCGCATGGGGCGAAAACCAGTCATTTATTCTAAATTGGAAATATAAAAATGTGTACATATGCTCTGTATCTGTATAAGATATAATGTGCTCTTCTGGTTACAACATCTCCAGTAAACATTTGCCTCAGAATGTACACTAAAAAAATGCAGCTTAAAGTCACTGCGTGCGTTCTCATTTCCAGCTTCAATATATCTAAGGCTTAGTTCAGCTGATTATCATGCACACAGACAGCCATTGTTACGCCTCTCCATGCTCCCTACCAGGCCTTCGCAGACGCCCACGTGGAGGCGGTGATGATCCTCGGCGAAGCCTTCGCATCCGCAGAGCCCTTCGACTTTGGCACCCAGAGCACCACCCAGCGCATCCAGAGCCTCATCCCCGTCATGCTCCGCCACCGCCTCACCCCTCCACCAGAGGAGACGTACTCCCTCCACCGCAAGATGGCCGGCTCCTTCCTCATCTGCTCCAAACTGAATGCACGCATACAGTGCAGGGACATGTTCCTAGAGGTGTACAACAGCTACAACCAGAGGAGGCAGATGGAGCAAGCGGCACACGCTGCCGCTTAGAGGGACAAGGCCACTGCTGCTTTATCAGGGGAAAGGGACAGAAAAGATGGAGTCTACAAGTGCAGAGGCTGGATCAGACTTACCTGAGACTTTATACCATGTTAATATATAAGAGACAATGCCCACATGCTCATGATGAGGAGCATGAATGTGCTTGACTTTCTATGCCTTGGAGTCTCCTTTCAGTGCTTCAGTTTGACATGATTGTGAGAGTATCATGATT
This sequence comes from Acanthopagrus latus, assembly GCF_904848185.1. Taxonomy (NCBI): domain Eukaryota; kingdom Metazoa; phylum Chordata; class Actinopteri; order Spariformes; family Sparidae; genus Acanthopagrus; species Acanthopagrus latus. The sequence goes on along the minus strand of NC_051040.1, from coordinate 24,727,767 downwards.
GTGATGTGTATAATGAAGATTCAACGTTGAGGCCTGGCTAAACTCTCAGACTCATGTGCAGACAAACATAAATACTTAATTATTAACTATGACATGACACTTGATCATCAAGGTTTTTGTATGACAAAACAATGACCTCAAACTCATACATCTATGCTGCTGGAAACTGAAATGGTCATAGTGGAGAGGAAGGAACGGTCCAGATCCTGGCTTCATTTCGCATAGAAAGATGACACCAGTGCTAGTTGTAATTTCCGTTAAGTGATAATTTCAAGTAAGGATGGAGGCCCCAGCTGCCAGCTGAAACATCTGTCTACTCAACACGGGTTTAATCTCCAAAAATGACATTGATTTTGACACTTTATTCATGAGTGGTGTTTTCCAGCTGAGCAGCACGTCAGTTAAGGAGGATGAATATTCTGTATTATAAGAACATTCAGACTCAGAGATAATAAAATGGTTGTGTGTTGATACTGTAAACCTGCGTAGGCCTATTGTTTTTCTATTCAATAATGGGAATAAGCAAATCTATAATGGGAACATTATCTTAAATCTTCTCAATTGTGTTAATCGTTTTGAGTGTTTGTGTGTGTGTGTGTGTTTGATCATATTGGCCCAACATCTCTGTCGCAGCAAACTTGCCACACAATACAGATGTACATTAATGTCATCTTTGTGTGCAGCTTAAAGACATGATGCATGTTCTCTCTGTGCTCTTCTGGCTAAATGAATTCACTCCGACAGCAAGGTCCACCATATTTCCAAAAGAATGGGTGTCTTCTGTCCTGTCCTCTTCTGTTTGAAGGTCCTTGTGTGCTGCCTGAGGAGCTGGAGAAAAAAGCTTTCTCATAAATGCGGTGACTGGCAGACTGGATGAGCAGATTATGAGAGGAGTTAGTGAGGATGCTTTATTGAATCCAATTGTGTGATGGCCTTGCATTACAAAGTATATTTGACATAAAATTCTATGAAGGGAAATACTTGCCTGCTACTCCTTTTTTCTTTATGACAGAGATGTGTACTGTAAGATACAAGGCAGTGTGCCGCGTGTTGTTTTTTGTTGTTGTTATGAAATAAAATATTTGAATGTAGCACAAAGTGAGCTTTACTGGCAAGTGTCAGGCAGAGGCCATAAACCAAGGACTTGGTTCACTCTGTATTGATCTTTCCATTTCAGTTATAGTCCTCTTTGGGAATTGTCATTGACTTGGAGGCCATGTTTGATCTCATTCCTCCACATGCACAGTTCTTGTATTGACCGTTGTGCATCTTGGTACAATATTTTTGGCTCACGAAATGTAAGACTCAGAGCTAATGGTGGCATTGATGGGTCTATTTTTTTTCCCCAGATACTATTTTTGTTTCATGGCAGTGATGTCTATTCTGTCTTAAATCCAGCCATTACAGCACTACGGGACTTTTTGCTAACTCGGTGTCACTGTTGACACCACAGGAGCCGGGATGTGAGGCTTTCACTGACATCGTAAAAAAACCTGATGGAAAAAGATGCAGCCTTTTTACTGTATCTTCCATTAGCACTTGCCGTTAGTGTCCTTCCATTGAGCTTCGTTACATCCTGTACAGTGCAGCTGCTGAGCTGTTCCTACAGTGAGGCCGCCTCGGATACACTCCATCAAAATCACAGTTTGCTTTTCCGAGTTTGGGAACGGGCCACAGCTAATAACTGCAGCACATGTTGAGAGAAGAAAAAGGACATTCTTCTCTTTTTAGTTTCACGTAACGGAAAGTTGGAGCTTTTTCTCTGCGTGTAAGATGCAGCTGGCTTCAGTTTATTGAAGAGGAATTGGCTCTTTTTGGTCCCAGTCTCAGCCTTTTGTATTAGCACTAACATGGGACTGTTGAGGGCTTATTTCTACCGGGAGAAATGAGACCTGATAAGAATATATTAACATTATGTTCGTGCAGAGAAACATCTATGGTTTTAATGGTTGTTGGTGTTGTTGAGTGAAAGATAACGTTGTTGGAGTTAAGGCCTGCTTGGGACCACGGCGTGAACATTAAGGGACCGTTTCTCTGCCCAGTAGGCTTTTACTGTTTATCTTACACAGGCTGGTGTGCCTTGATTACACTGGAACTTGTCTTCAACTATTAGAATTCCCTGGAGATGTTTACTGGCAATTGTAACCTTATGTTGTGTGCTCATTTTTATTTCTAAGCTAATTCGGTATCACTTTGACATTTACAGCAGGGCTGCTGCAACCATTGTGGCGATTGAAGTCATGGCCTTTAAGGTTTTGAGGGGGAGTTGGCAGCAATCTGAGAGTAGTTTACATTCTGCAGTTTTAGAGTCAGGACCATTAAAGATCCCCTCCTGGCCCCATGAAAATGCCCAAAGTGTCCTGCTTGTGTGTCCAGGTGTTAAACTGAGATAACAGGTGAGAGCAGGGACGATTTCCCCCTTCAGCAGAAAATGTGGAAACAACCCACGAGCGTCAAATTCTGCACATGCATCATTCTGGACAGCTCACACATCACAGTGAAGAAACAAAAAGACAGTTATTTTTTTGTTGTTTGGATTTGAAACAAAATCTCTAAAAAAAATATGACTTATTTATACTCATACATTCAATAATTCAAGTGTTGGACCACAAAGAGTTCAGCATCAGGGATGTGCAATTTTGGATTTTTTGCCAATATCTGATGTAACGATATTTTCCAACTTACTTTGGCCCGTTGCTGACACTGATACTGATACATGTACACATAGTTTTTTCCACCTATTGCTGAGAACATGAAGTCTCTTGTCCAGTGGAAAAAAAAAACAAAAAAAAAAACATTAGTGTGCATCCTCTTAACTTGATGGCCCACTTGAAGACGCAGTCGTACAAAGCTTTTCAAAATGATCACATTGACCGGGCAGAATAAGAAAAACTACCATGTGTCATCTTATCAGTCTATCATATTGGAGTAGTGGATGCCTATATTACATTTTAAAACCTTCTCCTGTGTTTGTCGTGCATCTGCACTTGGCATTAGTCCACAGAGTGCATTTAACCTGCACTCGGAAAAAAACTTTGCCCCAACGGTGACTTTAAGTATTTTAATTACACATACAGTTTCCATTTAAATGTATTACATAAGAGTCACTTTTAATGCACAAAGTCTTTAGCAGCTTGAGTCAATGTGAATAACACTTGTATTGAAAAATGTATTGAGATTATGTACATTTAGAAGTTTATGTAAAAGAAAACACACAAAGTTTATGTGTAAGTCTGCATTAATCTAATTTTATCCGATAGAGACAGAGTAATTAATTTATTCACACTGACTCAACATGATTTAAAAAAAGGTTGACGGAAAAATACTTTTGATTAAAATACAGAAAGGAGCACTATGCACTTTTGAAGAAGAAATTCAAACTCAGAATATCAATATTTATAATATTAATGAGGTAATAATACAAACTCAGAAATATGTATATTTTTTTCCCATAACTGAATAAAGAAGCTGTTCTCATGGCAAAATAAGGTCCCCATAACTCTGTTTAAAGCTAGAAATGTGAAAACAGTATTAAAATCTGTTGTCCTTTCACGTCACTTTGTTTATTCAGTTGTATTCAGTCATGAAAATGAAGAAAAAGGAACTGGTTTATTTAGTTTGTTTAGGCATAAAACAACAAAAAAATCAGCCAATGAAGGCATTGGTTCTATTGAGATCAAAAAGTCTTCCCCTAAACTACAACGTGTGGTTGCCCTGCTCATGTAATGGTCTAACAGCCCGATCTCAAGTTCACAGTGTCGACCTGCAAAGCATCTGCCCTGACTAAGCACCCTGGAGCAAGGCACCCTTTACCTCCCCCGGAGCTGCTCTCTCCACCCCTCCACAGGGATGAGTGGAGTAACTCATCCCCACAGCAGCTCAGACACCGCACGGTGGCGCAGTGGAGCGACTGAAACGGAGCCCTGCTGAGTTTTTTTTTTTTTTTTTTCACCCCCTTCTCTGGAAAACATCAATGGGGAGAGTGTATTTGCATGTCCGGCCGTCTGTGCCAATGGGCGCACTGGGAAGGCTGGGTTAGCGGGTGGAGCCGGGGGAAGCAGCCCAGTAAGTGCACAGTCAACAACCAAAGCATCCGAGATTACTACAGGTTCACCAATTTCACCGAGATCTACCTTGAATCGCTGTTGTGAACCTGTTTTTTTTTTTTTTTAATCATTTGAAACCGTGTTCTGTGTGCGTGCGTGCGTATGCGTGTGCAGCGGCCAGGTTGATTTTGCGGCTCCACATCGCCTCCATACATCGCCCCTCGCAGCGCGGATGAAGAAGATTTCGTGACATTTAACACACTTCGCAGCGTATTCTTGTGTGTAACGCGTCTCCTGCCCCGGGGTCCTGGATTTACACAGAGGAGCGGGGAGCCGATCATCCGTCGTTCTCTTGGGTGAGTTCACTGGATTTCCCGGTCCAATCTGGCATCCACGTTCGCTGACACTTCCAGGGTTATCTGGACGCCTGGTAAATGCCTTCATAATGAATGAATCGGCGGTCTGGGAGCGCTCGGCCCACTCGTAATCAGGCTGAATGCTTGATTGGCGAGTTATCGAGTCATCCTAATGTTTGGACACAACTGCAGCGCGTTTGGATTGTGGATCTCGCCGGCGGGGCCCATATGTGTGAAATGAATGAAGTGTGGCAGCCCGAGCCTTTGATAGCGGTTTACATGATGTCTGGAACATAACGAAAGAGAAATAAGTAAGGACTGTTGTAGTGATGGGCTCTTACACGGAACTACTAGCACACAGTTAGTCTCGGGCGTCTCATTGGGATGCTCCAATGAAGCTACGCGAATTCAAATATATATATATATATATATATATATATATATATATATATATATATATATATATATATATATATATATATATATATATATATATTTTAAAGCTGTACCTTCAGGCCTAAATGTTGACTTATTGCTCCTTATTATGAGGTCATGACGCCGGTTATTACCAGGAATGTCGGTGATTGCGTCACGATTGGCGTGGGAGTGAGGTAACATGACATCGATTGAGCTGTAATGACTCGCTTTGATTGCTGGGTAATTATTTGTTCTCAGGCTGTTCGTGGGTTGCTGTGTTGTTGTTGTTTTCCTTCTTTTCAGTTCTGTCCTCCAGGACAGCATGGCAACCGAAACACGCGCCCTGAGTTTGAATACGTGCGACCATAATTCTACCTGGCTGCAGGATTACCTCAGCCCCTCCCGGCGCTGCACGCCGTGTGCTCCTCGTAGTCTTTTGGGTTTTGGTTGCATCATTTCTCAAACTTCTCCAAGAGCTCGTTCTTTGAGGGCTGCAGGCGAGCTCACTGTGATCTCTCCCACACTCCTGGTCCCCTGACATGAATGGGAGATTCTTAGAAGATGAGAGCAAATGAAAAAGAAGAAGAAGGAAAAAAAAAAAGTATGGCATTCATAGGACTCAGAAATTGCAGTCATAACGCACACACTTGGCACATGCCTTCGTATATAGGTCCCAGTAAATGCATGCGGCTCTATTGTCTGTGGTGCTCCATCTGTTCCATGACATGGCATTCCTCAGACAGTCAGTCATGCTGTTAGAGGGTGGGCTACCCTGACCCACTGCCAGAGAGAGAGAGAGAGTGTGTGTGCGTGTGTGTTTGTATCACACTGGGTTTATTAAGAGAGTAGGTGCGGGGCTCAGGGTGTCCCAGACCACAAGCCATAGACCACCTGCACAGACAGCTCCTGGACTGGGCTGGAGGGCTAGGTTTTAACCCAGGATCAGGCTCAGTGAAGCTCTACGTCTGGCCTGAGATTAGGGATGGCACGGTTCTGTCTGGAGCATGAGCTACATCAGGGCAAGCTTTGGTTTAGAGCTAGGGCTGAAGGAGGGCATGGCTTGGTCTTTAAATGGGTGTAGAGGCTGGATCGATTGGGTCTGGAGCAGGAGCTTGATAAGGATAGTTTTAGGCTATGGCTTTAGTTACAGCTAGGCCTGGAGGTGGCTAGATTTGGCATCGAGATTTGAATAGAGGATGACTTAGTTTGTCTGGTCCATTGCTGGGGCTAAAGGATGGCTAGCTGTATCTCAACCCTGTTGCTAGAGGGAGGCTATGTTTAGTCTAAATCATAGTCTAAAGCTTAGAAGAAGGTTCAGTCTGGTGTTGGGGCTAAAAGTGGCTAGATTTGGTCCCAAGTCTGGGTCAAATTGCCGAGAGAAAGGTTAGGTTTTACTTGACGCTCGGGCTAGTAGTCTTGGTTTGGTTTCTGATTGGAGCTGAAGGAAGACAATTTGTTCTCAGGCCCTGACTAGAAGAAGACGATTGGTCCAGACATAATGATAGCGACTGCAATGTTTGTCATGGTGCTGGGACTAATTGAAGGCGTGTTTGTTCTTGGGTTATGACTGGAGGAAGGCTAAGTCAGGTCCAGAACTTGGGCTAGAAGAAGGCTAGATTTGGTCCGATGTTGGGGCTAAGGAGGCAAGACTTGGTCCAATGTTTGGGTCAGATAGCCTGAAGAAATGTCAGGTGTAGCTTAAACCTCAGCTAGAAGGAATCTAGGTTTTCCCTCAGGTCAGGGCTGAAGGAAAACTAAATTTGGTCTAGAGCTGTGAACTAGGGGTAGAGGAAGGCTAGGTTTGATCTCATGTTGGGGCTAAAAGAGTCTAGATATAGTCCAAAATTTGAATCAGATAGCCTAGAGAAAGGTAATGTTTGGCTTTAAGCTACGGCAAGAACGAAATCTTGGTTTGGTCTCAGGTTGGGGCTGAAATGAGACTAAATTTGGTCTACAGCTGTGACTAGAAGTTTCCTTTTTGTCCAGAAAGGAGGCAGGTTGGATTCTCTGATGTAGCTAATCAGTGTTGCAACTCAGTCATCACAGCTAGAACATTATTACACCACCCCCGTCACACAGCAGTACACACACATAAATGCATACACATACGCACTATCCATTTCCCCTCAGACCATTTCCCCTCTTCCACTGATTGCTGCATTAGGACTTGGCTGTCTTTTGTTGTCCACACACACACACACACACACGCAAGGGGGAGGGTGGGCGCAGCTGAGACCACAATACAACGGGGATCAAAGGTCATCCAGCTGGCCAATCAGGGTGCCGTCTGGGTTGGCTGGTGGCGGAGGAGGGCGTTGCCCCCCTTTGTGCCGGTCAGGGTGGGTCTGCTAAACAAGCGGCTCCACTTCCAGCCCCGGCCCCGCCACTGCCGCCGGCAGGCACACTGTGCTTCCTCAGCCTCTGGACAGTAATAGACTGCAGGTCAGAGATTTGCCCAGTTTAGAGAAAGTACTTTATTGATTCATGACTAGATATTTGGCTTATAATCAGCTCCTTCTCGAAAAACTTGAACTCTTGAGCCTTCGTGGTGAAAGGCTAGAAGCACAAAAAGTTTGAATTTGAACGTGAAATGACTATTATACGGCACATGGGCTGAGGACTCACAGCGCTCCATTGCCACCGTGCTTGCATGTGCTGTGCATTTGAATATGTGTGCGCGAGTGTGTTAATGAATGAAAACCTGCAATCAAAACCCTTTAATTGACTACACTTCTATTTCTGGAGGTGGGATTAATTAAAGAGAAAAAAAAACATAATGAGATTTGAAGTACTTAAATGATGGTGAGGGGAGGGCGGATGAAAGAGACGAGTGGCGGACGAGGAAGTGCTTCAGAAGCCGAGCAGGGTGCTGGGGACGAGGGGAGAAATGAGGAGAGGGAGGGAGAAAGATCGAGGCTGCGGAGTGGCAGTATGAAGGAACAAGGGAGAGATGGACCGAACAGAAGGGAGAGTGAAAAGTGGGAATCAGCCAACAGGGACACAACGGGGAAACCATTTGGTCACTGTCTTCGGTCTGTGGCTGTTGGATGTGATCATGTCAGTCTGCACAGAAACCTGCGACGCAGAAGACGTACTTGTCTTCTAACGTTTACTACCACGTCGTCCTTCCCCGTACTCTCTCTCCATCGCTCTCACACGTACTCTTCCAACTCTGCTGTCTGATGCCTAAGTGCCTTCAGTATGTGCTGAGTGGAGTTATCTGATTTCTGCAGGCTAGTTAAATGCAACCACTCCTTTCTCCCTTATAGTTCCATTACTGCGCACACTAATGGCATGCCTACAGTGCAAAAAAAAAAAAAAGCAGGCCTGTTGTTGTGTCTGTGTGTCTGCTTGTGCGCATTGATGGGCTCTTATTGTCATGCATTATGTTGATCTGGACTGATAAATGATTGGAGCAGATTTGAATGCTCATGTGTGAAGGTAGTGGTTTGTGTTTTTCTCTGTGTGTTTGACCATGTGCGCGTGTTTGTGTTTCCCCGGCGATCAGCAGTTTATTTCTTTGCTTCAGCGGCGTTTTTTTTTTCTCTGCAGATAACAAGGAAAGTGGAAATGGGTCTCTCTCGCCAGCCACAAATCCGAGCAGAGTGCTCATTGCAACTAATAGCTGTCACTTTGAGTTTCGAGGCTTGCATTTTTTGTCTCATCGGCATCTTGATTTATTTTTTTGGTGATGACCTACTTCAGCCTGTTTAGCTGTTGAAGCTCAGATGTAACAACTCAATGAGGGATGTGTGCTTAAAAAAACAAACAAAAAAAACCCTGAAAATCTAAAAAAAAACCCAAGCCTCTGAAGCATTACATCCCTCCCACTGGGTCTGATTTGATCTGTTCTTTTCCAGGCTTTTAGCAGCTGCTTTGCTTTCTGCCTGTCGATCGTTTTCACACAGTTTGTCCCAAATGATGCCCAGAACCGACCATGAACGTCCAATACAGAATGCTTTTAAACCCGTACCACCCTCTGCAGTGTGAACACTCCGCTGTGGTGGCTTTGCTTGGCTTACAGAGGAGGTTTAACAGTCTCAGTGTGACATTCATGGCAGAATGAACCTATTAGCGATCTTGCTGACAGTTCGATGAGAAGATCCATATCACAGTAGCATCGACAGGTTAAATAGCGCAGCTTAGCATAAAGACTGGAATCAGAGGGAGACAGCATGCTCTGAGTGAAGGTAAAAAGAAAATACTCAACTCAACAAAAGCTAAAGTGTAAAGTGCTTCCAGTCTTTGTGCTAATGCTACGATCACATCATAAGGGATGGGTTGTAGAGATGGTGGAGATTAACATGTTAATGCTGGGGTTAGATTTTTTTGTAGTTTCAACAACAAAAAACTATTAAACTCCTATCCCTTCCCTTCAGAGCCGCTCCTCCAAAAAAGCGCACTGCCTGACCACACTAACTGCCCCGTAGCTCTTGCTAGTCAGCTGGGAGATGTGTGTGAGTGGCTAGTGCGAGCTGCTTCGGTCAACATAGCTCTCAAGAACGTACCTCAGTCTGGAAAGGCTAACCAGCGCGGGAGTTACTACTCTTTGCTGTGGCTGTGTGCTACTGTGTTAGCTGCTGAACAACCGGCTCATGGCCTGTGAACTGTGAGCGCAGAGCATCTTTGTCATTGCTGTCCCTACCAATTAACTCATGTCTCAATCAAAAAATCTCAAAGAAAACACCTGATATTATCAAAAGTAATGCAAAAAAACCAAACATGGCTATTGTTATTACTCACCTCTGCCAAGCTAGCATGTTAGCATTCGGAACATTTGGCCGTGTTCCCTCCCTCTCTGCCATTCTTGTGCGATTAGCTCGCTTAGCTGTCTAGCTTAAATGTGTGCAATGATTTCATTGGCAGATATGCAATGTGGAGGCAGGTAAATAGGAAGACAAGCAGTAAGGCCGTCCAATCATTTCCTTTGGTCTGAATGAAATGATTAGATATGCTGATTAGAGGCCTGCAACAGCCACAGGCACCGATAATTTCCTTTTTTGCCAGAACATTTGATTTATTGATTGACTAATATTTCAAAAATGCTTCCAACCCTTCTAAACAACTTTCCAACCTTTGTTTTTATTACCTTGATCGAAGGCGATATGAGTCGGCCTCATTTGTTTGGTTGTCAGGCATAATACCTGAATGATAAGTCTGATATAACAGAGCGCTCAGAAAAATCTGAACTTGGATGCCGAAAACTTTCAACAAGTTTTAAACTCGTAATCATCATGTATCAATGTGAAGGCGGCATAAGCTAAGCAAGGAAACATCTATTCCTTTAAGAAATCTTTCTGCTTGAAAAATCATTTAGCAGTTTTTATTTCAAGCAGTATATAAGAAACAAAAAGTAATTAAAAAAAATTGAAATTGCTTTCAACTGCCACATTACCCACAATAAAACCCACAACCTGTTGTGTTTACACATGTGATTGTGAGCTGCCGAAGTAGCGAGTTGTTCCTTTAAGGAAGTGTGACGATCATGATTGTTGCCAGTATGATTCCTTCAACCAGTTAGGAAACTGAGGGTCAGAAATGATAGAGTAAGGCTTGTCCTTCTCTTCATTAGCTTATTAGTGTCCCTGAGTTGAGCCCCATTCCCTGTCTGAAGATTATAGCTGTTCTTGACCAAGTTAGATTGCATTTAGCTGTGTGAGGGCCTGACCAGATTGCAAAGTGGTAAAGGTGCTTTCGACTTTCACGGCATTTAAAGAAATGATTGCATAATCAGGATTCTCTGCTTGATCTATCTGTGGCGCTAAATGAGTCCAGATGGCCTGTCTGCACTATGATGCATCAGAGGAACGCTGCCATTCTTAGTTTATGATCTTGTGTGATTTACAGTACCTACGGCCCACGCATGACGACTCTCTACTACTCTTCTCTGGTGCAACTCAAAGACTGTGCAGGGTGTGTGCAGCTGAGCTTTAGTCTCGCAGCATGGAAAAAAAACTCTATTTAATGTGACGCTGGCTTCATCTCCGCAATATTTCAGGGTGACGCAGAGGGAGAGCGAGATTGTTAGCGTCAGACAGAGCCGAAGTTAAGTCTTCCAGAGCACAGAGGGGCCTATTCACTGTGCTATGTGAAGAGTGGAGAGGGAAAGAGAGGCGGAAAGAGGGGGAGAGGTGGCAGCGAGTGAAGTGGGGAGGAGCGGGGTGACTACACTTAAAGTGTTTTTTACGGTTGATGGTTTGCATCTGTGCGGTGTGTGTGATGTGTAGCACCACGGGCCTGTCTGAAGCAGAGGCGGCTTGAGGGATGGAGGACAGCTGATGGCCGTCTTCTGCTTATAGAGGACACATATACGTAACACATATAGTAATCGAGCTCTGCATCTGTTCGTCTGTGTGTGTGTGTGTGTGTGTGTGTGTGTGTGTGTGTGTGTGTGTGTGTGTGTGTTCGAGTCAGAAAGGGGGGGGAAAGTCTCAGTTTGTGTGGGAAAGCAGCCACACGTTACCTCCATCTGAAAAAAGAATGAGTCACCAGAGAAAACGGGTACATGTCTTCGCCTCTGTTTTCATACGTGTGCATACTGTATGTGTGTGCACTGTTGTGCATGTGACAAATCATGACCTGTCCGAATTAAAGGTCACGACTGCACATCAAAACTGTTTGAAATGCCTACGTAAGGTGAAGGAATGACACTGGTGAGGTGGGAGGTCGTCGCGGTGTTATTTAGCTCAGTGTTTTAACTACACGCTTGTGAAATGTAAACGTTCCTTAAGCGGTGCCTATTAGAGCTGGACTGATAACTCAGCTGATTTCACCTAAATGCAAGCATAGCGACATCACTTGAGGCAACTAATTAGGCGTTGTGCGGGCTCTTAACAGCCTTTTTCAGATATGCAGTGAAGACAAGTAATCAGAGTTCAGTTCCCCTTTATTAGCCAAATTTATCGGATACAAATAACTGATAAAATATCTCTCCATACGTGTATGTGAGGTCAGGTGTGTCAAAAAAGCTTTCTGAGACTCACGTGTTGGGGTTTTTACACTCTTTATATATATATATATATATATATATATATATATATATATATATATATATATATATATATATATATATATATATATATATATATAAAAAGATTCTTCATGTAATGCATCAAAAATCCCATATTGGGAGGTTATTGCTTACCTCAGCTGCTGTTTATTGGCTTTATTTTTATTGATACCCTGAGCCAACAGTTTGTTAAGATTTAATACCAAAGTTGACTTTACAAATTGTGTCTCGCAAGGCAGCGACTGGTCCGTTCAGCTGTTGTTGTTCCTGCAACTATAACTCTTGGTGAAAAGGATAAAACGACTCTTACTGGGTAATGAAAAGCACAACAGGAACACGGTGCTCTCCGTGGGTTTTTGTTATGGCGTGTAACTCTGCGGTGATTTTCAGCTGGACTCTTTTGTTTCGCTACGTTTGGCACTTCTTAGGCGATCTTTGGTCACTGTAGTAGATCAGGCACTTTCATTTCGTCCAGACCATCAATCCCATGTTTCCCTCTGTGACCTTAATGTGATCACGTTATTTATGTCTTTGTGATGGAGAGCGGAGATAAAATTGAGGAAAAAAACAAACAAACCACAAAACAAGATTTCATCTGGGGAACATACTGACCAAATGAAACTCTATTGCTGGACATCAGTCATCGCCTTACCTCTGTCCCGTGAAATTAAGGTAGTATAGTAGTTTGTTTTTTTTTTTTAATTTGGCATCGCTTACAGTTGATATTATGTTCTTGGAGGGAATCGTTTCCCCTGCTAAAACTCATCTAATGTTTACTGTGATCACTGTAATAAATCCACCTGTACAGACCGAGTGGCGGAGGGAGAGATTACTCTTGTAAGTGGCACGTGTTGCTTTCTGCGCCGACCAGTTTGCGGCTCGCCTCCCACTACAGTATGCTCGTGAACGTGTGAATGTGCCAGCGAGGCTTTCAGTTTATAAAACATCCTTTCTGTTTACCGGCGCTATGACTCATGGTTGTTATGGCGAGGAGCTCTGACAGCAACGCAGCTGATTAGGAGCATCTGACTCCACATGACTGTACTCCGCTCCCTCTCTCTCTCTCTCTCTCTCTCTCTCTCTCCCCTCGCTCTCTGCCTCCGTCAGTCTGTCACTCCTCATCTCAGCCTCTTTTTTTCCCTTTCTTGCCTCTTTTTTTTCTGCTTCTGTGATGCTTTTGCAATCGCTTCTACGGCCAGGTGTCACTGTCTTTCATTTGTCTGTTCGCTCACTCCTCCTTGTTTCACTGTGTGTTTTTTATCCCACTCCTCCTCCTCGTCCTCCTCCTCCTCCTCCTCATCACATCTCTCGCAGTAGTTCTGCGGCACTCAACAACCTTTAATATGCCTCATATAGATTTTCTTATCACACCATTGCCCTTCGCTACTCTTCTCTCTCTCTCTCTCTCTCCTCTTCTCTGCGATTCTCCTCTCTCACTCCCGTCCTGCTGCCTGTCTTTCTATGGTGGCCAGCTGCACACCAGATGAGGCCCGCTCTCCCAGCTGTTGGCATCATGACCATGAAGAAAAGAGGACTGAGGTGGAAATCATTTCTCCTGAAAAAAGGAAGGCGTAGTAATCCTTATAATACAGAGGGATACAAGGAGGAGAGGAAAAATACAAAAAAAAGCTTATTAACCAGATTTGGTCAATAATTTTGGTGTGCTTTTTTGTAGAGGGAGGCCATAACGTGAGATTTTTAAGACTGATTAGATGTATGGGAGAGAAGCCTGTCATTAACATTGTACTGAGTACCACAGACACACTGTTAATCCCTGTGGGAACATGAAAGCAATGACACAGAAGATGAAAATTTCATTAAACAGTGTTAGAGGCTCGTTGCATTTATTGTAAAACCACAGCGCAGAGATGCAGAAGAGTATGCAACACCCCAGCGAGAGTTTTATGAGAATGTCTTCAGTAAAATCCTTACGTTGATTGTTTAGTTTAGCTCTGTTTGAGGTATAGAAGGGAAGGGGAAATGGGGCTACACCCTGAATTGTAAAGTGTGAATACAATAGGTGAAAAGGTAGGGGTGTGAAGGAGAGGAAGAGGAGTGTCACCGCTGAGCGAAAACATATCGGCCAAACGTAACCTTTCAGCCACTTAAAGTGAGAACAACGGTGTTCCTCTCGCCTTCAGAGCAAGAGATGGACATTTTGGGAGCAAAGCTTATTCGCTTTCTTGCCGAGAGTTAGGCCTGTATGATAAAACTGATACCGCTCTTGTGAATGTCCACTGAATATGAAGCTACAGCAGCAGCCTGCTCCAAGGTCCAATCCGGGCCACTAGCTGCATGGCTAACTGAGCTAACCACCTAATGGCAGCTACAGTTAGCAGTAGCAGTTAGTCTGGTGAGTGAGAATGTGCCGAGGCTGTGCTGAGGTCTGCTCGACATGTATCATCTCTGAATTCAGGTCAAGCCAGGCGAGCACTTGTGTGTGAAGAAAGAGCTACAGGTTGTTTAAAGAGGCAGGCCAGCCGTTCCACCTGCTCGTTTGTACCAAGCTAACATCGATTCCTCTGAGAATATTGACACCGAAGTATTTTATATTTCTGATGTACTTCAAAAACGTGATGTTGTACTAATTCCACAACTAATGGTCACAACAAATACAAGAAAAAAAAGCATGCATTATATATTTTATTGGCTAAAAATGTTTGCTAATTTACCCTTAACTTTCTTTGAACTCCAACCAGAGTGTTTAATTGCTTCAAACTGTATGGAATAAACCAGTTAATACTGTCTGCCACTAAAACTGCTCTTTTTACAAGTGAATGAATGAAATGTAAGACGTAAAATCAGCACAAACAGCATTTTAACAACAGAGAAATCTGCAAAATGAGATCCACGAGAATCCAAATCCAAAAACGACAGTAGCTGTCTCACATGGATGAGGCTGGAGGCCAAGACGAAAACGAGGTGAGGAGCCATTGTAGTGCTGGAGAGATGGACAGAGCGAAGGGAGTGATGAAAGGAGGGAAGATGGAGGAGGGAGAGGTGTCTTGTTTCGCAGGCGCGCTGGAGGAAAAAGCCATGGCTGAGGTGAAGAAAAAAAAAAAAACGATCGTGGAGATTCTTGGTGCTGTTAGCATTTAGAGTGGCTTGTTCCTGTCGTGACCGCCCTATATGCTGTGAGGCAAATATTTTGTGAAAAGGGCAATAGAAAGCAACATTTTGATTGATTGTGGGTCTTTACATCAGAACCACATTGGACTGTATACAGCTGTTATGACCTGCAGACCTCTCCTCCACACTCTAATTTCTTTATTACCCCCCCCCCCTTTTTTTTCAATTTCCTGTCAGCGCTCAGTTGTTTAAAAGCTCCCTCTGTCTTTTCTCTTCGGGTCTTTATCTTTCGCTGTCCTCTCCCTTTCCTCTCAAAACATCAATTTTCTTCATCTAGCTCACTTTCCCCTCTTGTCTCTGTCTGCCTCTCCCGGTCAGGGGAAGTGGCGGTCGCTGCCTGCTGGCTCCCAGAGGAACAGACCTGCCTTTGTCTGTCTGCACTGTAGGAAGATGAGTAGCCCGTCCACCCAGTAAGCCCAGAAAAGCCCAGTAGGGATTCAGGGCTTGTCTGCGGCGAGCCAGCCACCCAGAACGCTTGTAAATCAGCCAGCCACTCAAGCCTGGGCCTCTCCGGCCTGTATAGCTCACAGGCCAGTCAGTCAGGTATATTGTTAGGCACTCGTGGCCACTAGACAGACTGCATGGGAAAGCATGGTGCGGACAGAGACGTACAGACTGCAGACCCTGGCGAGATGTTTTTCCAAGCTCTACCAAAATGCGCAGTGACTTTGAATCCTGAACCGATGCCATTCAAAAACTCCCCTTCTTACTTGGAGAAATGACAGAATGTGAAATAATTGCAGCCAGATTTATTACCTCATGCCTCGAACTGAGCACAACCGGTGGGAACTGGCAGATGTTTGACAAGGGAACATGACATTATGGCACTCATATAATACCTGCCTTTGCTTTTTTAAATTTTACTTGTTGAATGCAATTAAAATTCATTTGTCACGCAGGACTGTTGGTTTCCACAAAGTAGGATTGTATGATGATACTTGATGTGTGATACAGAAAAATACCTCAAATTCAATCACATATATGATATTATAAATAATTTTTAGGTTTTTTTCTAGTTTTTTTTTCTTTTCTTTTTTCACTGGAAGAGATTGAATAAAACACAAGGGCTGTGATTTTGAGTTACTGACATGCTGACCTGAAAACAGACGGCCTATCCTCACTCCAAGTTCCCTGTTAAGAAGAGTTGCAGATGTAGCCTGTAAGCTACAGAAGTTAATTCAATAACAGACTTTTTGGGAAATGAACTTTCTCAGGCCTGCGTCTCACTTTCATGTCTCTTTTAAGTGTGATGTATGGTTAGCTTAGCATAGCACAGAGTCGAGAAAAAGAGGGAAATAGCTTGAATGACACTCTTCAGCTCTGTGCTTTGTAGATTAAGGTTGCGCCGACGTTATTGTTATTTGCCTAGTTTTGCTGCGATAAAGAGTCAGTAGCAATGGGAAGATCACAAGTGACACTCCAGATCGACTAAATAAATACACAAAGAGAGGTGCTAAAGGAGGCACAAAGAGGTCATGAAGCTACAACGATGCCAGCTTGTTGGTTGGGAGCTCATATAACCTCCCTCCTTTCACTGGAAATGGAGACAAACACAAACTCTTCACCCAGCCATATCTAAAGCCCCTTTTTTGGTTTGGAAACCAAACACATCCAGTGGAATTGGATTTCTTTTATGTTTAAAAGCTGAAATTACTCTACATCATTACACACACAACATGATCCTCATTGAGATCACTTTCTCAGCTTTGACTACACTCTAAAATTACTCTACAAGCATGATGAAATCCAAAATAAAGCCAAAGTTCTCTCGCTCCCTCTCTTTCTTTCTCCCTCCCTCTCCCTCTCCCTCTCTCTCTCTTTTTTAGTTATGTTTTAATGGATGAGGCTCCAGGCACCTCATGCTTCAACAAGCCTTAACAAGGAGATCAATAGAAAGTATATAGACTGTCCTCCCACAGGCCGTGTCTGCTCTCGCCTCGGATCACAGAGGAATATTGTGGAGATGCCAAGGCGACACGCCGCCAGTGCGGAAATGATTTGATGTAATGGGAACACTATGGTGTGATTAGTGGAGCCTCTCCCTCTATCGCTCACCCTGTAACACCGCTTCACCCCTCCGTGTAGTCAGCGTGTCAGGAGAGGTGAGCGTGCGTTTGGCATTCCCTTTAAGGCCCCCCCCCTCCCCTCCCCCTCAACATCGCCCGCTTGCCAACCTGTTTTCAAAGGATGGGTGACAGTCGAGTGGTATGGGTCGTGAAAAGAGAAGAGAGGAGGATGTTGGGATGGTGAGGGTTTTGTGAGGAGAATGAAAAAATAAATGGCTTCGGGGCTGGACAGCAGTCTGACTCAGTCACGTCCTGGATCGTCCAGTTCACCAGATGGCTGCTTTAAATGTGCAGAGTGAACAGACCAGGACACACCAGACTGTCCGTTCCTGTGTGAGTGAGTGTGTGTGTGTGTGTGTTGACATGTTAGCTGTCCCATGTTGCACTCTGTGCGCCACATAGGGAATGTGTTTTTGCTCTTGCTCCGCATTCCAAAGAGCCAGAGGAAAATCTCAACCCCTTTTAACCCCCCCCCTCAGCTGTAGACCAGCTTTGAAGTTGTTTTTTTTTTTCTCATTCTCTTCTCTCACGTCCACACACACACACACACACACACACACACACACACACACACACACACACACACACACACACACACACACACACACACACTCCGCACAGCTTCTTCCCTCACATGGATTTTTGTTTACATCCTGGCAGCCGACTCCCACAGCACATGTTACAGACAGACTGGGACTATATGGACAGTGTAGGCACGATCTCCTGCCAAGGTGTTGCTTCGTCAAGCTGCGTTTGAGTTGAGATGATGATTTGCCTGCTAAGTCACAGCTTTGGCACAAATGCCTTTCGAACATTTTATTTATTTATTTTTTAAAATTTTTTATTAAAACAACTGAACGTGTTGGTTTCTTCTCCTCTCCCCTCCCTGTCCCTGCAGACCTGTCTTGATGGACAGATTTCCAGCCCACCGAGCATCTGCATGTAACCCCACTGCCTGTGAAGTGTATCCGGGCCTGTGTATGCATATGGATTGATATTGTTATCATGATATGCAACTGTATATCTTGTTAGATTTGTCATGTCGCTGTATTGCGATACGGCATGAGTGTTGTCGTTTTCCTGGTTTTAAAGTGCAGCCCACGGAGCGGCTGTTTGGCGGCGGCGGCGGTGTAAGGCTGTTTATGCATGCTGTCTGCATCCATGTAGTTCTGTGATGTCTGCTGCGCATTGTTCCCACTGACAGTGCAGAGAATTTCTGATCCATATTTAGTTCTCTGGCAACACCATTATCTTTTGATCCCTATACCGAATATGAAAAGCTAAGTTTGTGTGTGTGTGTGTGTGTCGTTCAGCGACTGAGATAAGATGTTTGCAGCTCTGATGAGGCGCGTGCAGAAACCGTCCTGTACATGCATTATGTATACACATTCACATCCCCATTATGCTCTGTTCTGCATCGCTCTACACTCATTCCTTTTTGCACAGATCCCTCAGCGCACATCTACAGTTTTTAAACCTTGACTAACATGCAAAAAGAAATCTTCTAATCTAAGCATTTGCCTCAGGCGCCAGCTTTACAAAGTAAAGTTGGGAGAGATTTGGTTAGGCCCCCCAGTGTGCTGTGTGGGCTCCTCCCTCCCATGTGTACTAGTCCACTGCTGTACATGTGTGTCTTACAAGATATCAAACAGAAATATGCATTGTTATGGAAACAGAGATGAGACATAAACAGTGTTCAGTTAGTGTTATGTTGCAACGCACATAAGTAATTTTGTCTCGTATTCAGCCTCAATACTTGATCATTATTCTGTTTGAGCTAGAGGTGCACATAACGATCGCCCATCAAATGTTCTCAGCGCCCAAAGTGACGTCTTCAAATTGCTACTTTTGTTCAATGTACAGTCCCAAAATCCAAAGAATTGTACTTTTACTGAAAAGGAAAGGCAGTAAATCCTTCCATTGAGGAAGCCGGAACCAACAAATGTTTGACATCTTTGCTTGAAAAATGGCTGAAATGATTAATCTATTACCAAAATAGTTGGCAATGAATTTTCACTCAATCAACAGAATAATCGACTAATCATTGATGATCATCTACTTTTAACGCTGTTCCTTTCTCTAAAGACATGTCAGTGTTAGTACCATAAGACAGCACATGTTGAAACAGTAGTAAAACAGTATGGACTGTATTGGGAAATTAACACATTTGCATTGAAACACCAATTGAGAAATGTTTTGAATGTATTTAGCAAAAAAATACGTTCCTTGCAGGTACCATTCTTGTTGCATTAAGCGGTCGTGAAGTGTTCCTCAAGTACACGCTCAGGACCATCTGTGTGTTCGTAAGTCATGAAGCTCCCTGTGTGTGTGACTCTGTGCACGGCTCTATGTAGGTCTGTGTTATCTAATACAATCTGTCCCTATCTAATATTCACACTGCTTACCCTCGAGGGTAAAGAGGAGAGGAGAGGAGAGGAGAGGAGAGGAGAGGAGAGGAGAGGAGAGGAGAGGAGAGGAGAGGAGAGGAGAGGAGAGGAGAGGACTTTGCTTGCCAATAAACAGAACTCTTCCTGGAAGTCTCCTGACTTTAAAAGGGAATCTTACACAAAACAGATTTAATACACATGCAAATGCTGTTGCACTCACTCATCCAGTCCCCAGTACAGTACAGTATGTCTGCAGCGTGCTGCTGACATTTCAGAGGCACGTGGATTAAAACACAAAGTTTAGGAAGCATATATTTGCAAATGACGGTAGACACACTCTCGCCCAGAGGCTGGAGTTGTTAGACATTTTCCTAATTTTCTCAATCAGCCTCTTACTATAAGCGAAGATTGGCCTACATTAACACACATTCTTCTGACAATTTTCAACACTTTTTGTTAAATCACTTGAGAGTTGCAGCATAATGCATCCTGTTTGGTATGAAGTGGGCAGGGCTTAGCTGGAGAAGGCCGATGGTTCTTTATGTTTATTTTGTCAAAACGTTCTCACTCCCGACTTGTGAAATATGGCAGCTTGATCCGTTGCCTTAAGCTTCAAAATATGAGGCTCTTACTTCCCCTGTAGCATCAGTTTTTGTGTGCGGAGGGGCTTCATGGTCAAGTTAGTAAAAATCCATAATATGCAACGTCTGGTTAGACTTTCAAAACAAAGCTTGCTGACAGACACTTTACATACGATGATATGGTAAAACGTTTTGACTTTTATGTTGAGCCGTTACAAACCCCAGAACTGCGTGGTTAGGTGAGGGAAAAGATCATACTTTGGAACAGAGTAACCCTTTGTAAGTCACGTACTTTGCATCACTTTCGCTACTTTTGTCACCTATGTTACCTAACTTCATTACATTAAAAAAAAAAATGCTCTTGGTCACAAACAAGACAGCTCGCAGTATGACCCATCCCATTCAGGCACCCTGCCCAACTTTTCTCTCTCTTTACTGCTGCGTAATTACAGCGTCAACCAGAGAAGCGCATGGCGACCGATGGGGCTGCTGTGAGAGTGAGAACGGGTTGTTGTCTGCTTATTTTGCCAGTTGATTGTTCTATGCACACTGGATTAATAAGTAAGAACGATGATGATGTTTTCTTCCAAACTTAAAAATCCTATGCAGTATAGTGGCATTTAGTCATGAATATTTAGCGCTACTTAGGCCTTGAAACTGCCTTTTCGGGGGCTTTAAGGAACGTGTCTGGATAAAGTTTGCATAGCAGAGAAGATTGAAGGACAGAAGATGTGTTTTTATAGACTAACAGCAAACCCCTTTGCTTCCCTTTAATAAGGTCCTTTTGCCCCTTGATGTGCCATAGCATGAGCCAATCACACTTCATTTACACCTATATTGTTTGCTTGCTGTTGTTGAGGTTGTAAACATGTTGATGTATTTATTCCCCAGTGTGTGTTATGAAATACAATTAGATGCCCCGCGAGGCAAGTGAGACAAAATAGAAAATGGGTTCAGTCCTCTGAAGCTGTTTCTAATAAAATCCTGTGAGGTGACAGTCCCAGCTTTATCTGGCACAACTTCTCCCCTCGCATTAGCCAGAAAATAAAATGTGTTTTTTTTTTTTTTTTTTTTTTCAGTTTCTTTTTCTTTACAGCAATCAGTGCTCTGGCCTCGGTCTCCTCTCTTCCTCTTATCTTTTTTCATGCTGTTGTCCTCCAAACACAGCAGTCACCACGCCAGCAGGCACACATGATGGACTGAAAAACAAGAACAGAGCTTGAATCAATTACTCCATGGATGCACTTGATTTAGTGGCGCTCTGAATAAGCACTTCTGAAATGATGCTGGCTGCATCGGGCGAGGCAACTTTTTTTGTTGCTGTTGTTGTTTCGTATAAATCAGAGCCGATCGGCGCTGATCCGCTGTCAGCCTCGATGCAGATTGGAATGAGGGAGGCGGCAAACAGGGAGGTGGTGCGATCCGTGAGTCAGCCTCTCTCTCCCGAAAGGCTCGATTTGTGAAATATGAGACCCACTGTTGGAATCAAAAGATGCTTATTAGACAGCCACCTTAACTGAGTAATGATTCCTCACAGACTCGTGACAATTATGCCAAAGGATTTGGGATTAATGGTTTATTTTTTTCTTACAGGTGTAATAAAAGCCATCAACTTAAGTCAGCTGAGGCATGCCCTGTATTCAGTGACTGTCATTACGCAACAGCAATCAAAAAGTTGCATATTAACTATTAAAACCTCTGTGATGTGGCACTGTCTTTTTGGAAGATAGGAAAAACTGTCCGCTTTCGATCTTTTTTCCAGCGCTGCTGAAGATGATTTTGCTTCTCTGCATTGCCTCACAATCGTGTATGAGTCACAGGCTTTGGGCCGTAGTGATCTAACCAGGGAACCTGTCTCTGTGCTGGAAGCGTCACAGGAGGCTTGTTGGTAGATGTCTGGTTAAGAATAGTTCCATGTCTCCAGGGCTTTTGTTTTGGGCGTGGCGCTGTGTTTTACCAAGAGTGTCTCAACACCGTTATGGAGCAATCAGAGAGGCATCTCTCCTCCTACTGACAGATGGTCGTGTGGTGTGGTGTGTTGTGTGTGTGTGCGTGTGTGTGTGTGTGTGTGTGTGTGTGTGTGTGTCTCTCTCTCTCTCTTTCTGCCTGCATTTGGATGAGGATTCTAGGTTGTGGGGGGAAGGGTAGTGGAGTTTGGGGAGGAAGAGGAGGTGGAGAAGTGTGGGGAGAGGTCAGTGGAGGCACAGCTGGTGAGACCCCCACTCCAACCAGCTGCTGCCTCAAAAGAGCCCGTCAGCAGCCTGCCTGCCCGCCTGCCTGCCTGTACGTGCTGGCCCCTCTCCTTCTCTTTCTCATTCTGTCCTGTCGCCCCCTCCAGCTCTCCCTCTGTCCTGTCCCCCTGCAGACTCAGCCCAGCTGTTCCAGGCTTTCTACTCTCCACCCCTGCCACTATGCACCCTGACCCCCAGGAAAAACAGACCCCCATTCCCCTCCCTGCATTTACAAACAAGTGTGCATGTGCCTGAGTGTGCACACACACGAGCGCGGAGAGATTTTGCCTAGTGGAGTCGGTAATCCCATAAGTCACATCAAAGGTGTCTCAGGAGTGCTGCTGTATCTGTAAGGCCTGTGTTGGACAGTGAGTAAACGCCTGAGGGTGGAGTAAATCCACCAGCTGGGTCTGAGCCCTTCAGTGTGGACTTCAGTGTTTCTGCTGAATGCTCGGTCATGGGCATCAGTTACACTGTAGGGCAGATAGCTGCATCTTAAAGAGCCGTTCCGTTGTGTTGATTAACTACAAATTTTGCATACTTAATGTCACCGCTGACCGTTTTCCTTTGTAGTCACTTGGTCCGTCTCAGAATCAGCTTGAAACTCAACTTGCTAAGACTTGAAACGAGCTCTGGGTGGGTAGTTTTTCACAGGAATCGACTCACCAGCTACACGTCAACATTGTGACTGGAAAACTTGGTGGGGCTGACCAGAAATAACAGTGAAGTACTGTAATGAATACTTTTATTGAAGTATCATAAAGCAAAGAGGTGCCCAGGCATGTAGGCCTGAGTGGCACTACTACTACTACTACTACTACAAGGCACTACTTCTGTGACATACAGAGGCAAGAGAAAACAAACAGGAAAGCCAGCCTAAATATGGCTGTATACCCATATGTATCAATGACAGTGCGTTCCTGGGTGAAAGTCCTGTGCTTGTTCGACCCCACCATCCATCCCTCGTATACACACTTATTGTTCTTCATACTTTTTCGCCTGACTTCCACCTTTGCTGACATAATCACGACGGTATTGGCAAGCGTAACCAAGAAAAACTGATGTCGAAATGGATGGTTTCTTAAATTACATTTGTGGTACAGCCATGACAGCTCTGTGAGGCTGCTCTTAGTCTCAGCGGTTCTCTGAGCTGATGCTATCATGCTAACAACAGCCACAAACCCATAAAGCTTTGGCTAATTGGCTAATTTTTTTTTCATATATATATCATTGGCCTATTTTTTTCAATATATGAAATGACTGGTTGACTACAGTCAGTAAGTTTCATTCTCTGGGGACCATGAATGTGTTTATAAAATTGTGCAATCCATCTGCTAGCTAATTAGATATTTCAGTCTGGAGCAGAGTTATGGACAACGACTGAGTCCCAAACCCTGATTCCTTGAATACTTTTAAAGTGTTTCACCTGCAATGAAACAACAACAAAAAAAAAAAAAAAAAAATGCTGGATGTAGTTGTGATGGATTACTGGTCTCATGCATGTTTCATTTCTCTGCAAGTTGATTATATAACATGTAGTTTTGAAATGAATGGACTATATATACAGTATGACCTGCTTTGAGAAAAAAGCCAGCACTCGTTTCACATATGCATAGTTTGTTGGTAATGGGCTGAAGCATGCAGTATTATCTTTAAATCTGGGAACACAGCAAGTAATAACTTGGTGAATTAATAATAAATTATTAGCCTGAACAAATGTACACAGCTCAGAGGGAACACTGATGCTGAATCTGCCTTTGATGTGTTTCTTTTTTTTTTTTTTCCCATCTTCATCCTCTGGCCTACATATCGATTTCTGAATATTTTTGCTTGTTATGTGCCCTCCATTAAAAGCACTAAAGCCTACAAGTTCAAATCTGAACTCAGGCCACCCAGGCTGCACTTCACCATCCCCGGTTGCAGTGGGTGCTCGGTTGCCACACCCTCTCTCTCCCTCTCCCCCAGTGCTATTGTTCCCTCGATGACAAGGCCCACGTGCCCCCCTATTCAGCATCCTGGTGGGGGGTAGGCGGGCTCTTTGTCTGGCTGCCATTGTCCCAGACACACGCTCCCATTTGACGGACACACGTGCTGTCAAAAGAGAAAGGGAGCGGAGGAGGAGGAGGAGGGGCCACCGCTGGCCATTATTCTCGGCGGTGGTGGCGGTGAAAAGACGAGACGCGCTGGCCATCTGTGGTGCGTGTCTGTAATCTGTAGTGACTGGGGTTACTGCACACAGACACACACACACTTCTCGGTTTCTAAAAGAATCCCTCTCTTTTGTCTCGCCACGCTTTTCTAAGGGCATGATGCCTATTGGGGTGGCTTCCCCTTTGCTCTTGACGGGGTTTTGTCCTGCTCTAATGTGGGGTGTGGAGAGAGAAAGAGAGAGTGTGTGTGTCAAAGGGGCCGGTATGGTTGAAGTTGAAGCAGCTATCTAGGAGAGAGAGGGACTACAAGAATGTTGTGTGTCCTCTCCTCTCCTCTGTATGTCAAAGTGACTATTGTTGAGTGCCTGTTTGCTAGCAACAGGCCTAAACACCGGTCCACTTGTCTTTCCTCCGTCTCTGGCTCTTTTTCTCTCTCTGGCCTCGGACGACCCGGTCTCCCTGAGGGTCTTCACCTCGGCAGTGTTTACCCTGCGTCTTCGCGATCCTCCTCCACTTCCCTTTTCTGTGGAGGTTAACTGATGTTCTCTGAACTGGAGGCTTTAACATGGGCGAGTTTCTGGAAGTCACTGTGGGTGGGATGTTTGCACCGAGCTGACATATGAGACGGCTGTCCAGACTTGTTGCCCGGTGAATGACTTGTTTCTTTCTTTCTTTCCCTCTTGCTTCCTCCTTAATTCCTGCATTCATTCACTCTCCCAACTTTCCCATTGTGTGTTCCTTCCCTTCATCCTTCTTTCTCCATAGGTCCTTCTCTGCTTAACCTCTTTCATTTTTTCATCCCCCTTTCTAGTACTTTTTCATTAACTACTCCTTATTTGTTCCTATGGATGGCATTTCCTCTTTTTCTTTCCTAATCCTACCTCATTATCTCTTCTCTGCCTCTTCTTCTTCTCCTCTCCCAATCCTTCATCAGTAAAAAAGAGATGGATATGGAGAATGCTACAGGGCAGGGCATGTCCTCATGAGGAGATGGCAGCCCTCTGAAAGCTGTGAATCAATAATTTGGAAACATTTTGCGTGCGTTGTGTCAAGAAACCATTAGAGACCTATATTGAGATTGTTATGTACATTTCTTAAATTATTCTGTACTCTGTTTGGCAGGACAATCTAAGTTTTATGATCCAGAAACTAAAATTGAAGAGCTTTCAAACAGATATGTCCGTCACCATATATTTTGTCTAAATACTGAGAATGAAAATCCATGATCATTGGATATTTACTCATGATATCATCTATCAGACATGTCGATCAGCTATCAGACGTGTCCTGCAGCGCCACCACATTGTGTGTCTGGCTGAATTTCTAAACCCATTTCCTCTGCCTGTGTTTCTGCGTGAGCAGCTAGAGCTTTTAGTGCCGGTCGATAAGACACGACCACCCTGTGAAGGTCGTTCAGTCTCGCCTCCCCACAACACCCCAAACTCCCAAACCACTGTAAAGCCAGCCACTGGCAGTGTTTATAGCCACAATGATAATACAGTATGACTGTAATTTTCTTGTCTTGTCTCTGCACTGCATTGTAAATGAAAAGGTCTCCTTTTGTGTGTGTGTGTTTTGAACGTTCCGTGTCACCAGATGTTGCTATGAGGACGATTTTGGGGAGACATACATGTGGACCAGAAAATGCTGGAAGACACGCAAATTTGAGGGCAGGCAGACAGATGGTCAGTGTCACACAGGCAAATAGGTAGACTGACAGACAGATGGATCAACAAACAGATAGATAATACATGCAAGCAACCTTTTGACCAGCTGCGATTTGTAAGAGGCAACCAATTTCAAATGTGTTATTCTAGAATATTTTGAGAAATGATACGAAACATATTTAAATTGATTTGAACAGTTACACATTTAGGAGCAACATATTTAATTTTAACCAGACCTATGCTTTAAATACAAACCATTATGTCATCATTTAATCTCTAAGGGTTTCCTGTTTTGGAATGCACAGACAAGAGACAGACAGGAGCTTGTCAGATAGGCAGTCAGACAGAGAGTGATGGGGCTGATGTTAAAAGCTTTAAAAGCCTCATTGATTTTAGACTTCTGGCTTTGTATCTAGTTGCTTTACATACATAAACATGCATTATTCATGAATGCTTTGTATCAACAGTCAACAGTAGAAACCTGAAGAAAGGTGATTTTACATGATGTTCACAGTAACACAGCATGTGTTGTGCAGTCTGCGAACACAGAAATGTATGTGTCAGCAAAAAAAAGAAAAGACTCCTTCTGTCTGGACAGCGCTGACCGGAGGTCAGAGGTGAGAGGTCACAGAGAGTGACCCGGATAATGACACACACACACACACACACGCAGCTGGCCTGCTGCCAGGACAGTGTGTTACTACTACAGTCCAGCAGGGGCACTGTTACACAGGCATCCAAGCTCTCCTCTCCTCTCCTCTCCTCTCCTCATCTTCATTAATAGTACACATTAATGGCGCTGCAGACAACATTCTGTCAGCACCATCCATCCATGTGTGTACTTTGTACTTGAAAACTAGATTACAGCCTGCAGATTACAGTGTAACTGTTGTGTACATGTGAGGTTTCAGTAAAATAATTACTGGGTACCAATTAGGTTAGCGAATGAGGGAGTAACAAATTTAACTCATTATGTTTTTTAATTGAATATAACCTCACAAAAAATAACAAGTAAATGACATTGTAAAAACTCTGAAGGTATGACTTATTGACTGTGATTATTGTTAACGTGGATCAAAGCAATGGGCCGGATCAGGAGCGAGTTGGGCCTGCTGGGCCTCGGTGAAAGTATGCAGGTTTAAAATACTGTATACAGAATCTCCATTCTAAATTGTGTTGTTCAGAGACAGTAAAGGTATTCCATTTATTGGACACTATACAGGTTAAAAAGTACTGTTTTCTTCACTCAAGAAAACAAAGAACTGAAAATGTCTTATTATGGTTAAAGGACAGTCACTTTTTCATTGTATTGGCAAAGTTCTAGGTCCCTCTTAAATTTCTTAAAGTACCATGCTCTCCCTGTGCTCTTTTCTCAGAAGGCCGATAGATACCCAGCCAGCATTTTATGCATACCCTCTATAATTGCGTACTCTGTCATTAACAGGCTGTGATCTGTTAACGTATAATGATTGAGAGGATAACTTTTTTCTCCTCTCCATCTGACTCTGTCCCTCCCCTCCTGTTGTGATCAGCGCAGAGGGAGGTCTTCTTTCACCCACAATGTTGTCACTGTCCGTCTCTCTCTCTCTCTCTCTCCTCATGCTCATCTGATCTCGGCACACTGAAAGAAATGTGTGTATGTGTGTGTGTGTGTGTGTGTTTATGTATTCATGCTGCTCCGCTACTTCCTCTGCCTTCTTCGCTCCGTCTATTTTCGTTCTTTACCAGAGTTGCTTTTTTTTTCTTCTCCTAAATATCTGTCACCCCATCCACCCCTCCTTCCTCTTTCCCCTTCTCTCTCCCTCTCTCTACAAGCCCACAAAAAAAGCCATACCATTGGTTGCTATGGGATCCGGTTGCCATGCAGCAGCGAGGTTTTCACGTGGTCCTCGAGTGTGTGTGCGTGTCTACTGTAGCGCGACAGAGTCTGGATGTCATGTTGATGGGGGGCAAGAGGGGGAGAGGTGTGGAGTCAGGATGTGAGGTTTCAGAACTGGTCGCTGCCATCTAGTTAGGCCCAGACACCTGACCCATATACCAACTGGCATACACAGACACACACACACACACACACACACACACCCTAGAGGACGGAAAGCTATCGATCATGTAATGTAGGACCAAGCTTGATCAGTGGACATACACCCAGCTGTGTGTCAAAGCCACTTGAAGACAGACTCAAACACTCCTCCGTCATCTTATGTTTGGTCAATGAGGCTTTGTGTTTAACCATAGGCTTTTGCGTTGGTTGTGTAGAGAAAGGTAAGTCGGGTATAACGGAGACGTACGTTGATGGAGAGCCATCTAGGAGAGGAGAGACGGACGGGGGCAGAGAGAGAAAGAAGAAAAAGAGAGAGTGCTATTGACCAGAGGCAGAAATCGATAAGTAGCCTGTCGGGATAAGGCAGTGAATTCGGCTGTCATGACTCCCCATCGGACAGCCCGTCCATCCGAGAGCAGTTTTTTTTAACACAGTGTGACTAGATGAAAGAGAGAGTTTGGGTGGATTCTTTTGGCAGAGCGGATTGGCTGATCAAAATGTATCAGGCGGCCCTTTCAGCAGATGATTGGATAGCTTGTGTTTGGTTTAGCAGAAGTCACGGCGGCGGTGATATAACATGATGATGGACCGCAGTGAATGAAACCTCCACACGGAGCATGTAGAGTAAACCCACACTGAGGTTATCCAACTGTGTCTTTGCAGTAAACGAGTCAGCCTTTGACGATGACATAACTCTTCACAGAATACATCTGAGTACGTGCGCGATTTACTAATATGTTAAGCAAAAGCTGCACTCGTCAATATTTTAATTCAACAGGGATTTATTGTGAAAAGCGGCGCCAGCACTGTTCCAAGCCTTACAAATGTGGGGTTTGTTTAAGAGTCTTTCAGCTAAATTTTTTGGTTTAAAAGCCTGCAACTCAGATAAATGATATTAAACGTTAAAAGATATTTACCTTCAGGAGTCAGAGACCAAAAAAGAGAGAGTGAATACTGGACTTTCATTCATTGTTTAACTGGATAGAAAACATAATAATGGAAGTACCTTAAACCCACATGATATCTAATGGCCAGTGGGGGGTAACTCCACTGATTTCAAAAGAAAATAAATACATTTGTATGTAAGCTTATGAGAGAATTACCCTTCTTTTATCTTCTTCTGGTCTATTACCTCAGTGAACAGTCTTCTTCAATACAACATGATGTCAATTTTATAAATGCTGGCACACTGAGAGTAAAATGGATGACGTCTCTACCACGGCACATCCTCAGTCGGATCCCATCAGGATATCCTCCCGAGCTCCACCCTCTTGTCCAAGTATGGTCAAACAAAGATGGCGACAGCCATATTTCCTCTGTCAAGTAGCCCAAAAATCAGTTGGTGATGTCACGATGGTTTACACGTCAGAATGAGAATGATAATCTGAATTCCTCTTATTGCATTCATGCATTCATTCCTTGCTCTCACACTAGGTGTCACAAAACACTGCAGATGAGTGCTGATGTTACTCAGTATCTGCTGGATGTATAAAGAAGCAACTACATGTTGAAACGTGATAACGTGTCAGTGTTGTCTTTTAAGCTTGTTCCGTTGCCAAAATGTGGCCTTAAAGAAGAGAACAAGTGATGCAGGTTTAAGAAGCGTTTGTCCTCTTCTGAAAGTACCGTGTCGAGTTTTTCATTAAAAATGTGGGTTTCACATCAGGTCATACTCCAAACATGCACTCCATTCTGAACAGTTAGATAATGCTAAATTACACAGCGGTCATTCGATGTGTTGTGGACACACACACCCACACAAACATGCACACGTACTCTTTGAGGCTTTGGGTACAGGCCTAGAGCATGTGGTATGCTGGATGTGGAACATACCAATGGTGGAAATGATGCCATAGGAAGTTGTTGGTTTTTAATTTCCTCTGCTAGGCTTAGTCACAGTGAAGAATAACAAGAAAACAAAACTTTATTTATTAGTCATGTGTCATTTTACATACTACTATTAAGGGAAACATTACTTGCAGTATATAAGTCAGGGAAAATAAGTAATGGACTTAAATGTTGTGAAAATGTAAATGTTGAAAGTATTTATTCTTCCAGTATTATCTTTGTTTGGTCGACTGAGAACGCACTCATTTCTGAAGTGAATTCAACAAAGCAGCCCTTTCAGAGTTTTGACGCAGCTGTCTTGCAGGGTTCGTACCTTCATGAGACAAAGAGCCAAAGAATAAAGTAACAATCAAACCTTTATAGCCTGATCCGTCTCATTCTCCTTCAAGCAGTGACAAAAATAAATGAAAGCTGTTATCACAGAGATCCTTCCTTCTGCTTAAACAATGCAAGCTCTCATAAGACAAGTACACCTGGCCTCTCATGTCTTTTCTCCTTCCTCCAAAAACAGGAGTCTGCTAAATTATGTGTTTTAGCGCTAAAAAAAAAAACAGGAACTCTCAACATAGTCCCTAGAATAAATATGGCAACGTATGTTTCTCCAAACCACAGATGGGTTGAAACTTTAAATTTCTTGACGTTGCAACATAATGTTTCTTTTGGATCAGTTTTGTGTTGTGTGATTGTTTTGTGCCTGTGATCTGGTTAGGTTAGGCACAAAAAGTACCTGGTTAGGGTAAGGAAAAAATTATGTTTTGCTGTTGGGTTAGGGGTTAGGGTTATTTGTCTGTTTTTGCTGAGTCTCCTTCCTAGCTCGGTGTCGGACTTGGGTCATTAACCCAAAGTGTTAGTATATGACAACCTAGAAATGAGACTCAGCCCTGTGATGAACTGTTGTACCCTGCCATTTACCCCCCCCCCCCACCCATCCTGCAAAGGATAAGACGGAAGGATGGATGGATGGATGGATGGATGGATGGATGGATGAATAGATGGAAAGAGACACAACAATCTACACATCTTTCTCAAGAAACTGTTGCATTTAATTGTGGCAGCTGGGCTGGAGCTCTCACAGGGAGGAGAAGAGGATGCTTAATTTAAGTGGCACAGTTGATATATAAAATAAGAGGCAAACATAACATGAGCAAATAAGCAGTGAAGAGAATATCCATGTGTTTGCCGTCCATGTGAGCCTATGCTTCATTTTAAAAGCAGCCACATGACTGGCGGAGTATTGAGGGCAAAAAATAAACAGTGCTATGTAATTAAGTCTTTTGTCGTTGAGTTGGCTCACCTTTCTCCACTTGACTTTACTGGGTCAGATTGTTTTCGATTGTCACCCAGTGTCCTCGGTTAAAATGGGGCCTAATTACCTGAGCACGGTATTGGAGTAAGAAAAACTGCGAGGGACAACAACTCTAATTAACATCCTCAAGACGAATGACTTGCGTAGATATCACACATCATTTACTGTGGTGATATTACGGTTTCCAGTCAGGGTGCAGTAAGTAGGTTATTGTTTGTTACTGGAAGCATGTGTGCGCTGGAGGCCCCGCAGGCCACTGGCACATAGGAAGATTGCTTATTTGCACACAGAGTTAGATTATTGAAAATTTGTAACCCCACTGATAATTAATTGTAGTTGTAAATTGTGTGTGTGTGTGTGCATGTGTGTGTATCGGAAGGAGCCTAATTTACATTCAGACAGCGTTGGTTAAAATAACAGGCTGTTACGAAGTCACTGAGGCATGGTGGTTGTAAAACCACAGAGTCTGAGATTTAACATGTTTGCACACACACACACACACACACACACACACACACACACACACGGCACAGACAGCGTAATTAAGTTTCTCTGTTTCTGCACTAAAAGGTGGAATGGCTCACTTGAACCATGTGCCAGAGGGCTTATTTATTGTGAGCAGGAAGTGTGTCTGCTACCACCTGGTTGGTGAGCTCATCATGTTTCATAAGTACACAGCAGCTTTAATAGGCTTAGGGTTCGTGCCTGCCCGGTAGACAGATACACACACTCAGACAGATGAATATGCGTGGCCAAGCAGATGCCTGCACACACGCAGGCACACACATGCACGATACAGCAGATAGAGATGACATCTACACAACCTTCCTCTGATCAGCTAAAAATTCCAGCCCTTTTTGTCTTCCTCTGAGGATTCGTCTTCCCCTTTCTTCACCTATTTTTAGATTCCTTTCTTTCTCACCCTCCTCGTCTTTCCTGCGTGTGCATCTCGCTCCTGCTGCAGTGCAAAGGAAAAGAGAAGGAGGACAAGTTAATAACGATGGAGATTAAAGGTCGATAGATTACAGAGCGGAAAATGAGGTGCTTTTACCTTTGCTACTCATGCTAATAAGCCGACTTTATATTATCTTTAACTGGAGACGTCAGAGGGTGTCTCGTAGACCAACAGAGATGGGGCCTATGCAGTCGTTTTTGGCGTCAAATAGTTGCCAAAGCAGAAAATTAGATCTAATGTAGATAGAGAGTCGTGGCATGAGATTTAATGAGTCGACTGGCAACATTAATATCACAGTGACATTTGTGTGTGGGGTTTCATCTGATTTTGTAAATGTCACAGTTGCTGTTGCTATGCACCGTTAAACAACAGAAAAGCACCGCACTGTCCAGAAATAATGATATGATGTCATGACAGAAAGTCACGTGTTCGAGTCTCCTCATCGTCTCTTCTGCTCAACTTTTATTTCTTGTTTCCCAAAGTTTCCCAACCGTCCCAAAGGTTCTCATTAAACCAAAACTGCACAGCGTTGCTTTTGTTGTTTGTGAGTGCGCGTGTGTCGAGGGCTCAGTTCAGAGTGTTCAGATCTGTGTAGCTGCACAACATCGTAAATATTTGTTTGTGGTGAATGTGTGCTCGTTTACTGACAGGTTTCCCCCCTCTTGGGGCCATTTAAATACATCAGAAACCCAATCAGAATAATAAGGCTTGTGAAACGAATAAATAAATAAAATGGAAAGAACTGATGATAAGCATAAAGGGAGAGACAGATGCTCTTCGCTGCGAATGAGTGCTGTGTCTGTGACAGACACATGAACAAAGCGAGCGCGCAACAAGGACGTTTTGATCCCTCTCAGTCTCATCTATTGTTGATCTCTAGCCCTGGGTGTTGCAGGGGGTAAACAGCTTAGGGGATGAACTGGCTTCATGGGAGGCGAGAAATGTGTGAGAAGATAGCATTAACACACACCACTGCACTGAGTTACAGTTTCTCCAGGCTCTGCTCTCGCTGCCTATTCACTCGCCCGAACCTCTAATGTTCAGGCTCTAATGTCTGGACCCAGTTGCAGCTGCACCTGGGCTGACATCAGAAGTTGCCTCAACTCCATCCTGAGTGACCTTTTGCGAGCAGATTCTAATTCCCACAGCGTCAAAGAGGCACGTACACTTATACTTAGTTGTGCGGCCGTGTGCGTTTTGGTGCGGGATGTGTATGTCTGTCCCTAAACCCCTGTGCCAACGGGCCTTTTAACCTTCCTCACCAGCCATCTCTTCAAGTTCAGGGATGTCATTTTCTGAGAGCTCCATGCAAAACCTTCGTAAAGTCTCAAGGTCAGTTTCTCCTTCATGTCTACACCTATGTTAGACCTTAATCCCCAGACCCGTCGTCTCTAGAGACGACACTCCATCACTCTTGCTCGCTTGACTTCTAAAAGTCCTCCCCCATTCCTCTCTCACCTCAGCTCCTGTGCTGCTCGGCATCACTTGTCCCAAGGTCCCGATCATCAGTTCTCTCTCCAAACCACACCGCCAGTTTCAGTTCCAACTTTACATCCAGCCCTTTATCTTCTTTATACCCAATATTGATGGTTATCCGTACAAAATGAAGATGTGTGTGGTGGACATGTTGCTGTGGGTGCTAGTGAGGAAGTGGTAAGGGCTGACAGTGTGCATGTGATACACAGGAGATTGACACCAGGGACAAAGATGTGAATCCTGAATTCCGAATTCCGAGAAAAAAAAGCACTTCATGCATGGTTTCAGCTGATTGCCATTAATGTAAACACCGCTTGTCTTGTACTTTGAATCACCATTGACTTGAATCAGCACAATCTTTAATTACCCTCAACCATATGCTGTTGGGCTTGCTAGACAACCTTCTTGACAGACACTGTCACACTGCGTTGTGGTGAAAATGGAATAAATGAATGAGCTGACTGTGTTTTCCGTGCAGTAGTGTTGTTTGTCAGGTCTTGGCTTTAGTCTTTAATCTAGTCGCAGCTTTATATCTATCTTTATCCCTGAAGGTTCTATCCCCACAGTAACCCTCGACCTTCAGCCCCCACCCTTCCACATGGCAAAGCACCTGAGTGTGCTTTGACCTGACTTTTAACACGAGTGCGGGATTGAACAAACATCTGTTGGGGACGTACAATTTTCATAATATATACAATACATTTACTCTTAATCTGATATACAGTCAAGAGTTGATCTAAACAGTATGTTTAAGGCTTTGCAACATAAACCATAAACCTCTTGAAACTCCCAGCCCTTGTGCACGAACCGCTACACTAGATTTAATGCGACTGTTCATATAGAGTGAGTCACAGGTCAATTCTCACCACAAAACTGCACCTCGTGGTTGTCGGGAACAGATAACTGATAAGGTTTCCAGCTGTTTTCCAGCTTGAAATCGGGGAAGAGAAACCGAAACATGGCAAGCTGCTATATGTCCAGGTGCTCATTCAGGTGTGGACTGAGGGTTTCAGTCATTTGAAAAGCAAGTACTTAATCATCTTTTGGGAACTCTGCCTGCTGCATTTCTACGGCCTGCCCTTCAGCATCCAGCGCTGGGAAGCAGCACTCTCCGTCATGTCCAGTAACGCCCCTGTGGAAACATACTACCAGGCCGAGTTCCAGTCCTCACGTTAAACACATCCTCCAGCTCCAGTGCCTGTCCCCAGGCTACAGTCCCACTTCCTGGCCTCTCCCCCAGTGCACTCTTGACCAGTGCGCCCATAGCAGATGGAGAGCAAAGAAAACTGTGTCACCACCAGCCATGACTGGCTTAATCACCCCTCCCCTTTCCTCTTTCTCTCCGCAACTCTCTCTCTTTCTGTCCACCCACTCCCTTCTTCCCTCACTCCCAGGATTTGGAGCATCAAACATTGATTTGGCTTTATTTTTAGAGCAGCTGTGAGCGTACATGCGTGCGTGTACAGTGTGTATCTGCACACCAGACGCCCATCCATGCTGGGTCGTGGGCAGTTTGACTGTGTTTGGGTGCATCACCGTGCGTGTATCTGCGAGTGTGTCAGGGCTCCTTTTTCCAAGTTAATCCCTTAAGAAGAGGTGTGGTTCTGTTTCCTCGCGCTGCGCTCCCTCTCCTCTCTGTCCCTCTCTGTGAGCGCAATATCATCACACGCTCTCTCACTCCTCTCCTCCTCTCATCTTCTTCCTGTGCTGTTGTTACCGCTGTGGCCGCTAGTGTGAGGGACTTCTCTCCGTCTCAGCCTGTCATCTGTGCATCTCCTCTCATCCGCCGTGGTTCCTGTGTGAGATGAGTTCTTGTGGCGAGATGGGGGAGGCCATCGAGCTCAGGTGAGTCAAACGCAGAGGAAGGTGGTGTGGAAAGTGTGTCGCCGTGGGTGTGTGATTGTTAGGCAGCTGGCAGGTGATGTCCAAACAAGCCACTTTTTGTGCGTCTGTGCATACGTTTATCGGTTTTCTGCGTGTGATTGAGCACCTGGGTGCATTTTTGCTTGGAAACTGGGTCGACTGTTACCGTAGCAATCAGCACCTTGGGCTGTTTTTTCTCAGCCTCACCTCTTTTTTCTGTCCATCAAGTTGACCCTGTTTCACCAAGGCAGACATCTGCAGGCTCTATAGAGGTCAACGGGAGATCTGGGGTTTTCATGATAGCTGCGGTTTGTTGTTGTTGTTATTGTTGTTGCTGCTGTGGTTGCTGTTGTTGTCAGGTTATTGGCTACGGGGGGAAATTCTCAGTCACTGCCAAACTGATAATAGGTCTAGTCCAGCCTGTATCCACAGGGCTCATAGCGGCTAATAGCCTTAGCAGATGCATTAGCCCCCATGCCCATATGGAAGAGATTAAACCTGCTAAATTGATACAAACGCCCAACATTTTTTCTTCTCACATAGCGGCAGTGCCTACACATGTTTGCGTGTGCACATACGTGTGTGTTCATATGTGCGTACACCTGCCGTAAACCGTTTTTACTCAAGATTTGTGTTCCTAAGCCTCGTCAAGCTGACAGAAGAAGGGACAGGTTCGCTTAAATCCCCTCCCGAATTCAACACTTCCTCTCTTTTTCTTCCTCCCTCTGCCCTCATGATTATATAATTGAGAAGGACAGCTCTCGCGTGTGTTGCAAAAAAAAAAAAAAAAACACAAGAAAAGAACGAAGCAGTGAGAATAATGTGGATGACAGAAACCCAGGAGTGAAACGAGGACAAACGAAGAACAGCAAGAAGGAGACTCAACAGGAGGGAGATGATGAGAGGAGGGGTGTGAAAGTAGAAGTTTGAAGAGGGAAGAGTGAAAAATGGGAGGAGGGTTGAGAGGAAACTGTCAGGGAAATGTGGATTTATTATGGACAAAATATGAATTTCCCCCCCTTTTCAGCAGAGGAATCTGATTAAAAATAGAAAGACGATCATGATACTTGGTCGCTATCATTACCTGAACTTGCAGAATAGCATATTATATGAAGCGCCGGGGCTCACATCAGAGAGAATTATTTCAACGCTTTCAAAATGAGGTTTGACTCGAGGAAACGGACATTAAGGGGCCGGAACGGAAATGAAGACGATATGAGGAAAGAGAAATATAATATACACAGTGAACTTGCCAAAAACTATGAAAAAAGTGAAGGTAAACTCTGCTTGATTTGACTGTGAGAGTTCAGTGGTGTATGCGTCACTCTGCATTCTTCTCTGACCCAAGAGTCTGACGTAGAATCTGCACAATTCAAAGCTCAAGGGTGGGGTTGACAAGACATTGAGAAATTACTGCAACAACAATGGGTTCTTCAGCCTGGGAACACTTGAGTGAGGTCATAATGTGTTTTTAAATCATGTGTGGCGTTTTTTGAGATCACCTAAGTGAACTTGGCAGCTTCAGAGTCCTAAATGTTCCCTAGTCTAGTGGCCCATTGTGTTTCATGTGTGTTTTTTGATGATCTTTTGAAGCGACGCCTGTAAAGAAGTGACACTTTTGGGGCACTGGTCTGAACACGCTCAGGTTATTCTGCACAGTCTCTGGTTTGGGAGCCTCGTCTCCCACCCTGGAGATGACATTGGGCCACGCGCCATTCTCTATCATATCGGAGACGTGTTACATACGATAGAACCGGCCTTGCACCTCTGGTCTAGACTGATAGGAGAGAATACAAAGTGGGAACACAGCACGACAATATGATACTGCAGCATATCGACGAGACTGCTCCACTTCATGCCTCGCTGCACTGCGTTTAGATTAGCTTCCGCACACACACAGACTGTTTTAGTCACAGTCGCAGACACGCGCGCGCATGCATTCATTAGTGGACGTGTTTTGACACGGATGTGGGCACACACATGTCACACACGTATGAATGGCATACACAGGCACACGCACAGACACGTAAAAGCTAGCGTGGTCCGTGCCCTCTTTGCCTGCTGTTCCAAGGGCAGAGGGGGATTTGGATATTGTTATGTTAATCTGCCTTTCTTTTGTGTCTTGGAACCCATTCAGACACACACACGCGCATGTGCACACACACACATGCACAGGCACATAGGTACCAGCACTTTCATGGACAGACTTTTGGGAACAAATGCAATGTATTCAATGATGTATAGACCGAAGGACAAGAATACTTGTTGCAAAAAACAAAGAGACAGGAAGCGAGTTGCTCTGCAGGAACACAAGCCACACACACACACAGGCACACACACACACACACACACACACACACAGACACACACACACACACATACACACACACACACAAATCTTCCCCTGGCTTAACTTGGGTGGGTGGGAATTGAAACAGTGGCAGGAGGGGCAGTGACACAGCACCGTGTTAAGCCTGGAGGAAGAGGATAATAGGTGCAGGAGCTGTGTCCGTTTCCCGGTGTTCATGTGACATTGCGCGTGAATGTGTGTGTGAGCGCAGCACACACAGGCGTCTCCTAGGCTTTCGCACACACTCTCTCTGCAAAGCTAACATAATGTCAGTTGAAGTTTCCCAGCTAAATCCTATTTGCCGAGAAGA
This sequence comes from Acanthopagrus latus, assembly GCF_904848185.1. Classification (NCBI taxonomy): domain Eukaryota; kingdom Metazoa; phylum Chordata; class Actinopteri; order Spariformes; family Sparidae; genus Acanthopagrus; species Acanthopagrus latus. Next base: position 24,689,579 of record NC_051040.1, on the reverse strand, counting down.
CGGGGAAGCAGATAATTTTAATTGCAGGATGTTTTCCCAGACTCTCAGCTCCAGCACACGGCCCCTCTCGGTCCCATCGCTTGATTTGTGGCTCGAGCGAGTGAGGCCGGAAGAGCGGGGAACATGATGTATGCACGTAGATTGCATGTACGTGTGGAAAATTAAGAGAGTGTGCTCATGTGTGCTACAGTGTCTTGGAGCATTATCTACAGTCCATGACTAGGGTCGTCTCTGGACAGCCGTGTGGCTACATGGACCCATCCATCTTCACTGTGTCGACGTCTCATTTCATCACCAGGACTTCTCTTAGTGAACCCGTCTCGTCTAAAGGTTGACACAGTTATCTTATAATACGTTTTGCAGTAAGACAGCTGACTCCGTTGTGTCAAGATTACGGATGCCGATGCCTCTCTCTCTGTTTGCTTCGCATTTTGATTTAAAGTGATGCAGAATGAGCTGAAAGGGTCATTTCTCTTAGAAGCAAGTCCCTCGGTACAGCTGAAGTGCCGACGCAGCAAAAAGCGCAGGATTGTCTGGCAAGAAAGTCTAACTTGCTGCAGTGCAATGCCAAAATGCTGCAGCGACCAATCAAATACATGCAAGTGCCACAATTATGCCTTATGTCTGCTGTTGTTTATACGAAGAAAAAATAAAATGATATCTGCTGGGTGATCTACAGTGTTTCGGCACTTATTGTGTGAGTCCAGTGAACTTTCTTTTTTTGAGGGAAACAGTTCCCTCAGTCTGTTATCAGATATTGAGACACTGCAGTTGGTGATAAATTAATTCAAAACTTTGTAAATAGACCTTCATGTTTATTTGGGTTTGTTTAAGTCACTCATGCGTTTCCTCTGGGTTCTTTGTGTTATATCGAGTCTGCAGACTTCGTGCTGAGTCAAATGAACCGAGAAATGACTCTGCAAGTGCTATTTCCTCCCATAAAAATCCAAATTTATTAAATTTGTTAGTGCTGGTGTGCTCCTGGATATTCAATTATTTGCTGACAATAAAGATAGACAGTGAGTGTTTCTCTTCTCGCAAGGGAACATCACTAAAATGAAGTCAGGCTTTACAAGAAACAGGAGCAATATCATGATCATTACCGGCCGTCATTTACAATTTCACCTTTTGACCTTTCAGGTGCCTCAAGTTTGATTGATTTAGACAGCGTGACTAAACTGTTTACTGTGGCTCATGATCTAGCTGCTCGTGTTTTTATGGCCAAATATGATGTTGCCAAAAATAGGACACACTCTGGATGATTTAGCTGCGAAAAAGTAATTGTCAGGAGAAAGATGTTTTCAAGGGTTAAACACGTCCACGGTGCCATTTTCTGAAGACTTCTGGAGGCTCTTGATCAGGGTTATCATTCATAATGCAGAAAATGTCCAATATTGATCTCTAGTATCTGTCATTCCCAGCTGGCTGCAAACACGCAGGAGCTTTCTTGCCAAAAGCTCATATTCTGCTCTCACATCATGCACATGCAGCGTAAAACTTCTCCCTCTTCCAGCTGTGAGCGTAAGTCACTCGTCGCAGACAAGTTTTGATTTCAGAACAAACTGGTGGTGAGAGAACTGATCCTGGATCAGCGGGCTGAGTCACCTCTTCATCCAGTCATGTGATCACATCATGATGACACCATCTCTCGCTCAGGCTCCATTCACCTGTTGCTGTCATAATAACACTAAATTCCCACGCTGAGTCACAGACGGCCATTCACTCTTATTATGCAAGTTGACCACCAGTCACACACACACACACACACACACACACTCTGCCTGTAATTATATCAGCTTTCTGTAATGCTTCACCCTGACCAGAAGCCCCCCTGAATGATCACATTACATTAGAGGATCAGAGGAAGGACAGGACGTGCTTGTGTGTGTCTCTGCCAGTCAGTGTCAATCAAATTGACATCTGTATGTAACCTTGTTGTCCTTATTACTCCACACACACACACACACACCCTTGTCTTACTTTTTATTCATCTATTTTCTACTCCTTCCTGCAGACACTGACACTGAAAAAATTAAAATCATTTTTTAGACATTGCGTTAGTACAGTTGGAAATAATTTCATCAATTACGTGTTACACGCATCATTTGAAACAAATTTCTTTTTCACTTTTGGTTTCTTACTACTTGTGTGCTTCTGGATGTTTCAATTTCTTTTACTCACCGTGAAGGTAGACTTCCTTTCTAGTCCTCCTCCCGTCCCCTTCGTCAAATTCAGAAACCTTCACACAATGCAGGAAACACACCGGGAAATGTAATTCCACACAGACAGAACGGACCTGCATTGAAATATTGCATTTTACAGTCTGGAAAATCATTCAAGGACATACCTCTGTTTTATGTCATATGCTGTTATGAACAGTATTGACCGGTTCTACAGCATGAGCACTGCATGAAAAATACAGTGCTATGGATTGTGGATCGGCCCTGAATTCCAATGAGAGACAGATATACGAACCCACCGACCTCTTTTTATAGAGAGGACGTAGTTTATGGAGCTAGCTGAGGTCCGTGTGTGTGTGTGTGTGTGTGTGTGTGTGTGTGTGTGTGTGTGTGTGTGTGTGTGTGTGTGTGTGTCTAGGAGAAAGACAGAGACAATAGTCACAGTGGGTGCCAGGCTGATGGTCAAACACATGGCTCTGCTTCAGCTGTCACTGTATATCACTGTGCACCCGCTCACTCGCACTCCTAATCTCGACAGAAAGGACCATTACCGGTGTAGCGCGGCTGCGTTTGCCCCCTCTCTTGTAGAAAAGTATGGTTCGCAAGCCTCCTACACACTGTACCACGTACAGCTCTCGACTGATCTGTACGTGCTGTTGCTAGAGAGGCTTTGCATTCGCTCCCTGTGGCTGCCGCACGATCACAGACTGTACATTGCTGTTCTGCTCTCTGCTGCAGTGGGTCCCCTTGTTTGTGTGGAAATGACTTATTGATGTCGTGACGGTGATGGTGAATAATTCCGGGGGATTGCGTTGTTTTCCCGGCCGCGATATTGGCGTGGAAAATTAAGCTCACCGCTCGTCTGTACCGTAGTATTGGTTTAATCTAGAGATTATGCTTATGTGCTGTTTGCTAAAACTCAGACAAAAAAAAACATTTAGATCAGTTTCCTCTTTGTGTGTTTGGTGGAGGGATTAGCTGTGGACGGTTTTGGCCGAGAGCAGGAAACAGCTTACTAGAGAAAAATCCACCTTAAAACAGCAGCAAAACCTTCTAATGAACATGTTGTGTCCATGTTACCTGTTATCTTGTTGCCAGTGATTAGGACACAGTATCTAAAGAGTTACCTTACCTTTTGGTCTGCCACATTTGTTTTCTGCTGGTTGGCTCAATAGTTAGCTGCTTGCCAGCCAACCAGTTGTTAAATCAAAATGCTTCTGTTTTTATTTTAAATTCGATTATATTATAAATACATTGTGTAAGTTTGAGCACTTTATTTGGAAGTGTTGGAAGACTTCTTTTGACAAAACTTTGTTTCCAGTTCTTTTGCTGAGCTAGGCTAAAACCTCTTCAACCTATGCACTGAACGCCATGGCTGTTTGTAAGCATATTGGGTATAATTTGTATAAGTCAGGATGCAAGTCTTTCAGATTTTTGAGTCACATGGCTAATGAGTGATTTAGTTCAAAATGTTCAAGTCCTAGGTTCTTATTTGTCAATCTTAAGTCTGTCTAAATTTACTCTAATGATCACTAATTAAATTGAGATCAATTTTGTCCCCCAGCTGCTGGTAAGAACACAAGGACATTCATTCCACACTGAATTGTGCATGTGTGTAATACGTCTGCCTGTCGAATACAGAGCCGACAAACAGTTTTGTTCCAGGAAGGAGCGCTGACCTCACAGGAGCTCGCATCTCTCTCTCTGCCTGTCACTGTCTGAGCTACACACACATTCATACGCGCTCCTGCACAGCCCCGTCAACCTCTGCAATAAATAAGGCCATCCTGTCCTGGGTCAGCCTTCAGTCTAAACACAAATGCCCTGGTTTATCTCTGCTACGTCACACTCCTTTATTTTTTAATCACACACACACAAACACAGACCACCTGCCACTTGCCATGTGTGTGTGAGAGAAAGAGGAAGAGAGAGACAGTTTTGGATGATAGTAAGAGTTAGTGTCCCTATCCGGGTCATCCAGTGACAGTTGAAGTCTGCAGGGCCCAGAAACTGGGTCAGTTTTCTCTGTCAATGTGTGTGTGTGTGCGCTTGTGTTTGTGTCAGCTAATGCGCCTTTGTCCAATGTGTGTTGGATTTTATTCAATTAACTAGATCACTGTTTGTTGTCTGCCATTAGCCCAGAGATGAGTCACCATTACAGAGACATTTAAAGCAGGTCTTAAATGAACGGGGGAGAACACTTGTTTGTGTTGCCTGTTTAACCCATAAGAACCCAGACCCATTTTTCCTTAAAGGAAAATTATTTGGGATATACCACAGACCAAGTGGACAACATAGAAAACATTTCTGATGTTTTTTTCAGAATAACACTTTTTAATACCAAAGATCTGTGTTGTTACATATATGTTACATTGGGCGTTAGTGGTAAACATATTCCTTATCTGAAAATAAGTAAACCTGACAGTTTTTACTGCTTGTTAACATAAAATTGCCTTTTTATTTGCATTTCCACAACATATATCAAAGCTGTGACTTTAACAGCAAGGTTTCAGCAAGGTTTAACATAAAATTCTTCTTCAGTTTTGCTTTGCATCACAAAATATGCCAACTGCATCAAAATAAATAACACTGCCTATTTGGAGGCATTCACAACATGCTACCCCTTGTATGGAGAACAGAACAACAGGCCTAAAAACATAAATTGTGCAAAAAAATAGAACCCCTGTATCATCAGCACCATGTCTGAAACATTTTCTCAGTTCTTTCGTCTGTTTAGTATCTTTAGCCTTTTAGCCTAAGCCAGATGGGAAGACTTGAAACAGTTTCGTTCCTCAGTGAAGCAAAGACGCACATCACATTTCTCACAGAGAGTGGTGGTTGCATTGATTTTGCAGAGTTTGCAGCGGCCACGCTTGTCACATTTCACAGGCCAATGTGCAACTTGGTCAGTGCCAGTAGGTTCTGAAAACGATTACGTGACATGATGTCAGCCACCATTGGACACCTTGTGTCATTTTCCCAGTATGCACGATTTCCTGTCAGTTGGCAAAGACCCATGCGCAGGTAAAGGCCAATCATTATTTCCAGTTCTTTTACAGTGGTGTTAACATTGTTGTGGTTTGCAGATTTTTGTACACTTTACAAATTTGTTTGTTCCTTGAGTAATTCAAGCATTTCTGGTGTTATGAACTTTCTGAAGTACTCCAGAGGACTAAGAAGATTGTCTGGAGGTGTGACATGTGGTCCTTTAAATGTGCACTCAGGGGTTTCAAAAGGTTTCTTCCTCCAAGGATATTGTTTTTTCCCTTGGACAGTTCCTTGTTTTTGCTGATTTTGCTGCCCTGAATTCACATTTGGTTGTGGTACATCATCTGATGTACTTGATTCACTACTGTCTGAATCACCACACTCACTTGACTCGTCACTCTCCCTGTCTTGGCTATTGGGATTGTAAAGAGGGTCATCAGGGTCTTCATCTGAGCTATTGTCACATCCCTCAAACTCACTCTCATCTCCCAAGATGGCCTCAAGTGCATCCTGAAGAGTGTAGTGCTTGTTCTTTTGCATACTACAAATTAAATAGAAATGAAAGAATACAGAAGAACAAGAATAAAACATTTATATTTTTATGGTATCAGCATAGGATAGTAAAATTTTGTGAGCATTATGTACAGATTTGCAAAAAGTGTTCTGTAATACAAACCAAATACTTTTACATTTTATTTTTTATATTTCTATTTGTTCTGTACACTTTTAATTGACCAGTAGAACATATTTCAACTTAATATAACTGTTACAGCTAAATTAATTATTACCGTTTTTTGTTATTGTGACAAATAGGTCACATCACATTTTCAGTCGTATTTTAAGACTAAAAGCCCAATGTGACATATATGTCACAGCGATATTTCCGTAACTGGTTTGATATTACTTTCTTCAACAAATATGGTCAGACAAGGTTGAATGTGATATAGGACATGTTATCAAAGCATTGGAACTGTTAAATGTGTTTGAAATTACCTGTAGTGTTAAAAATCAGCTTTTTGAAATTAGATGCTTTCTTGAAATTTCCACACAGGCCATTCCAGTATTTTGGAGAGGCCACTTCCTGTCAGAGTCACATGACTGTCACATGGTCATCATACCAGGATGTTTAGTATATGTCACTTAGGGACTTAATGAGTTAAAGTCAGACATAAAGCTTTTTAAGGAAGAGACTGGTGTATTCAAAATGTTTGTTACACTGGTGTCACCGTGGGTTCTTATGGGTTAATTGAGTGTACATGCTTGAGTTGACTAAAATAGATAGCGTACGTAATAGAATCAATCACAAAGTTGCTGATGGTAAAAATGCTCAATCACAAGCCTGAAAACAACGGTGTAGCTAACTTTAGTTGTTGATAAATTAATCACTTATTCATTTCTAGATTGATTATAAAAGGTTTTGAGGCAATTCAACAGCTCAGGGGTTGTTCAGTACAACGTCGTATCTACTGCTGTAAATGTTTATAACAGTCTGTAATAAATTGATTTTTGTCCTATTCTAATGGGATAAGTTAACAAAAAGTTGGAACTGGTCCAAGGGGTTTCTCACAGCCTGGTTTAAGGAGAAAGATATGATGAATAACATCTAACAAAGGTCCCTGGGCAACAATGAACCAGGCACATTGTGGTTCATGGTTCATGGCTGCTTAACTACTGATGAAGCATCATAAAACTTTTATTATGATCTGAAGTCTGAGAAGTGAAGCCAATGCGGAAGTGCCTTAAAACTGCATTCTTTCCAATGGCCAACAAAGGATGACGCCACTGGTTTCAAACAGAAGTCAGACTGTATGTAAGCTTATGAGAAAATGACCCTGTTTGCAGCTTGATTTATTACCTCAGTACAATCTGTTTCTGAATGAGTGATCGCTAGTCACTAGCATTGCAGATTTTCCCCAGCTACAGCTTCTCGTCTCCAAAAAACCAACATGGCGACCTCTGTAATGCCAAACTTGGGGCTTCGTAACAGTAGTCCTCTAACCAGTGGGTCACGTCACAGTGGGTTGCTGTGTTGAGGCATCTAACTGAATGCTCATGCATGTCCACACGTTTTGTTTGTGACACCGGAGTAGTAAAGTGAAAAATGCACCTGCAAGAAAGAAAATGCTCAAGCTGATCGCTGTGCAAGTGAAGTCGGCATCACAAAGTCAGTTTCATGGCAACAAGTTCAGTGACGTGTCAGCAGTGAGAGTTATGGAGATAAAAACAATAACAAATGTCTTCAATATGTCAAAGAATGCCAGTGTCTTGAACAAAAACTCTGAAATGGAGAATTAATTAACTGGCTTTACTGTTGAATGTGTTTGTGCTTGTCAGATGGTTGTGTAAAACTGGTTTCAATAAACAGAACCACGGAGCATATGGCTTGTGCACATGTATCTGAGACACTTCACACTGTATGCAGCTGTAGTAGTGCCGACTTCTGATGCTTTCCCTTCCTCTATGTTTTTAAATGTGCTCTGAGTCACGCTTGACGCTTTGGCAAAACATGCCAGCTTTTGAGCTGCACGGCCAATAAATCAGTGCTTGAATTCGACGGAACAGAGCGAGGGAAACGGAGAGAGGTACATTGTGTCCATGTAAAGTGGTCAGCTCGCTGATGACTAAGCCAAGACAATCCCCTGTTGCTACACACACACGCACACACACACGCACACACACACACACACACACACACACACACACACACACACACACACACACACACACACACACACACACTTGAACACTTGCTCCACCTCTCACTGTCCCCTCCTCGTCTCCCCGGAGCTTCACGGACACATGGCTTACCGTAATGCAAGGTGGCAATGAGTCACTGTGTGTGTTTGTGTTATGTGTGTTGTGTGTATGTGTGTGTGTCCTCCTCCTCCTCCTCCTCCTCCTACTCCCCCCTGCTTGTAAGAGGTGTGTTTCTGATTGAGAAGAAGTGTGAGGGAGGAGTGTGTCCTGTTTTGCCAAAATCTGTGAGCCGCCGCTCGACACAGAACATCTGGATCAGGGAGGAACACTGTGTGTACGTGAGTGTGTGTGAAAGGGAGCGAGAGTGCCAAAGATATCAATCAGACTCACATCTGGCGAGCGCGAAACCCAGCTGGACACACATGAGTTCATGCAGTCTCAACATCGATTATGTGGAGGGATTGTAGAGGTGACACACGTATGAATGCAGAATGGCATCGATGTTGAATTTGTGGCGCTTCAGTATAGCTGATATTGCTCCGATTCAAAGAGGCACACACGCCCATACTGTTAATGACAATTGTTCCAACACACTGACAATTAAAATACCAAAAGCGAAAAAAAAAAAAAAAAAAATCCCCCACATTTTATTGGACTGCATGCGTAGGCGAACTCTTCTCGCTGAATTCATCCCTGTGAAACCCATTTCCTCACTTTCACATCGCCAGGGCTGCAGACATGCAGCTTCAGGCCCATTTATTGTCTCCGTCATCGCATCTTTCGCACAAGAACGGAGCAGAGAAGAGATCAGCGGTATAAACACCAGTGTGGAAGAAGAATGGGCAGGAACCTGCGGGGGGCGGGGGAGAAGCGAGCGCCGATGAAGGGAGGTCAGCTCGGGTGAACAAACTTGAAAGTCTACGCCATAACATCATTTGATTGTAAGTCGTCTCTCCCGCCATCCCCGCTGCAACAATACATTCCAGATGGCTGCTAGCTCAAACACTGGATGGAGAACAACTATGTGTTTTTTGGCAGCGGGCCTCTTGTTTGTGTAGTCTACACTGAAGGGCTGAAGAGTTTTGCGTGGGTTTATGACGAGAGCGGGACTTCATCTGTGCCATTGATTTATAGATTTATTATGATGTTTTCCATCCTCGCCTGCCTGCACGCCCGCCTGCCTGCCAGCCCACCCCCTCTGTCTGTCTCCTGTCTTCTCTGCTTCATGCAGATGTTTCTTGTTGTACGGGGTGAGGTCACGGCTATGTAAGGCCTTTACATGTTGCATGCTGGGTAGTGTCTCCACCCTAATGTGTCTCTCTATCACGGAGTGCTTACTACCAGGTTTCTGTTCACTTCCTGCTGCGCTGCTCAGCGAGAGGAGGACTATCGACTTGTATTCACGTGTGTTTTCAGTGCAGTCTGGCACAGGTCATGTTCTCATGTCACTCCACCATGAGACACATGCATGGACTTTATGTCGTATGTTTTTTTTCTTTTTTTTTAACAATAGTTTGGATATTTGATGGAAATACACTACACTAGGGTGGAATAAATGCCATGTCGTATCTGTCTGTTAAATTTGAAGCTACCGCCAGCAGCAGGTTAGCTCGGCTCGACATCATGACTGGAAACGGCGTGAAACGGCTAACTCTGTTAAAAAAAACATTAAGGAAATGTTTAATTAGTAAGAGATATTGAGACAATTTGATGTCTTACAGGAAATTGCATCTATCTTGGAGCCTCTAAATCAAATCAAAACAAAACACATAAGTAGCGTGGGATCCCGGGGGGTTTTGAAGCTACAGGCGGCCAAATGAAACACACCGTTTTCTCTGGGTTGTAACATTGTTGAAAATCTTTTTATAATATATCTTTAAGGCACAGTGTTGAATTAATGCCGCCCATGTGTCGTCTCACATATTTTGCCAGATGTTTGCTCATCAGTACATTACTCTGATTGCCCTCTTGGAGCTATATATTATTCGTATTCTTGTTGTTTTGTCTGTCCTTTTCTGTCCTCCCTCAGGTCAGCTTGTCAAAGCACACATCCCCCCTTACATTTCTGTTTTAATTAAACAGGATGACTGATGCATGATGGACAGGATAATTGGTTGTATCGCAATACAAATGTTCACACCTAATTTCTTTAAAAACATGTGTACAATATATTTTAGAATCCTTTGAATCTTTGACATTTCCACTAGAGTTATGATATGAGCTGCTAATAGTCTGGCAGAGTCGATGACCTCATTAGTGTAACTGTTTAATAGAAAAAGGCGTCCTGGAAATGCAATCTTCCAATAACAGAACATCATAAATTTGTCTTGACATTTGTTGAGCAGCCAAAAACGTGTTTACAGTTCCTTATTTAATCTTAAGCATTTAAGTGCTTGAACCCTCTTTTCACTTTACAAAATAGCTCAAAAGGAAAATGTGTGGGACGGTGTTTTCTTGATTCGAAATTTAATCGCACTAGGTATTCAACGAGTGTTGGCCACAAAAATGTAATATCTCTTGCGATCTCTGCGGTCTGAAGTGGATAAACATAATTCAGTTTCGTTGATAAAAAAGTTTGCCGGTCTGTCTTTAGTCTCTTTTTCTTCTCAAAGCAGCCGTCCCCCACACATTTCCATTGTATTACCAGTGGAAGAGTGATGGATGATCAGCAGGATAACTGTCTGTTCTAGCACTCATTTTCTCACCTCATTTCTCCGTTCCTCCGCTTCTTCCAGTCATTCTTCACTTGTCCCAGTACCCTCGGTTCAAATGATTTCATTTCTCTCTTTCCTGTGTGGCTTGCTTGGCATCAGATGCCAGTCCTGTTCGCTCACTCCCCCCACCCGTCCCAAACCATATGAGGGCAGTTACAGGGCATCCTATATTCCCTAACCACCACCTCCTTTCCCCCACCCTGTCCCTCACACCCTCCCGCCCCCCCACCCCACACCTCCCTTGTGGGGTATTACGCACCAGCCATACATACACACACATTCACACCTGCTGCAGCATTGCTGCTGCCAACCAGGTGCCAGTCATTTGGCGCTTGGCCCAGAAATGACTGGCACAAGCCTCGACATGTGTGTGCACGCCGGCTGCAGGAGGGTCTGTGTGTGTTTGTGTGTGTTTGTGTGTGTGTGTGTGTGTGTGTGTGTGTCTGGGCTTGGCCGAGGGTACATGCCTCACATGCCAGAAATGTGTAAAGCTACTCGATCTGTTGCATTCGAATACTCTGCAAAACACACATGTCTGTGTGTGTGTGTGTGTGCGTGTGTGTGTGTGTGTGTGGCGGGGGTGGGGGGTAATTGCAGACGCTTCCGGTACATCAGCCTGTGGCGCCCACCACCAGTAACTTAGCAGTGATGATGAGAAGTGATGTGTCGGTGTGCATATATATGTGTGTGTAAACCCAGACCTGTGGCAGAGCAGGAGGATTTCTCCCCTTCAGTGCGCTGCTAACATATGGACATTATATATCTTCAGTGTCATATTTGTGTGCATTTACCCCCTGTAAATGGCAGGATGGTGATTCATGGGCCAACCAGATGGTAAGAAAACAAGAATTCTCTTTACTCAGATTAACCCAAGATATATTGAAGAATGAAAGTGTTTAACAAAGATAAACATCTCCTGTGTCCCTACGCAGTTGTTATTCTATTTCCTAGCCCTGTGCCGCATCTCTTATCTGACAAGTGTGGCCGGAAAAAAAGCCTCAGAAGTAAACAACATGTAGAGAGACAAACAAGAGGTGGTTTGGAGGGAGAGGGCTCAGGAAAAACGGGAGGAAGATGGACAGTGGAGTCCAGTGTAAACCTTTGGCTGCTGGTGATGCAGTTAATTGAGTCCTGACAAAGACGGAGGATGCACATGAGGACAGATGTGTTTTTATTGTACAGCAGATCTTCTGTTGAGGGTGGGTGTGACTGTGGAGGAATGAAAACAGTCATTATCATTTTTAAGCAGGTCATGTTTTGATGGCGTCATATTTCATTATGCGGGGAAATTAGCATTGCTAAACAGGCCAGCGGGCTGAATGGTCTAATTAAGCAGCGCAGTGAGAATTGTGCGTGTTCAGGGAAGTATTGGAGTGTGTGTATGTGCGCGTGTGTTGATCAGTATTCACTCAGCATTCTTGATGTTTCTTGGAGAGATGAAAGCAAGCTTTGTGTTCATTAGTGTTAATGTTCTACCTGTGTGATTTGCACAGCTTGTCTCTGAATGGAGAATCAATGAAGCATCAAGGCGGGTAGTGTTTATGACGCTAATGTACTGACGGCCTTGTTAGGGATAATTACTGCATAACGAGCTTGAGCTAATCAATGAAATCCATGCCACTTCTCTCATAATCCTGTACGGAACACAGGATTACAGTTTCTGTGCAAAGCTCTCGGGCGGCATTGTTTTAAAACATAGTTTGGCACTGTTGCATTTAATTAACTTTAATGAGCCAACTGTTAAATTGAGAGTAAATGAGGGCTGTTTGTATTGTTCCTTTCCTTTGTGTCAGTTGATTGGGATGCCACTGTCATTATTTCAGTGTTTTGTGAATTGTCTTGTGCACATTGCAGAGCTAACCTGTGGTCTTTTAGGCTGTTTCACACAACTAAACCTGCGTCCCTTTCTCCGTTCACAGTACCAGGGAGCACGTGACCCCGGAGATGAACAAGCTTCGGCAGAGCCTGAGGAGGAAGAAGCCCACCTACGTGCCAGAGGCCAGCAGACCGCATCAGTGGCAGGCTGACGAGGAGGCTGTACGAAAGGGCAAATGTAACTTCGCTGTCAGGGTGAGTATCAAACACCAACATAACATAGAAGTCATATTTTACCTTGGACGGTCACAGCACACGTCTGACATCATTAAGACTATCGTTTTGCAGCATGCGCAATAAAATAACATTCTGTTAATGAAAACCTTAGTGGAACCGCGGAGAACAGACCAGTGCAGGTGAGGAGTCACTTTACTCTGCGTGTATAGTAACAAGAACCTCAACTAAATAAATCACAGGGCTACACAAAAGGGGTAAATGAGACACTGTGCATTTGTCACGGGTCATTTCAGGGCTGTAGAAAGACACTAGACAATAACAGGTGCACTGGATCCTCACTTATCCAACACTCTATCCCTGAACGGCACAGAAGAAGAGCAAACCCACAGTCTGCTTCAGGACAAATCTGTGATGTAACAGCAATGTTTGTAGCATCACACTGTATTAACTGTGTACAGCATATCCTTCATTATTTTAGCTACACTGTCGGCGGTTTGTGTCGAAGATGTGATGTATGCAATGGATAAACATACATGTTTATAAGTGTTTGGTTTGTTTTTGCTTTACTTAAAGGAAAAGTTTGCCATTTTGAACGATTGCTCATTAGAGGAAGTTAAATGCAGGGCTGAAGATGAGGGGGGAATAATACTGAAAGCTTTCTGGGGCCCAGCCGAGAGAGGGGACTCCATTCCATCATCCTGTTCATCTTAAACAGTGACACCAAAATATTTATTTTCAACCGAAATATTCACTTTTACTTATTAAAACATCAAAAGACAAACAATATATTTATTGTTACTCTCATAAAATAAAGCCTAGCTACATGACTTGAAAAAATAACTTATCTAAACTAACTGCTGGTTCTGCATCTGCACATAAATCTGGATCCCAGAAAAGAAAGCAAAAGGAAAAGAGGGAGCTAGTCGGGGCGTTGACCCAAATAATTATCTGATGACCAGCTTGTTTCAGTCAAGTCAGAAAGAGGCTTACGTTACCAGCCAAGGGGTAGCTAGTGTCAGCGAAGGAGGGACCACCACCTCTGAGAGGGAGGATGATGTGAATAACAGTCAAGACGTTCTTTGTTACTATGAAGGAAAGAAGATTCAGGGAGGGTCCATTCACTGGTCCTGTTCAGGGGCCCAGTCGTTTCTGTGGGCGAGTCTCGTTAGATGAGAGGATATCACTCTCGTGTTTGTACACTGTGGAGTTGGAGCCAGGAGGTGATTAGCTTAGCTTAGCTTAGCACGGATACTGGAACCAACAAGCCTGGCTCCATCCAAAGGTCAATTCTGCCAACGAGCACTTTGACACTCGCCAACACATGACATGGTTTTACAGCTGTGGACACCCTGTGATGCTAGGCTAAACCAGTCTGCTGCTGTTTGTGGCTTTGTAGTCATTGTATAGACATGAGAGTAGTATCAGGGCAAGCCAATAAGTCTACTTTTTCAAAATGATGGAGACTGATACAACTTTTGAACTGTAATGGGCTGGGTATGAGACAGAATTATTTTGTACTCTGATGTCCACCTCATGAAAATAGACTGTATCATCGCCTTTTTGCTTATATCAAAGAAATGTAAATAGTTTTATATTAGTGGGATAAAAGAGCATTTGATCTGTATAGAAAACATGTGATATATAAAGCACAGACTCTCAGTCTCATATGCAGTCGATGCATATAAGCAGCATAATTGATGGCCCAATTTACTGATATCCAGCGTCTGGTCTGAGCGTGTGCCATATGCCTATCCCTGAGAGCCGAAGTAATTTGTTGAAGAGCGGTGACAGTAAGAGATGGAGGACAGAGAGGGAGGGACGACGTCGAGGTGGAGTTACAGATTAAGGGGACCACAGGAAATGACAGGGTGAGGGATGAGAGTACACAGAGGGGACCGGGAGACATTGTAACATATGAAATGAGAGAGCCAGAGAGACGTAGAACTGGGTAAGACAGGTGAAGAGAGAGAAGCAGAAGAAAAAATTCAGTTCTCATGGAGGACGGTCCTGATGGTAATGCGCCACAGAGTTTGCGATGAGATGGACAGTGGAGTGCAGCTCGGAGCTCTGCAGAGTGGGATGTCTTCCTAAAAAAAAAAAAAAAACCCTTCTCAGCCTCTCTATTGTAGTTTTTCCTGCCTCTTTGTTCCCCTTTTCTTCTGTTCTTTCTCACATCTCTGCCCTCTGTCCATTTTCACTCTAAATGTATTCACAATTCATACACTATTCATGCCTCCTCCAGAGCTGCTGAACTGAACCAGAGGAAACAAACAGTGTTATTCGGCTCTAGCTCGATACTGAGAGAAGGCTTGAAAGGCAGATAGTGTGGGAGAAAAAAAAAAATGGCTTGTTGGAAAGTTTGCAAAAAGTGAAGCATGCAGACACAGTGGCCCTCAGCAGATCGCTGGCTGACTGATCATCAGATCACTCATCGCCTCGTCTGTCAGAAGTGGAATAGATGCCGTGCATTGATAAACATCTTCCAGCTCTAGCTAGCTGATATGACTCTTGAAATTGAATTGAGAAACAAAGCAAACATAGCAATGGTAGCAAGGATAGCCGGACTAAACCCAGTCAGCTCTTGCAGGTAGTATGAAATGATCAGCACAGTAACGTAACGTGATGTTAGCAAACATGGAGTTCCTGCTGTTTGCCTGTTGCACAAGTCAGGAAGGAAGTCCTGTTGTTGTGGATATTGAATTCATACCAATAACATAAATACGGATTCTGCTGTTTAACATCAAAATACACCAGAAACAATTCATTTTAGATGTCGAGCCAATCTTGGCCAAAACTTCTATGTGTACAGGCAACACTTCCCTCAACAATCTTCGTCCATGCATGAGTTAATAGTATCATTCACAGTCATGGATGCGGGGACTAGGGGTGCTGAGCGTGCTGCAGCATCAATTGATGATAAATCAGCTGTCTTATCAGCTGCCAAGGTGATCATCAAAGCATCAATCAAAGAGCCGAGTGAACATTTGCAGGATTCATTAAACCATCAGGAACAGGCAGGAACAGGGAGAGAAGTCTTACTTTCTTACTTCAGTCTCTGCCCCCCCATTTCAGCAATTTGTGCAGTTTATGACACAAACAAACCATTTCGCTTGTTAATGTATGTCTGAGGATATATCCCATGATGACATCACAGGCAATTTTTCTGTCATTTCCAAAAAAAAAAAGAAAAAAGAAAATCTCATTCATAAATCTACTGCACTTGTCCAGCAGATATTTCAGTTCAGGGACCAATCTCCCCTAAACTCAGAACTCTCCTTAACACTCTAAAAACACATTTTTTTCATGGTTTCTGACTGGAGCAGAGCTACGGGGAGATTTAATTGTGTCCCTGTGGGCTTTCCGTACAACACAGTGCAGAGCTTTGGAGACACAAAAGTGGATGTGAGACTATATATTATTACAGTCTCTCTCTCTCTCTCTCTCTCTCTCTCTCTCTCTCTCTCTCTCTCTCTCTCTCTCTCCTGTCCTTATTATCAGCAGCAACATGTGGCTGTAAATCCACCTTGGTGCTTATTAGCTGCTTGCCTGTCACTTACAGAGACACTGAGGGGGGCTAATGAGGCTTTGCTCGCTTTTGTGTCACTTTTGTCTCGACACTTCAGTTCAGCTGCTTTATCGACACGGGGGCTGGATGAAGAGTGTTTCTAAAACATGAAAACAGAGAGAGAGAGAAAAAAAAAACTTTTTAACAATCAACATCTGTTTGGTTTTTAGGATATTAATACCTCTGCCTTCTCTCTGCAGTATCTGGGGCTGGTCGAGGTGGAGGAGTCCAGGGGGATGCACGTGTGCGAGGAGGCGGTGAAGAAGCTCAAAGTTGTGAGTATCCCGCACTCACACTCACACACACACACACCTCCTCTGCTGCAGTGCTGGATGGAGGTTCACTTCGTTCTATAGAGGCGATAATATATACTAACCCCAAGGATCTACAGACTTTTACTGGAGCTCATTACAGACACAGCTGCGCGAAGCTCATGCACCAAAGTATCGACCAGAGGAGCACACACACACACACACACACACACACACACACACACACACACACACACACACACACACACACACACACACACACACACACACACACACACACACACACATTCAATACTCTCTGCAGTTACCTCCATAGTCTTGTTATTTTCTTTATCCTTATCACTTTCATATCCTTCATCACCCTCGCTGGTGGGTCTTATTCCATGTGTCTGTCTGTCTGCTCATCAGTCTGTCTATCTGTCTGATCCCACTACACCCAAGAGAGCGGAAATTGAGATCTGAGCTAACATAAACACATATAAACGGACACACACACACACACACACACACACACACACACACACACACACACACACACACACACACACTGACTTTGCCCCCCTGGGAAGCTGTATTCGGACAGGGAGCGTGTGAACAGAGTGACACAGACGGGCCAGTGTCAGACAGACACACACACACACACACACACACACACACACTCACACACACACACACACACACACACACACACACACACACACACACACACACTCTGCGGTGAAGACAACAGGAGTCTGTGTCACTCTCTTCACAGTCATCACATCTGTAAGCTGCACAACAAAACTGCAGAGCATTTTCTTTATTCAGCGTGCACCCTTGCCAAACCTGATACGTCTGGTGCAAACGTTACTAAAGGAACCACTTTTGTCAGACTTAGCTAAATCACAGCCACTTTAGCCTCGTCTCCCTCTCTTTTCGCCGCCATGTCTCTTTCGCTCGTTTCCCTCCTTTGATTCTCCCTGCTGGATCGACTCTGCTTCTCTCCATCCTCCATCTTATATCAGCCTCCCCCTCTCGCAGCGCTCTCGCCTCTCTGCAGTTTCGCCAAAAACTTTCTACCGAACTTATCCTTTCCTTTTGATTCCCCAGCTCCATCTCTCCATATAGCTCCCCCTTTCCTGCCCCACTCTTTTTCCCTCCATCGCTCTGGGTTTCTTCACCTCCTTTTCCTTGCTCACTCTGTCTTCCTCTCAATGGGATTATGCAAAAATTGAGGCTCCTCGTCGATTCGCTGTGGGTTTCAAAGCCATTTCCTGCAGCGCTCCGGATTTCTGTTTCCCTCACTTACACACAAACTTGTATGCAGCCTCATGCACACCCACACCCACACACACACACACACGGAGTCATTGCTGTTTCAGCCTGGTATTTTTAGCCCGGCCCATGCTGACTGTGTTATTAGCTCTGCCTGGTGCCCTCCTCTGGAGAAATGATTCTTGGTGCCAGCTGGCACAGTTCTTACCTCTGCCCGCCTCTCCGCTCTTTACCCACCACTACCTCATCTGCTGTAAGGATGTCATCATCAATTTACATAACTATGAGTAGTAGTACATGTGGCTTGGTGTGCTTGTTGTTTATGCCTGTTGACAAATACACTCAATAATTCATTTCACTTTTCCTGTTTTTCCAGAGTGGGAAAAAGACAGTCAAAGCAGTATTGTGGGTGTCAGCTGATGGCCTCAGGGTGGTGGATGACAAAACTAAGGTGAGCAAACACATTTGTGAGTGTGTGTGTGTGTGTGTGTGTCACCTATTTCTCCTTGTTTCATCCTCCCCTCTGTTTTCGCTTTCAACCTACCTCATATCTCACCGGGCATCTGGGACGAGGAGGGGAGGTTTGTGTCCTACAGTCATGTACAATTACACACAACACAGGTGTTTTATCTGTCTTCATCCTTTGCCTCTGCCTATGAAGATAGAGTTTGCAGGTCAGATGAAGACAGAAATACCTCCTCGTGCCCTCCGATGCTCTTGTCATTTCTCTACCGCGCAACCGTCTCCGCGAGCCTCTTTTATGTTTTCACATTCAGCTAAGGCGCGTTTTCCGTCCTCAAGCCATCAACAAAAAGGGTCATTCTGTCTCAGTTTGATGACGCCACCTCACGGCTGACCACAGAAGCGTCCACCGTCTCGACGCTCCCGGGCTCGTGCATGTGTTTCCCGAGCTGACAAATGTGACTCATGCTTTCTTGCTGAAGGTACTTAGCGGGGGAGGAAAGATCGAGTAAATGCAGGCACACACACACACACACACACTCTTGAGGAGTGTCTGGTGGTGAGGGAGGCCTCCGACAGAGTGAGTGCAGCTCGCTGTGATTCTATTGAAATCAGAGCCGAATAAAGAGCAGCAGAGAATAGGGGAGAGAGAGCGAGGCCAATGGTGCGGCCTCTCTCGCTCTCAATCTCTCTTGCCTTCCTGTTGTTCAGAGGCCACACACACATGACCTCACCTCTCCCAATCCCTTAGTCCCGTTGCTACCCTCTCCCTCCGATTTAATCTCCCTCCTATTTCTCCTTCAGTGACAGATCTCGTCCAGACATATTAAAGGATAAGGCTGGCAGTGTTATGTAGTTTTTTTTGTCAATAAATCCTCAAGCCAACATTGAACTGATCCTGCTGATAAGTATTATCTGTACGGACAAAACCGGATGAATCTTATTCCTCAGTGCCATAGAGCGCTATTGTAAAAGCCAGTAAAAACACACAAATGGGCCACACTGTTGAACAGGTTTACCTTTATTATGGTGAACATGGGCACTGTTGTTAATGTTAAGTCAGTCCCACAAACACCATCCTGGTGCATGAAACACTCAACCAGGGCAACAAATTGGTATTAATCCGCAGGTGGAAAAAAGTCCACAACAACTGACGCATTTCTTCCTGTTTGAGTAACTTCTGCTTTGGTCTTTTCATACAGGTAGGATGTGTTTCAGCAAAAGACTAGAGCAGGCTGAGTTCTGAGTTTTGTGTGTTTGTGTCGGGGATAATGTAGTGAAATCCAGATACAGGATCAGCAGCGGTGCCCTGTTTGATTCCTATGAAAGCAGCTCAGTGGCACATGAGACAAAGATAACGTTTGACCATAAAATGACCTGGATCTTTCACATAGCTTCCATATTATGCAGCCAATAGGAGGCTTGGTTAGACCAGTTGCATTTGCTTTCTTGTCTAAGTAACATTGCCTGTTTCTCTATAGTCTCAATTAAATTCTATGAAGGTTAGACATGACTATAGTTTTAAAATGAGACAAATTAATTTTGCAGCTCTTGTCCTTTTAATTAACTGAATGTAGCAAAGTAATAAAGACCGAATATTGGCTGGTACAACTGTCGTCAAGAGATCATCAGTGTTTTACCGTCTCTGCTCCTTCTTTCCCTCTTTCAGTGCCTCCTCATCACCTTTTATCATCAGTTCAGCCTTCATCCATGAATCAGACAACACGCCTAAGAACGCCCACACAACCATAATTCAAACGCTTTCCCACAGTCTGCGAATGCAAAGTGTGTGTGTGTGTGTGTGTGTGTGTGTGTGTGTGTGTGTGTAGGAGTAGGAGATGCACATGACCTTCATAATGCAATTAGAATAGAAAGAAGCAGTAAGGTCTTTTTGGGCTCAAGGCATAAAGACTTCTCTGCATAGATGAGTCACTTGCTGCTCCGCAGTATTCTTCCTGTCAGTGTTGTGTGACATGATATGAGTCAACTTTATCTGCAGAAACACTCACACACACACTGAAACACTTTCTTCTTGCACTTTTCGTCAGAAAAACACCTCACATGATCACAGACTCACACATTGCTCTCTGGTCAGCCTTTCACCTCGGCACCAGTGCCCCCCTTCATTCACTAATTGGCCCACAATGAATGGACTATTATTCGTCCACCTCCTTCTCCTTCTTTTGCCCTCCTTTCCCCTCCTCGTCCTCCCTCTTCCTCTCCCGTCATCCTCTCGTCACTTTGTTTTCGGCAACACTCGAGGAGAGGAAGGAAGTGCGTGGATGAGTGTGTGAACCCTCATGCTCTTTATTCCCTTTCTTGTCCCTCTTGCCTCTTGTTTTCCCTCTGTTTCTGTTCTTGGTGAGTCAAAGAGGTGAGCCGAGGGGCCCCTTAATGTACACAGAGAAAGAAAAGGGCCCCTCTTAGCTTTCCTCTGTAGTAGACTCAGAGAAAGGCTGAATAACCCTTTTATAGAAGGAAGGGTAAGATGCTGGAGACATCTCAGAGATGAAAAGAGGATCCAGTGTAGTTAGTCTGTAGTCACTTTCTTTTCTTTTCTACCATTGGTGGATGTGTGAATAGGTTGGTGTGAGAGGGGTTTCGCGGGGTTAACTGAGGTTGAAAGCAGCGTGTCAGGTATTGGATCAGTCTACAAGCTGGTGTGCTCATACTCCCCTGTCTGTCATCGCCAAGCTAAGCTGCAGTTAAAGAGAAAGAACCCCATCACGTGTGATTTGATGCGATCTACCTGCTGGAACATTTTTGATTGACTCGACCGTATTATGTGCGCTGTCAAAGCAGATTCTCTCTGACCTCTTGGTCTCTTATTCCCTGTTTCTCTCTCAGGACCTCATTGTGGACCAGACCATAGAGAAGGTTTCATTCTGCGCCCCTGATCGTAACTATGACAAGGCCTTCTCCTACATCTGCAGAGACGGTACTACCAGACGGTGGATGTGCCACTGCTTCATGGCTCTCAAAGACTCGGTGAGGGGGGGGCAGCTAACCTTCCATCCGCCCCTCAGGGATTTTCTCCATATAGACAGCCGAAGTCCAGACGACATGTCTGAGCTAGCCCCTCTCCCATTATCTTATGTAATTCAATACAGTCTCTCATTCAGTATTTCTTTCACCTGTCTTTTTGAAAAAAAAATCTAATATGTTACAGGGAACAATGGTCATGACAAATCATTGCAGCAGTTTCTATTAGAAGTTGAAACCTTTATGAATTTAACTAAGCTGTGCTGAGTTCCAGCGTTCCAGCAAAATCACCTAGAAGTAATTATATTGCCATATATATTTTATGTATGTATGTTATATACCATGGGTCAATTGATTATCAGCCTAGCTGATTATAGGATCCAATATTCAATTACTGGAATCAGATGTTTTAATAAAGCAATTGAAAATGCAGCATGCAATCTGCAAAAAAACAAGTAAGATGCTAAAAAAGTATATTTGCCTTAGTAGTGGAGAGGAAGTATAAAGTAGCAGAAACCAGAAACAGTCAGATTAAGTACATCAACATTGTGCTTAACTACAGAACTTGAATAAAGGCACATAGTTGCATTCCATCACTGCCGAGTTCAAAAGCCTCAGTTTAAGGCAAATCGACACTTGTGGTTTGGAGACCAGACAGGGAACCAAACAGGGAACCAAACAGGGGACCATGTAGCGTGTCCAGAAATGTGTGTGCTTACCATGTCCCTTTGACCAGTGCAGGGGTTGTGGGAAATGTTTAGGCAGGCTGGGAAAAAACAGTACTACAGCACATACACTAATATTTGACTGTTATTTTTTTGATGAAGACAGTATCTACACATAGAGAGGAAACCACGTGACACACAGTGGAGAAGAACTCTGTAGCAGGGCTGTATTTTAAGTAGTTTCTGTTGTTATACATGCTAATTTTTAGATTTAGAATGAGGTTTTTTTACTCTTGAGCCAGAACAAGGATGTTGCCGTTTCACATCTCTGCAACGTCCGTTGCGCTAAATGATAAAT
Source organism: Acanthopagrus latus (assembly GCF_904848185.1). Lineage (NCBI taxonomy): Eukaryota > Metazoa > Chordata > Actinopteri > Spariformes > Sparidae > Acanthopagrus > Acanthopagrus latus. The sequence goes on along the minus strand of NC_051040.1, from coordinate 24,667,390 downwards.
TCTTTATTATATACAAGAAGAATATGTCTAAAATGTAGACCAAATGAAAACCATTCACACTGTTTAGATTTTATACACAAGAAAAATCACAAGTTAAAAGTCTCAAGTTCAGATGTGGTTGGCAGTGTGTGCACATGAAATCACCGCATTGGTTTTTTTTTGTTTTCTTACAGCTGTTGTAGTATTTCTCACCTCTGTTGTTTCATGCTGACTGATGTAAAGACAACTACAGTAGAACCAGTGCTGCCATGCCTGTGTTGTAGTTTCAACCCCATGGTGGTTTCATCAGCTTAGACTGTGAGTTGGATTATTAATGTGGATGGAGGAGAGCGCAGCACAGACCTGCAGGATTAGGAGAGGGGATTAGACAGAAGCCTGTGGAGTTATCTGTCCATCTCTGTCTGTCTCCATTTCCACCACCACTCTATACATCTCTATAGGCTCACCACAAACTCAAATGTCTCTCTTGTAGCTGCCATGGCTGTCTATAAAGGAGTGTAGGAAGACAAGGCAGGGCCTGAGAGAGAGAGGTTGTGGAATGTAGAAATTCATTGCAGAAGGCAGCCTGGAAATAGTTGCCCTCTGCGCCTCAGAGCGTGAGCCCATGTTGACGTTTGACAATGAAAGAGATTTGAGGGTGATAATTGAACCCTAATCCGATCTTCACCATGACCGCTGTATTTTCTGTGAATGTATGAAGCGTGATTTGAAGGTTACACAAACAGCAATCCCACGTGTTGCACATAAACATTGTGAAGCCTCTGTAGAAAAACACACATTCAACACAGTCGATGGGATATGACTTCTAAACTGTGTGCCATGTCTTTGTGTTTTGCTTCACCAGGGTGAGAGGCTGAGCCACGCAGTTGGCTGTGCCTTCGCCGCCTGTCTGGAGAGGAAGCAGCGCAGGGAGAAGGAGTGCGGCGTGACGGCGTCCTTTGACGCCAGTCGCACCTCATTTGTGCGCGAGGGCTCCTTCCGCGCCAACTCTTCCTGCAGCCAGCAGGGCAGCAGCAGCGAGCGAGATGACAAGCTGCCAGACAAGAAAAAAGGTAGGAAGATATTTCAAAATTCTTGCACAAGTAATGCTCATACAGTTTGTATGTAAATGTTTGTACTGTACAGCAGTCTCAAATGATCATATACCCATTTCTTCTTCCAGACCAACCGTCTGCAATCCCAGCCCTCCCACCTGGCACCGCCTCCCCACCCGAGGGTGCTGCGTCCCCCATGGAGCGACCGGAACCAGGTGGGCCTCACGCCATCCCACGTCGCCACGCGCCCATCGAGCAGCTGGTGCGTCAGGGGTCGTTCCGGGGATTCCCTGCCCTCAGCCAGAAGAACTCCCCCTTCAAGAGGCAGCTGTCGCTCCGCCTCAACGACCTGCCCTCGACATTACAACGCAAGACCGACTTCCAGACCAAGAACCCTGGTGAGTTGAGAGGTTCTTGAAGTTAGACTCACAAGTGTTAGAGAAGGGACCTTGAAAAAAAATACGTATTTTTTTTTGTGCGTGTTCAAACATGGTCAAGGAACATTACTTCTGCCCTTACACAAACACAAAGTCTTCACACCATGCGTCTTGGTTCCACTTGCGTCATGATTGGAGCGCCTGACCCCCATCTAGAGATGTCTGCGCAATCACAGTGAAGAACAAAACCTCAGCAAATCTCAGATGAATTTATATTCATGTTTCATCACAGGCAAGGTGTAATTCTTCAGTGTAATCCTGTCGCTCGTCTTCCATCGAATGTAGGCCGAGATGAAAAGCAGCTGTTGTGAAGCACAGTTTCTTATTGCTGTCAGTGCCAGAGCTGACGGCTCGGCATGTACGGCTCCGGAGGCCCTCTTACTTGAAAACAATTAAGAATAACTGACTTACTCCTCACAGATTGATGTATACACACGTATGTGAACGCACGCACAGAGACACAGGATCATAGCGCTCAGTAGCAAGGCTGATTATAGTCATTAGGAGAGATGAGCGAGTTGACTGCGGGACGCCACTGACTGGAATACTAAACTACAACTTTCAACTCCTGCTCACTCCATTTCTCATATCATACACAACACACACACACGCCACACACACACATACACAAAAACACACACACAGATGCACACACTAGCAGCCAACTCCACTGCCTCCCTGCTCCCTTGTGACTCTCTGAACAATGTGTGCATTGATTTGTGCGGTCAATCAGCTGTCCTGGTTAGCCTTCAGCAAGCCCTCTGCCAGCCCTCAAAACCTGCACTGACACACACACACACACACACACACACACACACACACACATACACACACACACACACACACATGCAGACACACATGTGAGTGCTTCTGAACTCTGTGGGACACTGACAAGAGAAGGGAAGGAGAAGGATCATAGGGTCGGACTTTGCCCGAACAAAGCACAGAGGAATCGTTAATGGGAGACCTTAGACACGCCTCCAGCACCCTGTGCATCCAACATGATCCACAGCCTGATGCCACACAATCCACTCAGACGAGACAGAAAAGCATTTATTAGAAGAGACACAGAACACATCGGATTGGATGTTTGAGCCACAATGAGTCATCTGTGCGGAACATTTTTTAATTTACTTTACTTTAATCTCAGTCCATTCATTCATTCCTCTGCATGTGCGACTTATTGCCGCAATGTCAAAAATGTCATCAAACTCCTCTTTGTCAAGTGTTTTGGACAACTGTGCATGCAGAGCATGGACTGGGACAGCAAAAACAGGAAGGATGAGGGAGTGGAAGAGAGCAGAAACAAAATTCCTCTGTCTGTGAAGGGAGGGACCAGGGGACAAGGAAGAGGGAATTAGATATGATATCTATTTATATCGGCGGTCTGTGCAGGAGAGGTTTAAAGCTGTAGTCCAAACCAAAGTCAGACGGGAACATTATGCCGCCTAATCCCTCACTGGTCAGATCAGTTACAGTCAGTTAAAACATGGATAAGCTAAGCCAAATTTGCCTCTGTCTGAGTCATCCCTGTGCACAAGGCACACAAGATGATGACATAACATGCTAAAATGTAAATAGGATATGAAGCTACATAGGGAAGGGTAATTGACGTAGTTCATCTTGGCCTGTATGAACCTTTTTATTTTTAATAAGAATGCCCTGATTAGCACAATACCATGTTTGTCTTGAGAAGCTTGTGTTGTTAATGCTTTGTGAGTCACAGCGGCCAGAATCAAAGTCTTCATATGCTCCAGTTTCTTTGCGTTTGATACTAACTGGGTCTGTTACGCGAATGATTAAACGTTTTTTTCTCGCTCTTTTGTTTGTTTGTCCCTCTGCTCAATCCTCCTCATCTCCCATTCCTTCTCACCATCATTTTTCTCTCTTTTCCGACCCCGCCTCTCCTTTGTGTGTCCTTTTCTTGCTTGTACCAGAGATGGAAATGGGCTTGCCGTGTGAGGGAGACAGTAGTATCAACGCCCTGTGCTGTCAGATCAACAACTCCTTCACAAAGCCATCGGACGAGCTTTTCTCAAACCCCACTCTGGCTGCAAATGGTCCTCCAACTTGCACTGTGCCCCCTGTCCTGCCTCCACCACCTGCATCAGTTCAGGGTAAGCATCAGATCAATAGTGATATTGATTTTCTCAAAACAGCGCACACTCTGAACAGAGCTCAGTGGCGAGGAAATGATTACCCTTTTTCTGAATCGTTAACTTTATCCCTCCAGCCACTTCTTCCTGGGTGCAGCCAGAGCCTCCACTCCACTCTCCTCCTGCGGTTTCCGTGGCGATGCAGATGCAGATGCAGATGCAGAGTGGACACAGGCGCACACCCTCTGAGGCTGAGAGATGGCTGGAGGAGGTCTCCAAGGCTGTCAAGGCTCAACAGACCCCACCTCCGGGCCCTGTCATCCCCACCATCCCCGGACCCCCCTCCATGTCAAGTCAGCAGATGTCCAGTCAGGCAGCCATATCAGCCGCCCCAGTGTCCACTGTCCCTCTCTCCCTTGGCACCATGTCCAAACCTCTCATCTCTGGTCCCTCTGCACTCTCAAGTCAAGCCCCAATGCCCCTTCCGCCCATGTCAATATCATCGGTTCCTCTAATACCAGGCCCTCCAGTGTCAGGGCCCCCCATGTCTCTACCTTCTATGTCGATCCCCACAATGTCCGGTCCGAGCATGTCTGGGGCCCCCATGCTCCAGCCTTCCCTCCCCGGGCCACCAGGATCCCTTCCAAGCTCCATGCAGCCATTCCCCTTGGCTTTTGACACCACTCCAGCACCTGTCGGAATGTTCGCCAGCCAGCCTGTCCAGCCGGCATTCGTGCCCATGCAGACCTACATGCCAGGCCTGGCCAGCAGCATGACCTATCCCAACGCCAGTGTGCCTGTGGTGGGCATCACACCATCGCAAATGGTGGCTAATGTCTTCTGCACTGCCGCAGGCTCATCTGGTGCAGGTGGAGCCATGGGCTCAGTTGGAGGGGGACCCAAAGTGGGGGCACTCGGGACAGTTGGGCAGCACCATCCCCATCCAGGAGCACCTGGTGCAGTCGGGCATACTGGAGGGTTTTCAACACCACCATTCTCCTCCACTCCGCCACTATCAACAGCCATTAATGGCCTCCCACCGCACAGCAGCATCATGATGGACCTCCAGAATGGGACGTCCAACAGTGGCAGTAATTGTGGAGGCAGTAGCAGCTGGCCGCCAGAGGGCAGCCAGCTAACAGCTCCGGCAGCCAGCGCCTCCCAAGACGATGATCGTTTTGAGGCCAAGTGGGCCGCACTGGAGGCCAAACCAGGGCCTCAGCAGCAGCCTGGAAGTAAGGCACCAGCTGCAGCAGCCAACCCGTTTTCCAACAATCTTCAAAAGACATTTGAGATTGAGCTTTAAGTCAGAGTTGGCCCCCCAAAGCTGTAGCTCTAGCCCTCGAATTAAAGCCTGAGAAAGCCTGGCACTAATTCCAGCATCTCTGCTTGGAATGGGATGCTGGTCCTGAAAGTTAGCCTAGCATCTGACCGGTGGCGGCCTAGCAACCTGCCTTAAGCTCTCTGAGAGTCAGTCTTATAATGATCTTAATTGCTTTCTTTACACTCTGACAGAAGTTTGCATGTTGCTGGGCTGCCATTGGACGATCAGGTTCGCTTGCTCATTAGACTTGATGGACTGAATCCTTTCACTCCACCCGCTAGCCACCTCTCTTTCCTGCTTACACTTCTCCACTCTGGCTTTTCTTTACCTGCTGCAAGCCCCTGGATGTACTGTAAGTGCCCCTCTGAGGACCAAGTGTGTGTGTGTGAGTGGGGGGGCAGCTCAGTGGTTTCTTTCGTTAAAAGGGGACTCCACTCAGATGCATTCCAAACCCATGAGATGCTTTTTTTTCTTGGTGGAGAATTGAGTGGATATGACTACATTGCAACACATGCAGAGGAGCAGAGAAGCGATTTGTTGACTTACGATCAGACTGATTGTGAGCTTAGCCAAGCACAGCAAAAGTCTGGACACCTGAAAGGACTAGCCAATGATGTAAGACCCAACCTTACCAACACAGAAGGACTTACTGACGAATAGCAGAGATTTATGGCCAAAATTATTTTATTTATTGTATTTTCTTTCTTTATTTTATCAAGCTATATATACTTAAAAATCAAATTTTTAAAGCAGTGTTTCAGGAGCGTTTTTCATCCCCTATATTTATATTTGTTGAATCGTAAAGAGGAGGGAAAACAGTTAGCAGAAGGCTAACAGATGTGATCGAGCAGCGGTAGAGGGAAACTGAGTCGTGGTACAGGAACCAAATAGCAAGGGCTTACAGTGGAGTGGTGTGTAGTGCAACATGTGAGACAGTAAATGTATATAGCAGCATGTTTTTCCACCCATTAGCCCTCAAGTATACACTTCACTGCTGGTGAGGCTTCACTTTGGCTCTGTAGCCCATTTCTGTTGTTAAAGCCTCCCTTAAAGGGTTACTGGAACTCGCTTCAGGATATCCAGCACACTGACACTCCGGACAATGCAGCACAACAGTCCTTTGGACTCCATCTTCTCCAGACAAATCCAAGGAACTTCAACTCAGAGGAAACACACAAAAAAAACACTCTACAACACTGTGCAACTGGTTGTCAAGATGATGCACTACATTCCAACATTCATAAATCCTTTAACGTGTTCAAACACAGGGTATATTGTCATCACTTACAGTATGATTGTGTATTCTCCTCTATGTACTACTGTATCAGTTGCACTCATTTTCGATCCATGATCAGAGGTGAAAAGAGGAGAGGAACATGAGCAGACACAGACCGGAGTGTGGCAAAGCAAAAAAAAATGGAGAAGAAAAAAAAAAGACATATGTTTGAATTATTGAGGACATTTGATTAAGAGGAAGAGAAAATATCGAACGACAGAAGAAAAGAGGAAAGAGGGAAGGATAACCTGTATGTGAGAGACTGAAGGAGAGAACGGAGTTATATCTTTAAAAAAATAATAAATGAGACGGAGGAAGTCTGGCAAGGGGGGGGAATGAGAAAAGATATGAGCGAAGAGATAAGTGTGTGTGAAAAAACTGCGAACAAAGACACATTCATCACGTAGCCCACAACCTAAGCACTGTCTGCCATGGTTACTTCTTTTTTGGTGTCGAGGCCAAGCATCATGTTCCTCATCTCCTTAAACCTCACAAACAACATTTGATCATGTTCTTTTTTTAAAAAAAAAAAAATAAAGAAGAAGAAGAAAAAGTCGCTTATTATATAACTGCGGTCTCATAAACAAGATATTTTCAAAGTATGTGCAACTCCTTATAGAGTTCAAACTTGTCAACAACAAAGCTTTCCGTGTTTACCTGCAGTTTCTGGCATGTTTCATTAAAAGTTCAGGTCCGTTTCGAGAAGATGCTCCATTTCAAAGTAGAGATGTTTATTATAGAAGGGCTTTTCCATTTTAGCAAACAGGTTATTGTCTGTATGTTCTGTAAAAAAAACTGTAATTTGACCAGAGACGCTGCTGCCATGTTCCTCGGCAATTGAATTGTATGGATATGGACTGCCACTGATTAAGTTTCCTGCTCATTAACTCCCTGCAGTTTAATTAGCTTATTGGGCCTCTTCCTATGGCAGCGATCCCATCTGATAGTCTGCCTTCTCAGAGAACCGTAATGTATGTGCCACTGGCCTGATTTATACCGTCTCTGATCCTCCCAGGGATTTTGTCCTTCATTTTCGGACAAATCGATATTGCTTCCCGACCAAACGAAGTCCCAGTTGCTCTCTCGACCCTCCTCTCTCTACAAGACAAGACTGATTCACTCATGAAATCAATGCGTTTATTTCAGTGAAAATATATTTTAGCCCTCGACTCCTGTTTGCACGCCCTCCAAATTATAAATGTAGGTTAATTGTGTTCCGCGTTAAAGCAAACTAAATGACCTCATAAACTTGATTGTAAAACCATAGTTTAGTGATGGTAACAAAGCAAACCAGTGGAATTTATTTTTAATCTTTATTTACAGAATTTTTGTATTTAAACCTACATATTTGTATTGTAATTACATTGTACAAAAGATAAATAAAGTAATATAATATTACTCTGGCTTACTCTGGTGGTGGTTTTTGAGTGTTTCACAAACAACTGCAGTTTTTTTTTTCCCTTTTGTCTTTTTCCATCACTCCTCTCATGACCTTTTGACCTGTGCAATTTATCTCGCTATCTTTTATACTCACCTCCATCTTTGTTTCATTTCTGTCTCCCAGGATGCCAACTGCTGCCTGTTGTTATTGATCTGCCCCTTCTTTGTGTTCATGTTTCTTTCCATCCAGCTATTGACCAAATGTATGTCAAAAGTTTAAAAAACTGTGAAGTATTTCCATTAAGTAAACTGGAGCAGCTTTCTTAATGTCTTTAAGACACAGTGGAAAGCTGGGAAAGCATTCAAAGATGCCTGTGTTGCTCCTGGTTCTGCAAGTAAAAGTCAAATTTATTTCTCTCACAGACGATTTTTTCCTTACTCACAGTGAGAGCAACTCTGCTGCTTGAATGGGAATTAAACTGCCACAAATTCTGTTTGAAACTGTCTGATTCCTGTGTCCATAAGGGGTAGATGTTAACCACAGCTCCAAAGGTGCTTTATGCCAAGAAACATTCAATCACAGGCCTTAAAACTGTCTTACAGTTGCTGCCAATAGGGGGCTACACTATTTTTCCAATCGGCCCAGTATTCAAAAACATGTAGTCAATGGTGCAAAAAAATGACCCATCGTACCAAAAGCCCAGCTGTTTGACAGTCTGTCATCCGGAAAACAAACACCAGTTTCTTTGAATACACTCACTCTTGGAGTTGATTTTCCCTAACCCTTTCCTCCAACCCCCTTTCTCTCAAAATGTTTCTCTCCAACTGACTATTACTATTGTTATTAAAACTGTTACGACTTTATTCCGACATTTAGAAGGTATATGTCACAGAAAAGCCTTGTGAAATGTTGTTTGGTTGCGGCCCCGGGAAGGAAGCCAATCAGGGGCAAAGCCCTGCCGTTTCAGAACCATGGGCGGGCGAGCAGTGACTGTACTGCCTGCAGGGAAAGTGTGCATTTTCTCAGCAATGGGAAGTTTGTTTGTTTCTGAAAACAGGCTGGTGGACAAGTAGTCAGAATAATGGGCTGTCCCACCCAGCTGCACGTGGAAACTGACCCTGAAAACCCAATCTGCAGCCTAAATACTGTAACTTTTGGAGATATGCTTGCTTTCTAGCTGAAACCTGGATGAGGTCACTCTCACATTCACCTATTAAATATGCGACAGCCACAAGATGGTTAGCTAGATTGGCTCAAAGGCTAAAGATCAGTAAACAAGTTATATGCTGTTTGTTTAACCTAACTTTTGTGGAACAAAAGGGATACATGTTAATCAGCGGGCTTCAGAAGTTCTCATAAAGCAGGTTTTTTTTTGTTTTTACTTTGGACAGAGCTGTTTACCCCTGCTTCAGTCGGTGTTTATGCCTTGTCAGCTTCATATCTAAACAAAAAAAGGGGGGCAGCAAATGCAAAAGTTTCCCAAAACTTCTCCTCTCAAGTTATCTTTGCTTTTTATACATTTACCGTGCTTGCATACCAAGACATCTGTGATGACAGATCAAAACAGTTGACATCTCATAACTTTGTTATAATGTACGCCGCCTTATTCCTCCACTTTCACCTGCACCTTGTCTCTCCCCTCTCGGAATAGTCTCCCCAACCCCACCACCCCCCAGCTCCTGGATGGAACTGCTGTCTAACCAGCACTGTCCTCCAGTCGGCTGGGCTGAGCTGTGGTGCTGCCTCAGCTCGGGTCACTAATGGAAAGAGACAAGGCCTCTTTTCTTCTTCAAGGCCGTGAGAAGCGGGGCGGATGCAAGCGCACACGCACACGCACACACACACACACACACACACACACACACACACACACACACACACACACACACACACACACACGGCTCTTGAGTGGTGGTAGCAGTAACTCTCTCCCAGCCATTGTCCTCCGATCTGAGGATAGAGTCAGTAAGTGTGTGTTGCTGAGGAGTCAAAGAGGGTCAGCAGAGCTCGATAAGTGTGGTAAAACTGCAGTAGACATTTTTTTGTCTCGCGTCACCTTTGGTACATGTTACTAGAATTTATTCTCTGTGAGTCATGCAGCTTATGTGAGAGTTAAATCAAAGCCAGTGTTAATGAGGCCTAAATCACTAGTTTTTCTCAGTAGCTGTGGCACAAACGCTCGTATTACCCACAATGCAACTTAGCCACTAAATTACATCACTGGGGGCAGTTCATCAGATTAAATGCAGCTTCCTTCGGAGCCACAAAAGGCTTTTTACTACTTTTTTCACACATGCAGTAGCACTCCCCGGGAGCTGCACACACACTTTAATGTATAAAAACAGTGGCATTACCCTTTAAATGAAACCTCAACACCTTGCTGCTCAGTTCAATCCTGTACAACCAGCAGTGTCTCCAGCTACCTGTGCTCTGCGCATTGCAATGCACAGTTAAGTTGGTTGCAACAGCCGACACAGGGAATGGGGATGCTTGGTTGCCATGGCTACGCAGTGAAAGACTCATTTATAACAGATAAAAAAAGTGCAGTGGTCAGAAAAAAACCTGCCTCCTTGTGTGTAAGATTAAGGAGCCAGAGGAAGTGATAGTAGCTGAAAAAACAATATCATCGTGAAGGAATCTCGAGGCAGTAAGACAAACAGGAAGGATGTCCCCTGCGCTTTGTGGAAGTTTTAAAGTCCTGTTGCAAATACAGTCACTCAAAATTGAAGTGTGTGTGTGTGTGTGTGTGTGTGTGTGTGTGTGTGTGTGTGTGTGTGTGTGTGTGTGTGTGGCTCGCTCAGAACAAATTACTTCAAGCTAATCAAACAAGAGGGTGTGTGTGACTCTTGTGTGATGTGACTCATTGCAGCTAATACTAGCAGACAAGGCAGAGATCTTTGAGTGTGTGGATGGAAAACATTACTGTGGGCTACATTGTTTCGCTTCCAATTAGTGTTCGCTCATTCTCTCCTCCACTTCTTTTAATGGCCCACAAAACGAAAGTTGTGGCCGCTTTCAGCTCCTGCACCACTGTGTGTGTATATAAATAGGCAATTCAGCGGGGATGTAAAAGGAGGATGTTCGTGATTATGTGATTTACGCGTGTCCATTTAGGTGTGTGTGTGTTGTGTTCATCTGTCTGTGTGATGGCTGTGTGAGCGCAGGCTCAGTAATGGTGTTTGTGTAATGGGCTATGCCTAGATTGTCAGATCAGCACTGGATAGTGTATCCATGATACGTAGACACACACTCATTTCTCCCTCTTATCACTCCTTGATCACACAAGGTACACACACACACACACACACACACACACAGTCTCACACACTCTCACACACTCTCTCACACACACACTTTCACACTGAGATCTAGATGATTTCCTGCATTTTAAGTGACATATCAGAAAATCTTTCCGGACTTCTTGTGCACTCTCTCTCTCTCTCTCTCTCTCTCTCTCACACACACACACACACACACCAACACTCACTGGTCTAAGGCTGCTAATTGCAATGTATACAGTGTTGGCAATGTGACCTTGCAGGTCTCAAAGCTAGGAGGAAGTAATTACATTGATTAATTGCATGTGTTTGCTATTGATTAGTGCAGCAGATTGCCTATTGTTTAGTACACAGCTGGCTCCAACAGCATGACAGGGCCAGTAATATAAACGCTGAGGATACGGCTTGAAAGAAGTGAGGCAGCGATCCCTTTTAATGCTTGTGTACTGAGCAAACAGGCCATGACAATAGACTTACAAGGGGTATGCATGCAGTGTGTGTGTGTGTGTGTGCAGGCGCGGGCGTGCATGTGCACATGCGTATACGTGTGTGTCTGCAGAAATATGCAAACGTCAAGAAATATGGACTTTGGCCCTCAGGGTTTGAAGGCACCTCAAATGTCAAGGCAAGGGTGCATCCATACACATCATCTCCACACACATAAACAGTACACATGCACACACACACACACACACACCACAACACAACACACAACAATTGTGCCTGTCAGAGGGAAAAGTGGGGCACCATTGCTGTTTCTTTTGGCAATACTGACTCATTACAAAATGATGACTTCCATCAGAGTAATGGGCAGAACTGCTGGGATTGGCCCTGCAGATGTTAGAGATGGTTACATTTAGGTTTGAAAAAAAAATGTCATCCAAAACATCATAATAAATAATTGGCAATGAACATTTCTGCAAACTATGTAGATGTTTGAGCTTTACGTTTCTTTATGTCACATCTTTCTCTAGGTTGTCGTGTTTTCACAATGCTGTGCTTGTGATTTGGGTAAGTCAAGGCACAAACCCCCACTTGGTTAGGGTTAGGGGGACATGTGTTGGCTGAAAATGCCTGTTTTTGTTGCCACAGGCTTCTACCACCCCCTGCCAGCAGCTGCCACCCATCAGCAGTGGGTGCCAGAGAGGACCAGAGCCAGTCTGCTCTCACTCACTCATTGTTTGCTTTCTCCAAATCATCTCAGCAGTGATGTAAATCATCTATTTATTAAACCGCAGGAACAGAGGGGGCTTTCCTGTGTGCTGTGCTCTACGCCATGAGCCTACGCGAGATGGAGACGACAAAATCAAGTCATCAGAGTGCTTTGTCACGTGCTTAATGACTTGCTGACTCGGTGTTTGACATCACATGTATAACAGATTATCAATGATATGAGTAAATCCTCTGATATTCATGTTTTTCCTTCTCTATTATTATGCTGCAGTAAGTCGGGCTTTGATTACAGTTTATGCTTATGTAACCATAAAGCTCCTCCGGGTATGTAATGGTGATGATGCATTATGACTTGTGACATCATCGCTGCAGACAGCACATGTATGTAATCACACACAGACATAATCACCTCTGCTGGCTTTACATGTGACTCATGTGCTGAGCCCGTGTGGATTACATCGGTAGGTGTACATTCCTCCGCACCGTCTCTTTGTGCGATCAGCTCTGGTTATGAAGAGCCTTTTTGAGCTTCTTAAAATATGAATAACTTAGTGGCAGGGAAGATGTTAATTTCCTGACTTCCAAATAGGACAGTTTCATAGTAAAGCCCCCTGCTGGGATTCACCCAGGACAGTTAGCAGTGGGTGGTCTCATGTAAAATTTACCATGGTGCAGCTCCAGTATTTCTGCTCATCTGACGCCCCCCTGTGTAGAAGCAAGGCATCACAACATGAACGTTTCAATACACATCACGCTTCCACAACCAAAATAGATCCAAACAGATTTGCTCAAGCCAGCACGCCTGGATCCTTGTTTGCCTGCGCATGTTGAAGGGCTCTGAGCAGCACCAGTAATCTTTACAGACGGCTCAATGGATCTCTTTCAAAATTTACCAAGGCACAACATCACATAACAAATGCTGTTCCACGCTGATTGACACTGTCCTGATAAACACAGGGACTCAGTACAGCTCAGTGAGCTCAATATGTTAAGCTAATAACTAATATTTAAAGTAAATTCTTTGGCTTTGATTCCAATTACCACATCTAAACTCCAGTAATAACTCAAACTGCATTGCAACATAATCCATACAAAGCTTGTAAACTGAACAGGACTCAAAACAAGCAACATTTACACTAACAGGACTTTTTTCACAGCTGAAATTGTGTCCCTTCAGGAAATGTACAAATGTTAATGGCAATACTACCATCACCATTACCCTGAAACTGAAAGTAGCTAAATGGAATTCAACCGTGATTAGTTTTATCATTCATATCAGTTCTTTTCTTCCTGTGACATGACAAAATAACCTCTGTGAAATGGGCCTGCTCACGTCATCTGTATATCCAAACCTCTGGAGTGGTATATCTCAATGCCATATTCGTGTTGCATAAATTGATGTATAACCACCCACTGGCACACAAGCACAAAAAACATAACAAAATCAAGTTGATTGTTAACATTATGTTGTACAAACTGAACTACTGTCACAAAATGCACTTTTGTTGACTTGTTAAAAAACAGGTGGTTTAGCTTTACATAATCCAGCACAGATCACCATACATAAACTGAATCACTTGATGTTTGAATTCCAACTCTCAGATCTTCCGCTGCCTTTTTAAAAAAAAAAAAAAATGTGTATTTGTTCTGAATGTTTCCCACAAGAAATCTGGCGAGGCTGCATTCCTGTTTAATACCCTCCTTCTGAATATTAGAACGCTCCCTTGGTATTTCTACATTATGAGACCTATTTCATTTTTAATCTGCTTGGAGACTCTTAGCCTTTCACCTCTTCAATTTGGATTTTTACTATTTTATTTGATTCTTCCCATTGGTTCGACTGTTTTGTGGTTTTATGGTCATTTAATATTTTTAATCATGTTTTATGGAGCCCTTTTGGGTTTCACTATGGCACAAATACATGTGTTTTCAGTATTATATATATATATATATATATATATATATATATATATATATATATATATATATATATATATATATATATATATATATATATATATATATATATATATATATATATATATATATATATATATATATATATATATATATATAAAGGCTTTAAGATTTGTTGAAAGAGAAAAAAGGTGCAGACTAAGTATAGGAAACTGACCATTTTAGGGCATTTAGCAGACAGTCTTTTCCATAGCAACCTACATGGACCATGCAAGGTGCCAACCAGCACATCAGGAGCAGTTTGGGGTTCAGTATCTTGCCCAATGACACATTGACATGCAGACCAGGGGAGTCAAATCGGCAACCTTCCGATGACAAGACGCTGGCTCTAGCCCTGAGCCAGCTCTCACAACACATCTCCAGCACAAAATCACAACAACAAATACTGTGCATATTACAATATGCGACTAAAGAAAAGCGTTGAACATCACCAATATCTTCTAACTCGGTGGTCATGATATTATTTAAAACTGTAAACAAATTATGTGCAGGGTCTCTCTCTCCTCAGCTCTCTGATATATCAAATTATAAACCTTCCACAGGACGCTGACAGATGGCGAGCACATAACAATCAAATCATGTGTTGGTTTCCAACCTATTCCAGTAGCCACCAGGCCTCGCACAGAGGTCTGTGGAGAAAACTAAACAGCCTCACTGGCTGGCTTGCTCAAACTCATGCTCCATGACGGATTTTTCCACAGCGGCTTGAGGGACCACACACCATAACAGCGGCGCAGCAGACACACGGGCCGATGTAATTTATCTGTAGCAGCACCAGAGTCACTCAGTCAAAACCTCCGCCTGTCCACACCAACACCAGAACAACCTTTCTGCTAAACTTCAGCATGTGTGCTCCCTTTCTACGGCTACGCTTTCGCACTAAATCAGTTTTACAGCCCGGTAACTTTTAAGTGTGGCTGCTCTACAGTGGAAGAATGAGCACAGAGCAGATTTGTGCTGTGGAGGTAAATTAAAAGGAGACTATGATCTACGGATGATGAGCACCTCAAAGCCAACAGTGAGTGAGAGGAGGTTATATTTATAGAACCGCATCATTTCATGCTTATTTACCTCAAATCTGTTATGTCACATCCTTCATTTAGAATGCTATTTACTGTGATGTATGCCATACCGTAAAAATAGAGCCTGCAGACTGCAGACGTTACTGGCTCTCCTTTTCTCTGTCGCCTCCACATGTTCATATAGTTTGTGAGGCTTAAGCCAATTTAGGCTTGCATAATCAGTTTGTGATGGAAATGAGCACGGAGTCATGGATATCAGTCAGCAATCCATTAGAGCGCTGGACATCAGGGACCAGGGGCTTTAGATAACCTTGGACCAGAGGTCGTAAGAGAGATCTGTATGTACATATGTCACCTCAGCAGCCTTACCAGCGATTCTGCTGGTGGCCGATCACATATGTGCACTAAGGGGAAAATACAACAAAAGGTATACAACACAATTTCAAACAGGTGTGAGGGAGAGATGCAGTTTGAGCTACTGCAGCACCTAAACTCACTGAAAGGGCGCAGGACAAGAAATGAAAGGCACAAGGCCCGAAAACAAGAAGATCCAACATTGCTGGAGAATTAGTTAACGGACTGGAGCTTATCGATAAATGAAGACAAGATAGTCATTTCAAAAACCTCACGGACCACCTGCGACACCTACTTGTGCTCAAAGATCAGTTCATCTCGGCAGACTAAAACACAAGTGGGCATATGGAGCCTGACTGAAAGGGCCTTCATGCTAGAAGAGGGAAACTATAGAGAACACACACTGTGCACCAAGTGGACTTTGGATCCAGATTCTTTGTCTTTGATTAGATGACAATGAAATAAAATATATTTACTGTGGCTGGAAATGGAAAAGAGAGACTTTAAACTATTTAATATGAGGCTTTGATTTGAAAACAAAGGAATAAGCACCACCCACAGCCACAAGCCTCGAAAGTAATGCCAGTAAAAAAAAAACAAAAAAACAGTTTTATGAGCACTGGGAAAATCTGATTAAACAAAAATAACTTATAGCAGCACAGTATTACTACATTCTGCATACAATTAGCTAACTAACTCCCTGATATTTATCAGTTTTAAAAAAAAAGTAGACAGAACTGAAGTGTTGTTGATTAGGCTGCATAGAAGACAAGCATAATCCTTTCACTCTCTTTCTGTTTTCCTTTATCAGCGTGTCAGACATGTCAATAGTTGCTGGCGATATGTGATATATTTTTGAGTTTAAAGAACCTCTTTATTAATTTGGCGTTAATATACTAGGAAAGATCAAATCGGCTGATTTAACATCTCTTTTAATATATTGCATGTGACGACCAAGGACGTGGAAACAGCCAAATCCTCCAGAACCGAACTCATGGCTTTCAACGACAGAACAAATGCTGGGACGGGGAAAAATGTACTTTTATGCTCAGGGATCAAACAGAAAAACGGGAACAAGATTTAGCCCCCACAAAAAAGTGACCCCATGAAATATCATCTTATCTATAAAGCAATTCCAGTCTAAGCCACAAAGCAGTCATCAGGTACCCCTCTCTCCATGTCCCCTCTTACCCATCCTCATCATTCTGCCTGTTTTCTAGTTTATGTCTTCAGCTACTTATTGTCATTTTTTTCATTTAACCATATAACAACATATGAAGATGTGTGTTGGACTTTCATGAAGATGTTACTATGCGAACAGCAGTTCTACGCCTGCTGGTTGATATCGGCAGATTTCAGTCTCACGATCAGACAGACACCATTTCTAATCATTATTCCATCATGTATGTTCTTCTTTTTACATTGCCACATTGTCTTTGTGCTGTCATGTAATTAATCCGGCAACAACGTTTAATACCTGTCCATGCAGGAAAAGCATGAAAGGGTATTAGGGAGAGATTATGGAGAGAGAGGGGGCAACACATATTCCCAGAGACACAAGACTTTCCTTATTTTCTTTATTTGGACGAGCATCATTTATGAAAGAAAATCGCCGATTGTCAATTGCTAGATTTCACTGGAAAACCTTGTTAAAACTGAATTGATTATTTCTAGACAAAGAGGAGAATGGCATTAATGCATCCAGTATGTTACAGTTTGTTACGCAGAGAAACTCCCTTGAACACAGAGTGTGATTATCCATCTACATGTTTATAATTTGCAAACTGCAACTGATTTGAGTGCTGTTCAAAATATCAAAACAACTCAATTATTCAGTCTAGTGCCAGTGTATTTATTACATCAAGAGTTTTCTTTTGAAGCATCAGTGGCTCAAGAGAGTGCCCATCTTCTATAATAGCATCAGGAAGGTACATCTACATCAATACACAGCTATTATATCCATACGTTGGAATGTCTATAATGTGCTACAGATTTTATTTCCCTATTCATGTCACCATATCGTAGATACAACTGTAAGAGCTAGATCAGAGGCTGTAAATTTCATTGCTCTGTATTAGGCACAATAATCTGATTACTCCTTGCAGATATGGAAGAGGCTGAAAAAGGAATCAAGATTCCGATGAAGGCACACGCTGCTGTAGCTCCTGTTTCCCCATCTCACGTCTAATTTTGGGCAGAGTGAACAGTCACACACACATGCACACAAAGTTTTCCAGAAGTCTGAAATACTTTGTGTTTACCCATCTGTCTCTAATTTTCAGACCTCAGAGAGAGAGATAGCTCGGGGGGGGGGTTAAAAACAAAAATCGCCTCACAGTCTCTACTTTTCTTAGGGCTGTGCAAAGACAGGTAGCTGAGATGTTAGAAATATCCCTTAAACTTAAAAACCTCCTGCCATTCGCAGTGCACCCTTGTGACTGAACAAATAGTTCAAATTAAGAATAGGCAGCATGTTGCAGGCCTGTGCAAACACAAATCAACAAGGAAAAACACACTTGAGTGGAGATAAGAGTACAGGCTCTGCTGTTATAATGACAGTTAAGAGTGTCATGTCTTGAGTTTCAAATACATGTCCACATTAAAATCCAACGTCCAACTTTCCATTTGTCCAGCTTGTTTATAGAGGAGTTTGACTGGTGCAGAGGGACTGCAGTGAGCTTTACCTGATAGCTCTTGTGGAATTAGTTGGTCAAAGAAGGCAGATGAGATGAGATAAAACGCCAGGCCCAGGTGTAGACCATTTTAAGCTTCAAAACATCTTGTCTTTTCACACCAAGCCATGGCTGATTCCATTTCTGCCATTTAGTGCTGTATGATTAATCCTCCACATTCTCTTGGAGCAGCAGTGGCAGGACTCACAGTGTTTTTGTGGATCAACTGAGGAAGACCGAGTGCACTTTGAGAAGTTCACCTGGTTATAAAACAAAGCTCAAAGACTATCCGTGCGGGCGTGGCAGCTGTCACACACTCTGACTGGGTGGTCCCAGCCTCGGGAGGGCACAGGCCTGTTGTGTGTGGAGCAGCGGCCACACACACCCTGTCCACAGGCCCTGCAGTGGTGCTTGGACATTGCCGGGGTGAAGGTTTTAGAGCACTGGTGGCACTGAGTGATTTCTTGGTCAGGAACCCAGTAATCTGGCCGAGCCACATCCTTCACAAAACCTGGAGGCAATGAAAATATCCATGTGTGAACAGAAAATTCTTTGAAACCTCTATTTATCATCATAAGGAACTGACTTTTGGTTTCCTCTATTTTTTGGGCACTTAATTTTAAATAACAAAGAAACATTTGCTACATTTGAAAAGACATTTGCAGCCAGTGATGCCATTGGTGACTCACGAGGCGAAGACACATCTTTGCACTGTAAAAATAATAAATAATTGCTAATTACAATCATGCTCAACCATCTGACTCATCAAAAGCTGTTTGACACAGAGATAATGTGCAACCAGCTGCAGCGGACTCGCAAAATGTGTACAGTAAAATGCAGCTGCACTCACAGAGAGGGTAGTCGACAGCTGTGGTGACCATGTCCAGTGTAGACTGGGCCACCTCTGTCACCCTGCGAGCTATCAGACCACGAGGCTCCACCTTACACACTGAAAAAAAGAAAGAGTATTTACACGTGTGAGAGAAGGAAATAGACACATGTACAAGAAAATGTTTTTCTTTTCCCACAGTGCAGTCTGGAGTCTGAATCTCTTAAAGATATTTCATCCCAAGTCAAAGATACGTGTTTTTCCTCTCACCTGTACCGGTATTTATGTATTTAGATTGTTTTGGTATTTTTTCAAAATTTCTGTCCTCTCTTAAATATAATGGGATTAGCTGGCACTTGGCTTGTGGTGCTCAAAACTCGGCAGAAAAGTTTCAGAAATCATCACCTGGTTACTCAAGATATTCTACAGACCTTGTTGTTAGCAGTTCCACAGGAACTATTTTCTTTCCATATCATTGTGCAGGAGGAAGTGTGCATCTTGTAATGGACAAGAGACTAGCTAACAAAGCCAGCTAACAAAGCTAGCTTTTGTTAGAGCTCAGCCAAGGACAGCGCCATTAACGTTTACATCCCACACTATCACAAGCCTCTCATTCATGAGTAGATTCACGCTCCCTTTAACTTCACAGTTAAATCTGTGGAAAGAAACACATTACTACATTAAATTGCTCACAACAAATTCTGTTGATTATTTTGAGCAACCAGGGGCCTGTGTGTAAGAGTCACATAAAAAGCTGGCATCAGATGAAACATGCGTTTATGGATAAAAAATATTCTGAGCATGCATGTTTAATGCCGGTTTCCCTTTATAAATCACCATCCAATAAAATATCCCTTTTGCTGGCCCTATGTAACAGCCACACTTTCCTGTAAATAGTAAGTGAAATGGCTCTAATTAATTTTCATTCACACTGACGGCATAAAGAAAAAAAAAAAGTTGTCTGACATAAACAGGATGCCAAAAGCGCACAGCCAAGGTGTAGAGGAAGGAGGATGCGCAGCCCGCCCACCTCCATGAGAAACTGGCAGGAATTAGCAGAGAATCCCTTCTGAGTGAAGTCGGGGTGGAGCGGGACACTGTTGTGAAAGACGGACTATGACTCAGGTAGTGTCATCATTCTTCCCTAGTTTGAATGAGATCACCATTCACATTTAAGTTGTGTTCAAACATTTGTTTACACAAATAAACTATATAGTTTCTATCATTTTAAGTTGCTGAGTGTTGGTGCTGTAGCTGAACATGCAAGCTAAATGCTGAACGCGTCCAGCATTACATCGCCATCACACTGCAAGTGGTCAGCGGGATAAGTGGAAAGAAATAGGACTTGTTTAATGTGACTGTGAAGCTGTACGTTGAAATATATTGATATTATAATTATGCTGTTTGAAACTGATAACCAGTGGACCATTATCTCACCAAAAGCTCAGCACAATGAACAGATGATAAAAATATATGAAACGATGAAATTGTATCTACAAACATCAGCTGAAACTTAATTCCTCCTATTCTATGTTATTTTTCATGACAATAAATCACATTACATGAAGTATTGATTAATTGCTACAACATTTTTAAAGGGGTTATCATGCTTCAAAATACATCTTAGTTTGAAATCATGAAATCCTGTTTTGTTTGTTTGTGTGTGTATTTGTCAAACAGTTGTTGGATGGATCAGATTCTATTTGCATTTGCACATAAACCCCTCACATATTATAGGTAAGGAGTCATGTTTCCGATTTATTTTACACATAGGTCTCAAATTCAAACTGTCTCTGTTATATCCTTCTGCCATCAGAGTTGCAGTTTCTTATTTCTCCAGTTTATGTGCATACGCATGGGTCCTCTGTTGGAGGACTGCACTTCACCCATCATGTTTGTTATTTATAATTACGAAAAAGTTCCGTATACCTTCTTTTGTGCGTATGCAATGTTAATAACGAGGCCCCAGGTCATGATTTGTGAAAAGAGAGATTGCTGTTGTGTTTTTCAAAAGTATTTTTGGCACCACAAGCTGAGTGCTATCTAAGCTTCTTCATATTTGAGAACAGGCAGATATCTCTATGGCCGTTATCTCCAAACTTGGCTATTACACCAAAACAATCTTGATGTATAAATAGCTCTAGAGGTAAGAGGAAAATGTTTAATTTTGATTTCAGTGTGCACTGTCCCTTTAAACATTCAGAGCTATGGCTATATGACTGTCTGTAAATCAACTGAACACATTTATGATCATTTCTTATACATCCACTGGTTGGAGGTGTCTCACCCTGGCTGTTGGTGTCAGCTGGTCCTCCCTGTCGGTAGCAGGCCTTACACACCCTGACAGGACCGCTGCCCCAGCCTCTCTCTGGCACGGGCATCCTGTGGCTGGAGCAGGGATGGCAGAAACCCTCGCCGCATGATCGACAGTGGTGTTTCCTTTCTGCCTCTGCGAACACCTTCTCACAGCCATGACATGCCTGATGGGGAGAGGAGGATCCAATGATGGAAGGAAAGACATGCTAACAGTCTTAGTGCAGGCACTAAGTGAACAGTCTGTTCAAAGATGTCAAACTTCAGTGTGTTTTTTTTCTTCAAAATTTCCCAAATGAGAGATGTGAATTTCAGCAGTAATCCTTGTTATCTGAATGGTTTTGCAGTGTTTGTTCTCGACTTCAGCTATTCATACTCACAGTGATCTCTGTGTTGGGTCTCCAGTATGGTGGCGCTACCTGATCAGTGAGCCAGGCAGTGACAGCTTTAGTGGGGCCTGTGCTGTACTCTGACACTGACTGGATCATGTAGTTCATCCCATCCAGTACCCTCTGGGCCGCGTTTTGATGGGACGATAGAAACATGTCCGACTGAAAGAATGAAGAGGGGTGAAAAAATGCACAAACTTAAACAAGGAGTGCACATAGTTTTATATTAAATGAGAGAAGTGAAGGAGAGAGGAACTCAGAGAACTCGGTTGGAGAAATTAGATTGATTGAAAAATCAATTAATTAATAATCAACCAATAAATGACTCCCCCGGGAGCAGTGATAAATGCTTCAAATATATCAGTGGTGGGATCTCGGTCTCTAAGGTGAAGATAACTGCACACCAAACTTAATGCAAGATGTTGTCTTGTCAGTGTGTCAGTGTCTTAACTCAATCAGTGTTACCCAAAGCCCAACATAAAACCTTCTTGTTTTGTCCACATCCCAAAGATATACAGTTGAATGTCATGGAGGAGTAAAGAAACCAGAAAACATTCACATTTGAGGAACTGGAATCAGAGAACTTTGCTTGATAATCAAAATATATGGTCATTAATTTAACAGTTGACAAGTAATCAATTATTTCTTTCAGCTCTAATGGCTATGCAAGCTAACTCTGCATAATCTCATCCAACAGATGCCTTAACAAACAGTTCACTACTCAGCACTTTTGTAATGGAACCAGAAACTGGAGAAAGGTGGAGTACTCACCCCCTCCCAGACATGCTTGACCTCAGATCGCACCACGCTGCTCTCAGGGTCCTGGTTGCCCATCCAGTACTGTCTGCTGCGGTAGATTACACCACAGCTAGCACACTCCAACACATAGCTGAGAGGGAGGTGGAGAGATAACATGAGATGGCTGGATGAAAGGCAATAAAAAGGTGTGTGTGTGTGGGATCACGTACCCTGACCAGGCATATTTGGCAAGTCCAAACCATGGGTTTTCATTGGAAGCTGACGTCTTGGGGATGACAATCACCTCCCTGCCTCCTTCATAGCACCGCTGGACACATGAGACATAACACACAGTAAATCATTTAAAAAATGCTTGAAAAAAATGTATGTGTTATTTTTTTGAGAACAGCATGTAAAGGATGATCAGTAGATTGTCAAGGGAACAAAACACATCATTAGGAAAAGCAGCACAAAAGCTGGAACCAAATTATCAACATTACATTTTGAACTGGGTCCCACTGAACCTGAACTAGCAGACAGGGTCAGTCTTACCTTACAGATGAGGACCTTGTTGTTGTACTGGTGTGCATACTGGCACAGTCCATCAGCCGAGTGGGGGACCCTGTCTCTCAGATGGTTCATTCCATTTTTACACCGAATGCTGGAGACGAGACAGAAAACCAAACGTTTCAATCCAACATGACAGACAGTGATGATCAGTCGGTGACGGGGGGATCTTTTATAAAAGTCTGAAGGATGTGTACCGTCCATTAATCCAGGACTGAATCCCTTCGGAACCACTTTTGTGATTTCTCACACTCACTCACACTTCTCTCATCTTTCCATGACGAGGACACACAAAGAATAGGGGGACTCACATTTTCCCTTTCCAAAAATATGGAAAACACATCAGGTTTTATGCGTCCCAGTGGGGAGACAGTTAACGTCCACAAGAACAACAACAGATTTCTGCTTTAAGGGAATCAATTCCAGCTCAGTGATTCAGACAGAGACAACTAGAAGAGTTCTGTGTGTTTATGTTTCCATCTGGGTATAAAAGCCTTTAAATACTGCATGAAGATTCTGAGGAGGGATGTTCCCTAGCTCCCTAAAAAACTAGTGTTTTAAGTAAATAAAATTACATTTGGACAAAAACCTTCAAGATCCCTACTAAACAGACCTCAGACTGCTGTGAATAATAATCTGGATTGCATATGTTTTTTCCCCAAAAAAACTGTATAACAAATACAAACCAAAAGAAATACATAAACGGAAATAACATTTCAAGGGATGCAGAACAAGAACCTGCAAATGCTGAGGTTTTGACCATGGGGAGACTGACAATAGAGTAAAAAATGCTTTTAGTCCAAATGACCATCTCACCTGTTTCCAAGTCTTCAAGGCTAAATGAATGACAGGGAAGAAGAGGAGAAAAGGGCTGCTCATACAGTCTCCAACATAGGAGAACTGTAAGATTTGGAGCTCAATATTAAAATAAGATTAAAATAATCCCAGGTTTGTTAGTTATCTAAAATAAAGTTTGACATAATATAGGGATTATTTTCATCCCATTGATTTTTTCCAATATAATATTAAGTTTGCATCTACATACTTTTAATCTTATCTAAAAGCTATGAAAAGGGATTTGGGAACCAAATGAGAATGCACTGAGCACCATATGCAATGAGAATTTTAACTTTCCACTGGTATAAAAGAGTAAAATGCCTCGTTGATGACAATATGACCTGATTTATTTGTTTGTTGACTCCAACTGAACATCTGGAATGGAGAAAGACTGATGACAAAAAAAAGAAACTGAGTAGCCATTTGAAACTTACTTGCAGCTGAGGCACACAGCAGAGCAGGTGAAGTACTCGTCTGGAAAGAAGGAGTATGGGGTCATCTTGTCATCTGACAGTTCCCCACAGAAACGCTCACTTAGTGCCTAAGGAAACATAACAAGGAAGCCAAAGAAGGATGAGAGAGGACAAAACGGGCTAGGAAACAAAATAGGAGTGGAGACCACAAGACTAACATTGAGCAAAACATTTGTGAGCTCCCTGTTAGATTTATCTAGAATTCCACTTCTTCCACCACTTACTTCCAGAGCATGAAACACTATCCCGGGCTGACGAGGGGAGCGTGTGTGAGTGTTCTTGACTTGCTGCTTGACGGCTTCAAGCAACCTGCTGTAGTCAGTGGGAGGTGTGATGGTCTGAGTGCCTACATACTGCACTGAGCTAAAGGCCTGTGTCCCCAAACCCAGGTCGTGAAAACGCTTCTGGAGCAGTGTGTCAGCGTGGCCAGCCACCTTAGAATCTATGGGGAGAAAAAGCAAAGAATCTTTAGGTGAACCGCAGTGACCATTGAAGAAGAGATTAAAACTGAGGTGTGTGTTTGTGATCATTTAAAGTGCACGCATGCAATTCAGTGTAATACCCTCCCCTACCATGACCAAGCAACTGGGTGTGTGTCGTCTCCTGAAAGACAATAACGGCTGGCCCAAGAGAGGAAAGGGGCACGTCTAGACCACAGCGGCTGGAGAGGGCCCTGAGCTCCGGGGTGAAATGCTTCAGGTAGGCCCCTGAGGCGCTGCTCAGGAACAGGAACATGTCGTTGTGGAGGCGCTCTGCCCGTGTGCGATACACTACAATATCAGACACCGCCAATACCTGGAAAACGAGAGAGTACATATATGTATATATATGTATATATAGAGAGAGCTAAGACAGAAGTAACATCTATAACATTTACTAAAAAAGCAACACGTGTGGTGAAATTACAGTGCAAGCTTGGGCTGGTCAATAACTCATTATGATAAAGTTATCATGATATGCAACTGTACATTATTTTAGATTTTTGATATCGTTATATCTTGACATGTCATATGTGTTGTCTTTTCCTGGTTTTAAAGGCTGAATTACAGGAAAGTGATTACATTTTCTGCACTTCACAGACTGTTCTACTTATTCTAATACTTGCCTTTACCCACTTAATCATTACTGATGGTTTTCAAAAATATCACTCTGTTAATATTTGTGAAAGTACCAACAATCTTCTCATAAGTATACGTTACCCTAAGTAACCCTGTCCAAGTATAAGCATAGAGAGAAGTTCACAAGGAAGACGTGTCACATTTTAGTCACTTTGAACACATAAAATCTTAAAGCATCTTAAAAGACTGCAGCATCTATACTGTGGACACAGAGTATCACAAGGCCTTGTGGCAATGCTGAGCTGGACCTCAGGCTATGGAGACACTGTAATACAATTAAGGGACATTTAAAAAAATGTATAGGGCCTGTCAATGATTGCTTAAAACCTATTGGTCTGTCTCACAACAAATCGCATTTGCCTCAACATATCTTATCAAATGTTTTGCTAGTTCCGACAAAACCAACCAGCAAAATTACCTTTAGCAGCAGCCGCATTCTCTGGTTCTGATTGACTGCCGCTCCCAGCAGGCCCTCAGTATCTAGGGCGACCAGGCTGAGGCTGGGGTCATACGCAGCCCACACTCCCACCGTACAGGAACTGGGGGACTTGGAGGTGTAGAAAACACTCTCACCACCGAACAGGATGTGATTGAGGGTATGGGACTTGCCATCACCGGTGTTGCCAAAGATGGAGAGGACCTTGACCCCTGCCGTGTCCCCGCAGCCGAGTCTGTCCACGAATTCAGACTCGTCGCGGACCTGGGGAGAGAAAGGGGGGGCGGCGGTAATGAACAGAGGATGGATTGCTGAGCTGTCTGAACATGATGTAATAAGCACCCCGCTGACTTCATTGAATCAAGGGAAAACCTTATTGAATTTGTGTGAACAATAGTCAGTCTTGGACGAAAAGGAGCCTTAACATATGACCAAGGCAAGAACTGGGTTATGTTTCTCTTACAGTCTCTGACACCGTTCACACCCAGTGCAGAAACATGTCTTTAAATAAAGACTGTGCTCATTGCCGCTGAGCGTTGAAGTCTCTTAGGACAAACTGTATGTGTGTACATCGCAGGCTAATCAGGTGAGTATATAAATATTCATTACCGCCTGCACTTTGTACTGCTGTAACAACAATACAATGAGAGGGTGCCTCCCTGTGGGTCAGCTGTGCTGTATGACTCACCGGGGACTTTCCGAATGAGGAACACATTCGCTGCTCTGCCTCCCTCTGTTACAACTCTTACCTGTATTCTTAAGGTGTCACGAGCCCTTGTTAGCGAAAACGTATCTACAGGCTAAACAGGATGCACGTCACGGGTAGATATCTACAGTCACATCACGAAAGCGTGTCAAATTTGTCACAAGCTAATTTCGGAGCGTTAAAAAGAATAACATATCCTGGTGCTTTGCGAGCTAATGGAGCTCATGTATCAGTAGTGTAGCTGTGTCAGTGACAACAGACAGTTCAGGTGGCTTGCACTGTAATGTGTGTGGTCCCCTTCTCCTTAGCTTAGCAGCTACATGCTAGCAGCTGCTAGCTCTGTTGACGTTAGCTAACTTTACCTGCAGGTTCTCGAGTTCATCCACCAGCAGGAAGCTCCGGACTCCGTCGGGACGCTCCTCCGCCTTCACCGGGCCGATAGATATACTCTCCATTTCTTTCATTAGTATATCGGACATCGTTGTGTCAATTATTTAAGCCATAACTGTAGCGGCGAAAAGCAAAGCGAAAGTTCAACATGACTGCTGTTCATCTGTCGATCACAACATGAGCGCGTGTGTACGGCCGCCGCTGAGGGAGGAGCCAGCCAGTGACGTCAGACGCATTGTGTGTACGTTTTGGGCAGCGTGTTGTCCGGTACATCAGCACCACCCTGTGGTCAAAATGCGGAATAACACAGGCACTGCCATTCAATAAACTTCAAAAAAATAAATAAATAAATAAATAAATAAAAATCAGAGGCTTAAAAAAAAAGAGCATAAAATCAGATGAGATGATAAACTCAAATTCCCATGAGTTACGTGTGTTTTCTGCAACATATTTTTTGAAGCTTGGATAAATAATGCAAATAAAAACATTTCTTAAGTCCAGATATTTCTTTCACCTCGGAAAATCACGAAACACCAACTAATTCATAATCTCAGCATTGCACAAGAAATCAAAGTTTCCTTTCAACTGACAGAGTGTTTTATTGGGGCAGTGCTGCCATGTTAGAGCTGCTTGCTAATGTTCATTAAATATTTGTTAGCACAGATCTATAAATATCACATGTCACTGAATGGCTTCAGAGCGGCGCCACTGCTGCTAACATGACATGGAGAGAGAAATTCCAGCATTGCTGCTCGTACAGTCCTGGCTGAGCTCATTCCTTTTCTTGAATCCTTCCTGACTTAATTCCTTGATTGCTTCCTTGATTGCTTCCCCACTCTCTTACTCGCTTCCCCACATGCAAAGGATTAAATTGAAGTTTGGGGCAGTTTAAATCAATACTTATGGTCGAACTAGGCCTGTAGTAGAAGGCATCCATGTGCATGTAAGGTAATTATACAGTTTACAGGCAAGGCGGGATGCAAGCAGGGCAAGAAAGGAACTGAAGAAGGAATTACACCTAAAGGGTGTAGGGGGTGAGAAGATTGGAGAGGGTCCCAGCCTTTTTTTCCAGGCTCAACCATGAGAGACAAATGTCTGAAAGAATCAATTATAGGCCTACTCCCAACCCATCGCCCCTGATTAATGAATAATTAAAGCTGCTCAGTGCGAGGCTACCTAGCATAGATAATATAAGATTAACCATGGGCCTATCAACATAATGTAAAGTTATGCAGACACAACGTCTCTTAATTTAGCCTAAATTAGATTGAATAGACTTGTCGCTGAGGGGTTAATAGCCTTCAATCTAATCTATCATCCAAGTTTTCACTATAGTGGAATAAAGATGACCACCTATAATGTTTGCTGTATGTTTAGGGGAAATTAAGTAATGCCTTAATGAGTATATTATTGTCATTGTTCTTCTATATCAGTTGTTCCCTATGACAACAGGTAAAGTGATACCTGGGCCATACACCACTAAATCTAGATTGCTTTTGCAATGCATGAATGTGAAGACTATAATAACTGAATTATTCATACATTTTATTTTCTCATTAGAATTTATTTATCACCAGCCTTCAGTGTGGCATGCAGGCTATCCATCAAATTGCCACTACTGTGATGTGATGCAATTTTGGGACAAGCCAGTGCAGACTGGAGCCCGTCCTCATCATCCACACGAGCAGCACTGCATAAGAGACAGTAGCACCCTCAGACTGACAGACAGTCCTGCGAACCAACCTCCACATAACTGTAGACGGTTTTTTTTTCTTTTCTTTTCTTTCTTTTTTTTTTTTTTTAATTCTTAAATAAAAATTCGGATCTGGGGGATGGCTTTGCCCTTACAAGTCCGAGGCGGGACTGTAGGGCCACTTAAAACCGCTACCCCCGCCGGTACTTGTAGTGCGCCCCTCCTCGGCATGTCTCATGTTGACATGCGTAAAAAACTACACTTCCCCAAAGCTGTCACGGAGCGCTCCCGCCTGCCATTGGCTGCCCGCTCCAGCCGCAGCCCCAGAGAATGAATGAAATTGAAATAGCTGCTACATTACATGTACAATACCGGGCTCTGCAGTGTTGCATTCTATCATACTATATCAAAATGGCCACAGCGGTACAGAACCCCCTCAAATCGTAAGTACAACACGTTTCCTGAGCGCTTTGCGCCTTTTCTTTTTGTGCATGCTGTCAGTGCAATTTGAGAGCCTTAAAATTCCCTGATATTTCTCAGCATGGACACATCTATAGATGCAATGCATACAGCACAGATAGGGAGAGAGATAATGTCAGCGGATACGATTAAGCCTTAAAGAAAAGTTCTATTTTTTAAGCTGACGCGGGGGGGAGGCGGTTCTGCTTATTTTATTTTGGCATGAGGGGATTGCTGTGCGCTCCGATCGTATAATTATTTTGCCTGAGCCAACAGCAGCGTGTGTGCAGGGATATGGAGGAATGCTGGAGGTAGATTTGGGTGACCCGGTATGTCCCTTGCCAGCGTAGCCAGCCAAGATCACGGTCAAAGCCAGGCTGGAGAGCGAGGCTGGCCGGGAGGCAGGGAGCTTAGATGGCTTTACAGTACCTGTGAGCACATTTTATATTCATTTAATTTATTCATTTTTAAAAAAAATTTTGGACAGAGAGGGGGGTAAACAGGTAGGCAGGATGGAGCTCGCTGCTCGGGGTTTTTGGGCTGCAGCGTTACCTCTCCAGCCGGACCTCTCGGAGACAGGCTGCAGGCTGAGGTAAATACGCTGCTGCACGGCTCCAACTCC
The DNA here is from genome assembly GCF_904848185.1 of Acanthopagrus latus. Classification (NCBI taxonomy): domain Eukaryota; kingdom Metazoa; phylum Chordata; class Actinopteri; order Spariformes; family Sparidae; genus Acanthopagrus; species Acanthopagrus latus. Next base: position 24,637,796 of record NC_051040.1, on the reverse strand, counting down.
GAGACTTGCTTTCATCTCCAGCAGCGCCTGGAATCAAACCCAAAGCAAAAAAACAAACAAAAAGAAAAACCCGCATTCATTTATTCTGGCATTCATTTTTAACTTATGGGTCTTAAAACGGATGGACTTTCACCCGTAATGATCCTCTTTGTGCAGCTTTTTTTTGCGGGGGTCTTTTTGTGTGTGTGATTTTTTTTTTCTGAGACTGGTTTCAGCGGAATGCAGACGCCTGCTGCCCGCCTGGGCTCCCGGCCAAAAAGGTGGCTGATGTGCGTCTGTCAGCGGGTACTCGCACAGATCTCACCGAAAACATTACAACAACAGCAACAACTAAAAACCCCAACACAATTGCTCCAATATAAATACACAACCGTGGAGTGTTTGGGGCGCACAAAAGATCCAGCTTAGGCAGTTTGAAACAAAGAAAAGTCACAGACCTGTGTGCGAAAACGGGGGCGCACAGCGGATGCTGCACAGGTTTCACCTGAGCGGGGATACAGACAGCCTGCCTGCCTGCCTGCCTGCCTGCCTGTCTGTCTGTCTGTCTGTCTGTCAGCCTCTCCGACAGGCAGACACAGGCGACATTTCGTGCAATTCCGTGTACGACTGGCCCGTACGTGCCTGCTTTGAAGAGCACTTCACAGGAGAGAGGAGAACTGGAATGGCACTGGCTGGCAAACTGTGCGCTGCCCCGATTGACTGTGAAGCTATTTTAGTTGTTTTTGGCCAAATGCGTTTTTACTCATACCAAAGCACACTCCTCGGAAACAGAAAACTTAGCAGGCAAGATGAATTACGCCAAGGTGTAATTACATTCTAATAAGATTCTATTCAGTGATGTTGTGATGATGGCACAGGAAGGGACAGGTGGACAGGAGGCAATGTGGGACCTCTCCTCTCCTCTCTTCTTCCCTCCCCTCATCTCATCTCATCTCCTCTCTCCTTCCCTTCCCTTCCCTCCTCTCCTCTCCTCTCCTCTCCTCTCCTCTCCTCTCCCTTCCCTCCCCTCCTCTCCTCTCCTCTCCTCTCCTCGACTCTCCTCTCCTCTATGTGATGCTCACCCAAGCAGAGCCAAAGTGTGGCCGGATTGCTCCCAGAGGCCCTCACTGACACCATGTCGAGGGGATTAAATCGACTGATTTGCATTGGATATATACCGATGTGGTGCCAGGACCGAGAGGAGATGAGGTTGCGGTGGCAGGGAGAGAATAGGACGAGGGAAAGAGGAGAAGGAGCAGAAAGTGAGGGATTTAAATTTTAAAAAGAAGAGGCTCGGGGTGTGTAACTAATGAACTGCAGCGCCCAATTTTCCACGGTGGTCTTACGTTGAGGTTCAGCGCTTGAAGTTAGACAAAAGAGGGGAAGTGATGTCACTGGAACAAAGCAACAAAGTTGTATGAGAAAGTTAAAGATGAATTAAATTTTTCATACACAACGCAAGATTGTGTAATGGCATTTGTTGTAATTCCCTTAGCTCACACACACACACACACACACACACACACACACACACACACACACACACACACACACACACACACACACACAAACAAAAGCTATAAGACGAATGAATAAATGATAATCAAGTCACAAAAATAAACTATTCATGGGGGAGCGTTGAGGACGAGTTGACAGCCCGAGGGTAAGGAGCTGCTCTGTAGTCTGGTGGTACGGTGGCAGATACTCCTGTATCTGTTGGCACAGGGCAGTAGTCTGTTGGTATCCTGTGGACTCACCCCAATCGACAGGATTGGGTCCTGCACGGATGCTGTCACACACCTGACTCTCTGAGCGGCAGCAAAGCTGAAGGTATCTGTTGCACAGGGCCGCAGGAAATCAACGCTGCCTTTAAAATCTCACCTGCCGTATGGCTGCCATGCTTCCGCGGTGCTGTTTTAACTGCGCTCCATTTACCGCGCTTTGGAAACAAGTCCTGGTAATTAGCATGTCCACAAAACAAACTGTCTCACAAATTAGAGGCCAAACAACGGGCAGGATTTTTGTGCAGTTTTTGTCCCTACTAATAGGGTGGCTGAGCGCACACCAGTGACGATTGTTGCCCATCACCCAGCCGAGACTTGCTGTGTACAATGCAGTGTGATAACCAGTGTGTGTGTATGTGTGTATGTGTGTGTGGTTGGAAGTACAGTGGAAGGTTCATTTGTGTGCAATGAATCTACTGGGCATTTCTCTACCAGCCCTCTCTCGCTCTCTCTCTCTCTCTCTCTCTCTCTCTCTCTCTCTCTCTCTCTCTCTCTCTCTCTCCCTCCACTGGATTAGAGACTAGCTTAATCTCTCTTTCTCTGCTCCTCCTCTCCTCTCCTCTTATTCCCTCCCTGTCCTCCCATCACCCCTGCTGCCCCGTCTCCCACGTTCCCTCCCTCCTTCTTCATCACTTTCTCCATCCATCACTCCTTCTCTCGCCCATCTCCCTTTTGTTCAGCCATTTCCTCCCTGTCTCGCTCGCCATCTCTTTCTCTCTCCTTGTTTTTTTTTTTTTTTTTTTTTCCCATTTTCCTTCTTTTTCAGCCTCAAACCATCTGAGCCCTCCAAGTCGCTTACCCTCAACCACCCACCCCCTCCCCCGCCCTCCCCCCCTCCACCCTGGTTCTTTACATTGTGAATCAAAGCATG